>NW_024070210.1:28353441-28841023 GCF_014754425.2 Oryx dammah
ATGGACGTGAGTCTGAGTGAACTCTGGGAGATGGTGATGGACAGGGAGGCCTGGCATGCTGCGATTCATGGGGTCGCAAAGAGTCGGACACGACTGAGCAACTGAACTGAACTGAACTAAATGGTCTAGTGGTTTCCCCCACTTTATGCAATTTAAGTCTGAATTTGGCAATAAGGAGTTCATGATCTGAGCCACAGTCAGCTCCCAGTCTTTTTTTTTTTTGCTGACTGTATAGAGTTTCTCCATCTTTGGCTGCAAAGAATATAATCAATCTGATTTCAGTATTGACCATCTGGTGATGTCCATGTGTAGAGTCTTTTCTTGTGTTATTGGAAGAGGGTGTTTGCTATGACCAGTGCATTCTCTTGGCAAAACTCTATTAGACTTTGTCTTGCTTCATTTTGTACTCCAAGGCTAACTTTGCCTGCTACTCCAGTTATCTGTTGACTTCCTACTTTTGCATTCCAGTCCCCTATAATGAAAAGGACATCTTTTTCAGGTGTTAGTTCTAGAAAGTCTTGTAAGTCTTCAGAGAACTATTCAACTACAGCTTCTTCACCATTACTGATCAGGGCCTAGGCTTGGATTACCATGAAATTGAATGGTTTGCCTTGGAAATGAACAGATATCATTCTGTTGTTTTTGCGATTTCATCCAAGTACTGCATTTCAGACTCTTTTGTTGACTATAATGGCTACTTCATTTCTTCTAAGGGATTCTTGCCCACAGTAGTAGATAAAATGGTCATCTGATCCTCAGTGATCAATGCAAACGAATGGAGGAAAACAATAGAATGGGAAAGACTAAAGATCTCTTTAGGAAAATTAGAGATGCCAAGGGGACATTTCATGCAAAGATGACCACAATAAAGACAGAAACAGTATGAAGATAATAGAAACAGAAAAGATTAAGAAGAGGTGGCAAGAATACACAGAAGAACTATACAAAAAAGATCTTCATGACCCAGATAACCACAATGGTGTGACCACTTACCAAGAGCCAGACATCTTGGAGTGTCAAGTGGGCCTTAGGAAGCATCACTACAAACAGTGCTAGTGTAGGTGATGGAATTCCAGTTGAGTTATTTCAAATCCTAAAAGGTGATGCTGTGAAAGTGCTGCACTTAATATGCCAGCAAATTTGGAAAACAGCAGTGGCTACAGGACTGGAAAAGGTCAGTTTTTATTCCAATCCCAAAGAAAGGCAATGCCAAAGAATGTTCAAACTACCACACAATTACACTCATCTGACATGCTCTGCTAGCAAAGTAATGCTCAAAATTCTCCAAGCCAGGCTTCAATAGTACGTGAACCATGAATTTCCAGATGTTCAAGCTGGATTTAGAATTGGCAGAGGAATCAGAGATCAAATTGCCAACATCTGTTGAATCATTGAAAAAGCAAGAGAGTTCCAGAAAATCTATTTCTGTTTTATTGACTACACCAAAGCCTTTGACTATGTGGATCACAATAAACTGTGGAAAATTCTTCAAGAGATGGGAATACCAGACCACCATACCTGCCTCCTGAGAAATTTGTACACTTCTCAGGAGGCAGATATGGTGGTCTGGTCAAGAAACAACAGTTAGATCTGGACATGGAACAACAGACTGGTTCCAAATCAGGACAGGAGTGTGCCAAGGCTGTATATTGTCATCCTGCTTATTTAATGTATATGTGAACACGACTGAAGTGATGTAGCAGCAGCAGCAGCAGCAGAGTACAACATGAGAAATGCTGGACTGGATGAAACACAAGCTGGAATCAAGATTGCTGGGAGAAACATCAATAACCTCAGATAAGCAGATGACACCACCCTATGGCAGAAAGTGAAGAAGACCTAAGGTGCCTCTTGATGAAAGTAATAGAGGAGAGTGAAAAAGTTGGCTTAAAATTCAACACTCAGTAACATAAGATAATGGCATCCAGTGCAATCATTTCATGGCAAATAGATGGGAAAACAAGGAAAAAATGAGAGACTTTATTTTGGGGGGTACCAAAATCACTGAAGGTGGTGACTGCAGCCATGAAATTAAGATGCTTGCTCCTTGGAAGGAAAGTTATGGCCAACCTAAACAGCATATTCCCTGGAGAAGGGCATCATAACCCATTCCAGTATTCTTGCCTGGAAAATCCCATGGACAGAGGAGCATGGTGGGCTACAGTCCATGGGGTCACAAAGAGTCAGACATGGCTGAAGCAACTTAGCATGGATGCACACAGACAGCATATTAAAAAGTGGAGACATTACTTTGCCAACAAAGGTCCATCTAGTCAAAGTTATGGTTTTTCCCGTAGTCATGTATTGATGTCAGAGTTGGACTATAAAGAGAACTGAGCATTGAAGAAATGATGCTTTTGAACTGTGGTGTTGGAGAAGACTCTTGGAAGTCCCTTGGACTGCAATGAAATTCAACCAATCCTGAAGGAAATCACTCCTGAATATTCATTGGAAGGACTGATGCTGAAGCTGAAACTCCAATACTTTGGTCACCTGATGCAAAGAACTGACTCATTGGAAAAGACCCTGATGTTGAGAAAGACTGAAGGCCAGAGGAGAATGGGATGACAGAGGATGAGATGGTTGGATGGCATCACCGACTCAATGGACATGAGTTAGAGTAAAGTCTGGGAGTTGTTGATAGACAAGGAAGCCTGGGGTGCTGCAGTACATGGGGTCATAAAGAGTCAGACATGACTGAGCAACTGAACTGAACTGATGGCTCAGACAATAAAGAATCCACCTTCAATGTGGGAGACCTGTGTTTGATCCCTGGGTTGTGAAGATCCCTTGGAGAATGGCATGGCAACATGGTCCAGTATTTTTCCCTGGAGAATCCCCACGAACAAAGGTGCCTGGTGGGCTATAGTCCATGGAGTCGCAAAGAGTCATACATGACTGAGTGACTAAGTATACATGTTATATTCATGGATCAGAAGAATTAATATCATTAAAGATCCATTTTGTCCAAAGTCATATATAGTTTCAGTGTGATTTTACACAAACAGAAAAAAAGAATCCTAAAATTTGTATGAAACCACAAAAGACCTGGAATAGCCAAAGTAATCCCGAGAAAGAAGAATAAAGCTAGAGTTATCATATTTTCTGATTTCAAACTATGTTACAAAGCTATAGTAAACAAGGCAGTATGATACTGGCACAGAAAAAGTCATGTAGATCAGTAGACCTGATCTGAGTGCCCAGAAATAAACTCTCACATATGTGATCTAATATTGAACAAGGGAGTCAAGAATATATACTGATGAAAGGATAGTCAATAAACAGTGCTGGAAAAACTAGATATCCACTTGCAAAATAATTAAACTGGATCTCTATCTTAATATTACTTACAAATTACTAGAAATAGATTAAAATTTAACATAAACCTGAAACTAAAATTCCTAGAAGAAAAGATAGGGGAAGACTCCCTGACACTGGAGTTGGCAATAATTATTTTGGGGGTGGGGGGTGGGGCTGTGGTTGACACTAAAAGGATAAGCAACAACAACAAGTAAGTAGCTCTATATAAAACTGAAAAAAATCCTTCTGCACAGCAAAGGAAATGATCAACTAAGTGAACAAGAAGTCTAAGGAATAGGAGAAAGTATTTGCAAACCATTTTTCTGTAAGGAGTTAATATCCAAAAATATAGGGAACTCATGTAACTCAATGCAAAAAAAAAAAAAATCTGATTAGAAAATGGGTAAAAGGCCTGAATAGATATTTTTTCTGAGAAGTACAGATGACCAAGACACATGAAAAGATGGTCATCTTTTTTTTAATAGGAAAAATGTAAATTTAAGCCAGAATGAGGTATCACCTCACATCTGTTAGAATGACTCATTAATAAGACAGGAGCTAAACGTCGGCAAGAACCTTTAAAAAAGGGAAACCTGTGCATTTTTGTGGGAATGTAAATTGCTGCAGCCACTGTGGAAAATAGAATGGAGACTTCTGAGAAAATTAAAAATAGAATTTCCATATGATCCAATATTTGCATTTCTGGGTATATATCTCAGGAAAATACAACTGGAATCTCAAAAAGATATATGTTCCCCCGTGTTCATTGCAGTGTATTCACAATAACAAAGATATGAAACAACCTAAGCATCCCCCTATGAGTGAATTGATAAAGAAGATATAATATAGTTAGCTAGCTAGCTAGCTAGCTATAGATTTGATATTATTATATATAATTTTATTCAGGCATGAGAAAGAAGGAAATACTGTCATTTGTGACAAATGGATGGATCTTTAGGGCATTATGCTAGGTGAAATAAGCCAGATAGAAACTGATTATATGATTTCAATTTCACATGGAATCAAAAAAAGCTGAGAATGGTTTTGTCAGGGCTGGTTGAGGGGGCGGGGTGGGGGGAGAGATAGAAATTGGTTAAAGTGTGCAAACTTCCAGTTAGTTATAGCATAAATAAGTTCTGAGGATCTGATGTACAACATGGAGACTATGGTTAATACTGCTTTATATACTTTAAGGGGGCTTCCCTGGTAGCTCAGGTGGTAAAGCATCTGCCTGCAATGCGGGAGACCTGGGTTCAATCCCTGGGTCAGGAAGATCCCCTGCAGAAGGAAATGGCAACCCACTCCAGTACTCTTGCCTGGAAACTTCCATGGACAGAGGAGCCTCGTAGGCTACAGTCCATGGGGTCGCAAAGAGAAGACTGAGCAACTTCACTTCACATATACCTGAAAGTTGCTAAGAGAGTAGATCTTAAATGTTCTCACCACACTTAAAAGTAGTTATATGAGATGATGGAAGTATTAACTAACCTTATTATGGTAATCATTTCACATTATACGCATGTCTCAAATCATCACATTGTACATCTTAAACTTGCTGCTGCTGCTGCTAAGTCGCTTCAGTCGTGTCCGACTCTGTGCGACCCCATAGACGGCAGCCCACCCGACTCCCCTGTCCCTGGGATTCTCCAGGCAAGAACACTGGAGTGGGTTGCCATTTCCTTCTCCAGTGCATGAAAGTGAAAAGTGAAAGTGAAGTCGCTCAGTCGTGTCCGACTCTTCGAGACCCCATGGACTGCAGCCTACCAGGCTCCTCCATCCATGGGATTTTCCAGGCAAGAGTACTGGAGTGGGGTGCCATCAGCTAGGAGATCGGAAAAATATCAATTATATCTCAATAAAGCCAGAAAAAATAAATTCTCTCAGGATATACCAATATCTAAGCCCTAGTCTAGTTTCCAAGCACTATCTGCAGGGAAAACTGGCCGCATAGTATCTACTTTTTACAATTTCTATGGTGAGAGTTAGTCACCTTCCACAACATTAATAAGATGGCGAATTCTCTAAACCTAAGAAGAAATAACACAGAGTCGGACACGACTGAAGTGACTTAGTAGTAGTAGTAGTAAGAAGAAATAAGATGCTTGACTACACAGTTGACAAATAAGATTCAAGTATTTTTGTTTGTTGTTGAAGGTTAGATTCTCTTAATTCACTGGTGCTTGTGTAGAATGAAATACGAGGAGGAATTGAAGCAGGAACTAATGGATAGATTTTGAGCACACAGGAGCTGGGCTCAGATAGCCTTCCTGTCATCTGATTGTGTGACTGTGCAACAGCATTTAATCTCACTTGGTCTTAGTTTCTTTCTCTATAAGGTGGGAATATTATCACTCAACTTGAAAAAAAAAATGTTCCAAAGATAAAAAGATGATGCTCTTAAACTTCTGCTATAATGTCTAATAGAAAATAAAAGTCTAAATAATAGCAAATGGTAATCTTTCTTTCCCCTTCCTTAGAGAGCCTTTGGCTAAAAGGTCTTTAGTGTGTCTGTGATGTTTAAAATTCTTTTCCTTGTATCTTCCTTTTCTACCTCTTTCCATTATTTGTCATTATATCTACTAAGCTTATTTTATAAGCTACTATTATTATAGTCAGCCATCCAGACAATTTATTCTTCCAGTTGGACAGGGGCAAAACCATATCCCTAGCACCTGGGAGGTCTCTTGCTACAAAAACAAAACAATGAAGAGGAAAGAAGGTGAGAACTGGGCAGTGATGTGTTTTGCAGCTCTGCTAGTGAGTAGCACATCAGTAGAACTGGACAGAACTAGCAATACATTACCATTCAAGCTGGTAACACTTCATCCAGAAAAATGCACCACACAAATCCTTGTACTTCTATTAAGTGCAGTTGCATTCTTGGGAAGCTGAATGACAACCTGAAACATTCTTCTCTGAGTAGCTAGATAAAGCTGCCCAAGGGAAATAAACTCACAGCAGCTTATTCTCTTAAAAGTATAGAGTGATATAAAGTCAACACATGTCAACAGAAGCATGGATTGAATAAAGATGTAAGAATTCTCTCCAGATGACCCTGCCCATTAAGATAACTGCAAGGCATGATATTTCATCATGTAGATTTGAATTTAGGAAATAACTTTTATTTTCCCAATTTCTGCCAACAGCATTTCCCCGATTTCTGCTATCAGCATTTGAGAGAACCAAAACAGTTGAGGATAAGCCCTGGCTTGTATAGACTTAAAAAGGAAATAAGATGGTCTGCTTTCAAGCACTTACAGATTAAATAATAGCTCTCAGAAAATTTGTTAACTTGGGTCTTGTTTATACTACTATTGCCAACCCAAAGGTTCTTTTGCTCTTTACAGTCATTTTGCCTTCAAGTAAGAGAGACAGTACTTAAAAACAGAAGGTATGTGAAAACGTGTTCTTGTATGAATTGTAGTCTGCAGTTATAATAGGGTCTCTTACTCAACATGAAAATTGGAATTCTCGAGGCAAAGAATTTAATTTAACAAATAATTATATTTCTCAATAGGACTATAAAGGGAATCCTAATTAATGTGCTAATAGCTACTCCCTATTTACATGGCATTATCCCAGGTTGTGAACTGTAACAAATACACATGAAAATTAATGTTCCCAGAACAGAGAAAGAATACCTTTCATTTCTAGAACTCTGCCTGTGACACATTTCAATCAGAGAGATTGTACAAGAAGTGAGTCTTTATAAGTTACCTTCCTGAAATCTGATCATAGGATTAGTTATTCCTTCTAAAATAATTTTAAGGTACCGACATAACTCAGAGGTCCTCTCCATTTTCTCCTGGAATTAAAGAGTCCTGAAACCTTACTTCTCTGGGACCCTAGAGGTCAACTAGTCCATTTCATATCCTACATATGCATCTTGGACAAATCATTGTTTAATTAGCTGGATTTATCGAAGGCTAAGCATCTCAATAGCTCTTATAGCAAAGTTTCCCAGTATGATAGTCTAATCATTAACATGTTTTGTTTTAAATTATTTTCTTGAAATGTAGTATGTTTTTCTATGTTCTAGCTTCTGAAGTCACTTAAAAGAAGTATGGATTCTTTGTCCTATGATAGCTCTTCAATTTTAAGTTGATATCATGCCTGTCTCATCTTAAACCACACATACCCCTTTCTTTCAAATGTTACTAACATGATCTGGTTCCCTAGAATAAAAGAATCATGGGTTGGAGGATATGTTAGCTTAGATAACTCTGACCAAACTTGCAACTGAAATCATCTAAACGTTTTGGGGGGAAGATCAGAACATTTTCTAAAATACATCAGTATGACCAGACCAGAGAGGTAAAAAGAACTGGAGAGGTAAAAAGAAAAGTTACTTGGCAGTTTTTGCCCTGGGGTCACTTGTCCATGCATAAGAGACAGTTGAGACACTCAGCTGTGCTTCTGAGGACCTCAAAGGTATAGAAAAGCAAAATTCAATATCTAGGACTCACCAATGGTGCAGATTCTGACAAATGTCATCTGTCTGGTCCTGAGTGCTATCCAGTGAGGGCGAGTGTGGACTAGGAATAAGCAGGCCCTAGAATGGTATGCGGTCAAGATTCACATCTTTCAAGTGATCTAGAAAATCTTTAGATTTGTATTGAGATGGCTCTGGACTGCTAGTGCCACCAAGCATCATATGAAAATATTTCATGAAGGAAATGAAAACTATTCCCTGGAGGAAGACATTATCATCTTAGAAACCAAATTATTTATACAAGTAAATTTTCAAATATAGCTGCCTGTGACTACTTTAAAATAACTAGTATATGAGGAGATAAGACAAAGTGAGAAAGAAACATAATATAGACAACAGAAATATAGAGGTTAGCATATCCAGGGTCTCCAGGGAAACAGAACCATTAGGTTCTCTCCTCTCATATATAAGAGGAGATTTGTTATACGAATTGGCTCACGTGGTTATGGAGCTGAGAAGTCCCACAGTCTGCCATCTGCAAGTTGGAAAATCAGGAAAGCCAGAGGTGTAATTCAGTTGAAGTCTGCAGTCTGACAATAGGGGGCTAATGGTGTAAATCCCAGTCTGAGTCTGAAAGCCCAAGAACCAGGAGCACCAATGTCTGAGAACAGAAGAAAGAAGCCTCAGCTCAAAGAGGGAGCAGATTTGTCTTTCCTCCACCTTTCTGTTCTATTCAAGCCCTCAACAGATTGAATGAGGCCCACTCATGTTGGAGAGGACCATCTGCTTTGTTTGATTAGCAATTCAAATTCTAATCTCTTCCGAAACACCCTCACAGACACACCCAGAAATAATGTTTTACCAGCTATCTGGACATCCTGTAGCCCAGGCAGGCTGATACAAAATTAACCACCACAATTAGAGATACTGAAATTATCAGGCAAAGACTGTAAAAACAAGCACTTTTACTATAAACATGTAGATAAAAGCAAAGTGAAAAAAAATTGGCAGGGAAACAAAAACTGTAAAAAAAAAAAAAAGTGATACTTTTTGTTTAAAAAGAGCAACAAAAATAAATTTCTAGAAATGCAAAATCAGAGAACATTGAAATAGTTGTATCATTTATATTCAAGAAGGTAAATAAAGTTGTAAACATTTTAAAGAATGATAGAGAATAAAAATCCAAATAAAACTTCTACAGGTAAAATATCCATGATTTGACTCCTTGGTTCCCTCACCCATGTATTTTCCTATGAAGAACACAGCACTATGTAGAGGTCTGTCATGTTTATGCTACATCCTAAAGGATGGCATCCCATCCTTTCAGAATGCTACCTCTGAGCTGATAATACAGCTGTGCTTTTGGAAGGCCTTTACAGAGCCCTAGGAGATTTGCTGCTTCTGGGTTGTGTGATATGTAGCCTAAACAGAAGACCCCACAATGGATGTGATCTTATGATGGCCAACTCCCACATTTCCTTTTCTGTAAAGTGGGTCCCTTAACTGGACGCTGTACTTTGTGAATTCTATGTCTATGAACGAGGCATTCTGTAAATCCTAGCTCTTAGTATTGGCTGAGGCTTTGTGGACAGGAAAGGAAAGCATGTACATAGAGTACTTCTCTGTTTCTGTTAAGATGAACCATTGGCCTCTCTGGGATGGAAGAAGCACCATGTAGTCTATCTGTGCCAAGTTGTCAGTTGGTTTCCTTCAGGAATGTTGCCGTATTGAAGGGTCAGCATTGGCCTCTGTTAATAACAGGTAGAATATCCAGGGGAATCAGTAACTGGATTTGTTTTGTTAAGAAAAGTCCTTACTGTTGACTTCATACACAGCTCCAGGCTCTGCTAACATGGCTATCACTTACATGTACCAATAGTGTTGGTTCAAATGTGCCCAACAACAAATGCCAACCAACATCAGTGATCTAGGTTATTGATATGGTTATCCATGGTTCCCAGTGTGTTTTCAGTGGTAGATGCTTTCTGGTAGATGTTGATAACTTAGTGCCCAATCCCATCTGTTTACCCTTATGTCTCTACAGCAGAACTTTTTTTTTTTATTTTTTATTCCTTTTTTAAATTTAAATTTATTTATTTTAATTGGAGGCTAATTACTTTACAATATTGTATTGGTTCTGCCACACATCAACATGAATCCACCACGGACGTACATGTGTTCCCCATCCTGAACCCCCCTCCCACCTCCTTCCCTGTACCAACCCTCCAGGTCATCCCAGTGTACCAGTCCCAAGGATCCTGTATCGAACCTGGACTGTCGATCCATTTCTTATATGATATTATACATGTTTCCATGTCATTCCCCCAAATCATCCCACCCTCTCCCTCTCCCACAGAGTCCAAAAGACTGTTCTATACATCTGTGTCTCTTTTGCTTTCTCACATACAGGGTTATTGTTACCATCTTTCTAAATTCCATATATATGTGTTAATATACTGCATTGGTGTTTTTCTTTCTGGCTTACTTCACTCTGTATAATAGGCTCCAGTTTCATCCACCTCCTTAGAACTGATTCAAATGTATTCTTTTTAATGACTTCTAGGTTGCTTCCATGTTCTGGCTATTAAAACAGTGCTGCGATGAACATTGGGTTACATGTGTCTCTTTCAATTCTAGTTTCCTCGGTGTGTATGTCCACCAGTGGGATTGCTGGGTCATAAGGCAGTTCTATTTGCAATTTTTTAAGGAATCTCCACACTGTTCTCCATAGTGGCTGTACTAGTTTGTGCTGGGAGCCAGCGTGGGGAATCCAGCTCATGGCAAAGGTCATAAGGAAAGGGGCCTGACAAAATGCAAAGGCAGGATCAGGCCTCAGGGGTCCCCCTGGAACTTCTCAAGCATCTACCCCCAAACCAGAATCTGTCTGTCTTATTATTTTATGACTTTCACTGACTCCTCTGACATTAACAGGGGGCTATCCTCGACCATGTTTCTCTAAAGAAAATTAACTTAGAGCTCTAGTTAATAAGTCTCCTGGGCGTAAAAGGAATGTCTCAGCTCAAATCCCTCTGATAGCTTTCTAACTTGCCTGACAGGTCTGTCTGGATTTTTACAACTGCACATGTGAATTGTTTACAGCCTTCCAACCGCAAGAGGGACAGAAAGCTTAAAAAATTCTAGGAAAATCATTAGAATAAAACTGATTAAAGGTTTCATTGTGGAGCCGGTACTTGCTGTCAAGTTTCCATATCCTTTATTTGTTGTGTACCTGGGAGTGCATTAATTATTATAGTTGGTATAGAGAAAAAACAAGTAGCAACATAGATCTTTGAGTTAAGTACTTTCTTTGTTATAACCCACTGCACCTTTTTTCTACAGGGATATAACTTTAGTGCTTTGAGGGTGATGCAGATTAAAGAAAAAAAGTTCAGGGAAAATGAGATTAACATTCATTAAGGAAGAGAGCCATAAAGTGTTGACAGGCCTCTTGGCCAGAAGATAATGTAAATCACCTGAGACCTTTTGTATACAGAAAGATATGCAGAAAGAAAGCCTGGTATCAATAAGGGTCAGGGCTGCTGCCCCTGCATGACTCTGTATCTTCCATTATGTAAAACTTAGGGTATATAAGCACCTTTTGAAAATAAAGTTATGGGGTTTTTGCACAAGCTTGGCCTCCCCCGTGTCAATTCTCTCTCTCTTTCTCCCTCTCCCTCCCTCTCTTTTTCAGGCTGATCCCTTGGAACACAGAGGCTTGCAGTGTCTACTTATTTGCCCAGGCTTCTAAGACCCACGCGAGAGGGAGCCCAAGGTGGGGCACCCTCCGCTATTCAAGCAGGCACCTGTGGCCTACGTAGACGGTGCAAGTTTCTTGTCTTGAGACTTTATTAGCTTTCCGTGTAAACCAAAGAATATCAGCCTCTTTTCTCCTCTATTTTCTCTACTACATTATTCTCTTCTAATCTCTCTTCAAATTTCTAATTAATCTCTCTTCACCGACTCCGTCCCCACTTTGAATTCCCTGAATCCACTGGGGCTGGACCCCAGCAAGTTTGCATTCCCACCAACAGTGTAAGAGTGTTCCTTTTTCTCCACACCCTCTCCAGCATTTATTGCTTGTAGACTTTTAATAGCAGCCATTCTGACTGGCGTGAAACGCCCAAAGATAAATCCACACACCTATGGACACCTTATCTTTGACAAAGGAGGCAAGAATATACAATGGAGAACAGACAATCTCTTTAACAAGTGGTGCTGGGTAAACTGGTCAACCACTTGTAAAAGAATGAAACTAGAACACTTTCTAACACCATACACAAAAATTACTCAAAATGGATTAAAGATCTAAATGTAAGACCAGAAACTAAAACTCTTAGAGGAGAACATGGGCAAAACACTCTCTGACATAAATCACAGCAGGATCCTCTATGACCCACCTCCCAGAATATTGGAGATAAAAGCCAAAATAAACAAATGGGACCTAATTAAAATTAAAAGCTTCTGCACAACAAAGGAAGCTATAAGCAAGGTGAAAAGACAGCCTTCAGAATGGGAGAAAATAATAGCAAATGAAGAACTTCTTATCTCTGTTCATGTAGTCTTCTCTCTTACAGGTCTCTGACCATTCAGTCAGGCCATTAGATACTAACCAAATCTGTTAGCATTCTCACATATTCCATGGAAAACGAATGACCAGGTGTACTGTTTCTGGCTCTGTCCTTCGGAGAGATTTTCATCTTCAGTTTTTCGAGACCACACTTGAAGGAGGCTTTAATGCGGCCACTGTGCATTTTTCCCTTGTACCACTTACTAGCCCAACTTATTCTAAACTAAGTTTGACTACAGATATGGGTTGGGGCAGGGGTTTTGGTCCACCATGTCAGGTGATATGGGAGCCTGTATACCTATTTATGTAGTGTACTCACGTTCTCTGGTCTCCCTTGGGCTCAGTGTGAGCTGTACATTTCCGTCTTATGAAAAATTGCAGCTGGAACTATCCAATTTCATGATGTGGGGAGGAGGCTTCTAACAGACCCCACTTATGATGGGTAGTCTCATGGTCATCCATTTTATCTCTTCCCGTGTCAAACTTACATATCAGTATTGTTGTTCTTTGTTGTTTAGTCACTAAGTCATATCCAGCTTTTTTGTGACCCCCATGGACTGTAGGACCCCAGGTTCCTTTTTCCATGGGTTTTCCCAGGCAAGAATACTGGAGTAGGTTGCCATTTCCTTCTCCAGGAGAACTTCCTGACCCTGGTATCAAACCCATGTCTCCTGCATTGGCAAGAATGTTCTTACCAGTGAGCAATCAGGGAAGACACGTATCAGGAACTGTTTCTTGAAAGGTATATAATTCTCTTTCTCCAGAATCCTAATGGTCTTGGTGAGTGGTATGTCTTCAGTATTCTCCCATGGACACAATCTTCTACTATGCCTTCTGGTTTCACTGTTTATTCACACCAGCATGCCCATGTCCCTTTATTCTTTTCTTTTATATGACAGGGCAACTCAGTCATCTCCACTTTGGTCTCTCTTTATCCAGGTTTCAGATAACTTCCTTGACAATGACTTTGTTTAATCCCCTGTGATTGCTGCCCATGCAATACTCTGAGAAATTGCCTCAAATCAACTGTTGCTTATCTTATCTTATATTCAGGATTTGTTGAGCAAGGTCCCTCAAAATCCAGTTCCAATAGTACTCACCTGGATACTTCCAGTGTATAGTACCTAATTCTTAGCCTCTCCTTTGGCATATGGCTTTTTCCTTCCTTCCCAGGCTTAGTACCTCAGCAGGCTGATGCTGGGATTTAACCCAATTACTTTCCTAGCTATCTGGAGAGCAGAGGGAGGTAGCACTTGTAGAAGAAGCTGCTGCTTTGCAGAGAGAGGACTCTGCAGACTTTTCTAAGGGAGGAAAAATACTAGCTCTTACTAGAAAAGGGCAGACCCCATCTTGTAAGCTCTGTGGGTTCTACAGAGCCAGCCACCTCAGGGACAACCACCCAAATATTCCCATCCCTTGTTTCAGAGTTCTAGGCTTTCTCAACCAGGACCCTACCCTTGGCATTGCAGAGCCACCTAGACTGAGGATTCAAATATCTTTGCTTTGTCACTTGATCAAATCTTCATTTTGCTTCTCAGAAGTGTCTGCTTTTCTACCAGTGAAAGTGAACATGTTGGCCGCTCAGTCGTTTCTGATTCTTTGAGACCCCATGGACTGTAGCCCGCCAGGCTCCTCTGTCCATGGACTTCTGCAGTCACAAATACTAGAGTAGATTGACATTCCCTTCTCCAGGGGATCTTCCCAACCCAGGGATCGAACCCAGGTCTCCTGCATTGCAGGCAAATTCTTTACCATCTGAGCTACCAGAGAAGGCCTCTTCTACCAGAGGAAGTACCATTTTCTTTGTAGGCTACCAATGAGGCTCTTGTTTTAGACACAAACTGCTTATTAATGGCCTTCTGTTTCTAATCTCTCTACAGAGAAACAATACTACTTTGTACTAACCAACCAAGTTTGGTTATTATTATAGGCAGTGCCCACTGTATTGCCCAGTGCCCTCCTCTCACATGGCTTTCAAATGTGTGAAACATCTCACCTACAAAAGCCTGGAAAAAGCATTGACTCTCCACTAGGATATTTTCCTAGGTCATCACCAGTGAATGGTAAATTGAGCACCAATTGAGCTGTCTGCTTATGCCAGGAACTATATTTTCTACTTAGTATGATGTCCTCTTCACCGCTGGACCTTGAGTGGCCTTAGTATGAACATAGTTGGGAATCTAGAGAAGCAGTAATTGGATTCATCAGTCAGTCATGCTCCTTGTGGCAGGATTTCTGACTGCTGTGTTTACATGGCTAGAGCACAAGATAATATATTAAATTATTTGACTATGTCTTATTATTGGGCTTCCCTGATGGCTCAGAGAGAAAAGAGTCTGCCTGCAATGCTGGAGACCTGGATTGGGAAGATCCCCTGGAGGAGCGAATGGCTACAGACTTCAGCATTCTTGACTGGAGAATTCCATGGAGAAAGGTGCCTGGCGATCTGCAGTCCATGGGATCTCATAGAGTTGGACATGACTGAGCAAACAACACATATATACACATCTATTATTATTACCAGTGCCACAGGATATAATCTTTCCTAGTTCAGTTTAGAGTTTGTAAATATTCTTTTATAATCTTTTTATCAACAGTGGGCTTTAATTACCTCCACACAAATTTTTTTGGTTAACATTTCAAAATGGAGATCCCTTTCTTTAAGAAGGAAAAAAAAATGTTGTTTTGTCTCTTTATTTGTTGTTACCTATCCGACATGGGACAAGACTGGTTCCAAATAGGAAAAGGAGTATGTCAAGGCTGTATATTGTCACCCTGCTTATTTAACTTATATGCAGAATACATCATGAGTTGTATTCTGGGCTGGAGGAAGCACAAGCTGGAATCAAGATTGCTGGGAGAAATATCAATAACCTCAGATATGCAAATGACACCACCCTTATGGCAGAAAGTGAAGAGGAACTCAAAAGCCTCTTGATGAAAGTGAAAGAGGAGAGTGAAAAAGTTGGCTTAAAGCTCAATATTCAGAAAACGAAGATCATGGCATCTGGTCCCATCACTTCATGGCAAATAGATGGGGAAACGGTGGAAACAGTGTTAGACTTTATTTTGGGGGGCTCCAAAATCACTGCAGATGGTGATTGCAGCCATGAAATTAAAAGATGCTTACTCCTTGGAAGGAAAGTTATGACCAACCTAGATAGTATATTAAAAAGCAGAGACATTACTTTGCCAACAAAGGTCCATCTAGTCAAGGCTATGGTTTTCCAGTAGTCATGTATAGATGTGAGAGTTGGACAGTGAAGAAAGCTGAGTGCTGAAGAATTGATGCTTTGAACTGTGGTGTTCGAGAAGACTCTTGAGAGTCCCTTGGACTGCAAGGAGATCCAACCAGTCCTTTCTAAAGGAGATCAGTCCTGGGTGTTCTTTGGAAGGACTGATGCTGAAGCTGAAACTCCAATACTTTGGCCACCTCATGTGAAGAGTTGACTCATTGGGAAAGACCCTGATGCTGGGAGGGACTGGGGGCAGGAGGAGATGGGGACGACAGAGGATGAGATGGCTGGATAGCATCACCGACTCAATGGACATAAGTTTGAGTAAACTCCGGGAGTTGTTGATGGACAGGGAGGCCTGGCGTGCTGCGGTTCATGGGGTCGCAAAGGGTTGGACATGACTGAGTGACTGAACTGAACTGAACTGAACTGATCCTACTCCTTTATCTGTATTTATTTCATGTAAAGCACATGGCTACTCTGACATTGCATTATAGGGATCATTGTTCCTCTCTCAATATTTGTATACCGGTGGTGGATTCATGTTGATGTATGGCAAAACCAACACAATATTGTAAAGTAATTAACCTCCAATTAAAATAAATAAATTTATATTTAAAAATAAATAAAAAGCAGTGAGACTTTGAGAGTTGAGGGAAAGAAGAAAAGATGACTGTGACTTGGCTATCATATCTGTAAATCTTCTTTTAGAGTAAATCTTTTAATATTCACACAGGCTTGTAGAACTATCATGGAGTCAATATCAAAATAAAATTAAAGTAATTCCTTTCAGTGGTCTGACCATCTATCATTCAACACTACAAAGATAACAACAGCAACTGGAGTAACCATAAAAAGCCAAGAAAAAAATTTTTAATGGAGACAAGCAAAGCAAAAAGAAAGCAAAAGCTCAAGTTTTTAGTTGATAAATGTTCCTCGTCAAAAGAAACATTTAACTTTATAAGAGTGTGCCACAGTATATTATTCATTATGGCTGGCAGGATCCAAGAGTTTGGGAGCAATTACATTTTCCTCAGAGTTTATTTATATGTATAATTTAATATAGGGAGCCAAAACTGGATATTTTTGAATTTATTAAAAATTTTACAATATCAGAAGTTATACCATTGTAACATAGCTATATTGTACGACATATTCACATTTTAGTTTTAACTAATCTTCGCTTTACTTCTGCAGTATTGTTTATCTTGAGGTTTAAAGGTGTTTTAAGCTTAACTCACAGATACCAGTTGCTTAAGGCCATTTAATGTCTGCTTTTGTTCTTGTTGTTTTAATATTTGCTCTGTATGGCAGGGATGGTTGAACTATTTGATCACCAGGTCATTCTAAGTTGATTTCTATAAGGACAGTAACCACTTTTCTATTAGAAACTTTATATTTGGTGGGTGGGGGAGTGGAGAGGGAAATTATGGCTTAGGATCTGTGGCTACCAATGTCTTATTTAACAAAATTTCTCAAATAGAAGTTGGCTAATTCAAAAGAGTGATATTTTCAGACTTCTGAAATGTTCTCATATTCTGTCAAGACTATTATGCTTCCTCATGTCTGACACAACTCTTTCCTTCTCTGATGAGCAGGTTTTAGAGCACAGTAACCTACTCTTAAAAATGAAGCCATTAGAGAAGCACAACTTGCCTCAATTCCTCATGTCACACAAAAGGCCCACTTGGTAGACTGAGTGAGGAATCAGTCTGAACCAAACTGAAGATTAAAATAGCTAAAACTGATGTGAATAAATTATCATAATAGGTTTGCACAGCTTGTTAGCTAAATTCTTAGACAGTAAAGTCCATGTTATATGCTTGTTCTACAGAACTTTTGGTTGATTCAGAATTGTTTTTAAAGAGAGCTATAAATCTTGATGGGTATTTTAGGAGCATTTTTGTCTATTCTAACAAGACCAAAGTCACTTACTCAAACTGCAAAGAGGCACTTGTTAGTATTGAAGAGCAGAAAGTGTTTTCCTTTGCCCTGGGCTTACCCTAAAATCTAGTATCTTCCAAGACAGGACGACTCCCAGACACAAAGAAGGCTAGGAAAAATAGAAGGCATTTCTCAGTGTGAGCCACTCCTACAAGGAGCACTTTCTGTTTATAGTGAATCATTTGTGTCCTCTCTTTAAATAAAGGGCAGCAAAATGCAATGATGTGGCTTGGGTTTGCCTTGTTTAGTGGCATTTATTTTAAAATCTTAAATCAATATTCATGTGAAAACACTTGTGTTCATTAGGTCCCTGTTGGGTGAGCAGCACTACTTAATAATTAATATTTGCTGCCATATCACTGAGTTAATATGTTTTGTATTATATAAATACAAAGTTACTTTAGAAGATAAAAAGGAATCATTCTGTTGGGCTAGACAAGTGAGAGGGGCCAGCCATGAATTTACCTGGGTGATAGCAAGAACCCAGGGGTTAGCGTATTATGTTAATGAGGCTTACTCCATCCGGAACTCTTGGAGACTTGTTGCTAAGCAAAACCCACTGCAGCAGTGCAAAAGATATGAAAACCTAATTCAGTTATGGAAATAATAAGAGCCCTTACTGTTTCCAAAGGAGGTTGTGATAATACACAGTTTCAGGCCAAAACTATTCTAGAGCTCACACAAGGGTTGCTGAGCAGCAGCAAATTATTCAGATTTATGAGGGGTTAGTGTGAGATTAGCAAGAACTTGATGTAAAATCAGGTTAAGCCTCATTGCCATCCATCACTCCCCTGGAGCACGAAAACAACCATAAGCACAATAACATTACAGGGAACCACACATACATAAGAGATTTATTTCACCAATATAATGCTATTATATCACAACTGGGTTTAAAGTTCATTGTTTGTAGATAGGATATTTCATTCACATAAAATTGTTTCTAAAGTTAACAGGCATTTTCCACAAAATAGAACAATATTAAAGACATCAAGTGGTTCAATGTTTTAAACTTTACGTACATAAATGTATTTCTTTTAAACAGCAAATATTTTGGGCATAGAACTCAAAATTATTAGAATTATATCTGAGTTAATTTTTAGGATCAGTTTTTCATAAGGGTTTGAAAAACCAATTATACTTGGTTTATATAATTATTTGGAGGCTGAGCTGTGGATTCTCTTTAATGTATTTATAACATCATAAGTTCTAACTAAGAGTGATGAGTTTTTAAAGAGAAATTAGTCCCTGAAGGGGGATAGATTGGTATTTATAGTCATGCAGGGTCTATCTGAAGTGTGTTGAGAGATTATGAGACATGCCATAGGGACAAAGGATGTTCTCACTTGGTCCTGTTGCTCAGATATAAACACGGCCTCTTAGATGACTGAATGTTGAGGTTCTCTCTAAATGGGAATGATTTGTTTACACTATTATATATGCTTTACATCTTACTTGTAATCATCCCTACATGTAAGCCTCCCCTTTGTGAGGGTTATTAATGGTTTCAGATCTCTCGAATACTACTATTCTCAGAAAGGGAACTACTTTCTGAACAAGTCTAGAAATTTTTGATGAGTGCCTTAACTCTATCAGGATAAGTAAAACAATCATGCTTTTGTACTTCTACCCACATGCCGCCCATGTTTATGCAGGAAAATGTGACATTGCCATTTGTCTCAGGGGAGAGTTGTTAGGATTATATACTTCTGGCATCTATAATAAGTTTCAAGAGTTCACTTGAAAGAGGGATTTAAGAAGAGTACATCAGTCACCACCACACCCATCACACAGACTGGGGAGAGATCTCTGAGCTGGAGAAGAGTGGAGTTAAGAGAGGAAGCAGGAGTTCACTTTGAAGTTTTTCCTGACTCCCTTGGGAGAGTTCTGATGGAAGGAAGCACAGCGGGGAAAGACCTAGTAGGTGAGGATCTGAAAGTAGAAGCCTATGTCTCTCCAGGCTTATCGGATCTCTGGTAAAAAGCAGCCTCATTGAAGTCTCTCATATCTTAGCATGAGGAGGCTGAAACAGCTGCCATGTTTCTAAGAGAAGAATGAGACCTCGCTGACATACGCATCTTCTGCTGCTTCAGGAAGACATGGGTGTGCAGTAAAACCATTTTTGAAAAAAAGCTATGACAAATCTGGACAGCGTACTAAAAATCAGAGACATCACTTTGCCGACAAAAAGGATTTGGTCGAAGCTATGGTTTTTCCAGCAGTCATGTACGGATGTGAGAGTTGGACCATAAAGAAGGCTGAGGGCTGAAGAACTGATGCTTTTGAATTGTGGTGCGGGAAAAGACTCTTGAGAGCCCCTTAAAAAGCAAGGAGACCAAATCAGTTAACCCTAAAGGAAATTAACCCTGAATATTCATTGGAAAGACTGGTTCTGAAGCTGAAGCTTCAATATTTTGGCCACCTGATTTGAAGAGCTGACTGATTGGAAAAGACCCTGATGCTGGGAAAGATTGAGAGTATGAGGAGAAGGGGGCGACAGAGGATGAGATAGTTGGATGGTGTCACCGACTCAGTGGACATGGGTTCAAGCAAACTCCAGGAGATGGTGAAGGACAGGGAAGCCTGGAGTGCTACAGTCCATGGGGTTGCAAAGAATTTGGCATGACTTAATGACTGAATACAGAGAAGGCAATGGCAACCCACTCCAGTACTCTTGCCTGGAAAATCCCATGGATGGAGGGGCCTGGTAGGCTGCAGTCCATGGGGTCGCGAAAAGTCAGACATGACTGAGCGACTTCCTTTCACTTTTCACTTTCATGCATTGGAGAAGGAAATGACAACCCACTCCAGTGTTCTTGCCTGGAGAATCCCAGGGACGGGGGAGCCTGGTGGGCTGCCATCTATGGGGTTGCACAGAGTTGGACACAACTAAAGCGACTTCGCAGCAGCAGCAGCAATGACTGAATAACAGCAGCTCCGGGAAAGGCACAGAAGGGCTTAGGGAGAACCAGCGATCATGAAGAATCCAGTGGTCAGGTGTAGGAGAGAGCAGAGGGGCATAGATGACCAAGGCTGGCCAGAGGCTGGGTGAGACTCACGGGTACTCCACAGGGATAGAGGCCAGAGAATGGAGTCCATGACCAACATTTGTGCTCCTCACACAGTGCCCAGCCTGGGAGAAAGACAACGAAAATCTCTGCTCCTGATGCTATGCTATGATAAGTCACTTCAGTCGTGTCCGACTCTGTTTGACCCCATAGACGGCAGCCTACTAGGCTCCCCTGTCCCTGGGATTCTCAAGGCAAGAACACTGGAGTGGGTTGCCATTTCCTTCTCCAATGCATGAAAGGGAAAAGTGAACGTGAAGTCGCTCAGTCATGTCCGACTCTTCAAGACCCCATGTACTTCCAAATACTTGGAAGTATGGAAGTACTTTAAATATTTCAACTCGGAAGTACTTGGAAATAAGTTACTCTGCCAGCCCCCACCAACAACCACTTCCAACTGCATGAAGATAGTTAGCTCTTTTGATAGGCAGAGCCTTCAAGAACATGTAAAAATACTTAACATTTTGGTCATGCAATTTAAAGCTTTTATTTTCACATGCTACTTAAAACATCCTCTCCACTCTACCCTCCCACACCTAACCAAAGCTTCTATCAAGGGAGAGGAATGGAATCTGTCTTATTATCCTCCTCAAGTAGAGGAAAGCATGATGTAGGTCAGGGCCAGCTCCTTCTCCCACTCTCCTCCTCCCCCCTCCCTCCCGCTCCTCCCCTTCCCTTCCCTCCTCCTTCATTCCTTCCTTCCTTCCTTCTTTATCCCACCCTCCTCCTTTCTTTCCTTCCTTTCTTCTTTTCCCTTCTCCCTGCCCTTCCCTCATTCTTTCCCTTTCTTGTCTTTGTTTTCTTTCTTTTTCCTTATTTTTCATTGCCTGCCTTCTCTCCATCCTTTCTTTCAGTAACTTCTTTCATGTTACATATGACACAGGTGATCATGTGTCCTGGTTTGCTAGGACAGTCCTGGGTTATGCCTGCTGTCTTTATGTGATAGTGCCTGCCCATGACCCACTTTACTATCAAAGAGTTTTGATCACTAATTATATAGTCAGGTTAAGTGATACACATTAGGAAAAATACAAACACACACACATAGATGCATGAGTCAGTGCACAACCACAAGATAACAATTGTATAGCTTGTAAATAAGTCAAGAAATAGAACATTGCCTGGTGGCTCAGTGTTAAAGAAGACACCTGCAATGCAGGAGACACGGGTTTGATCCCTGGGTCAGGAAGTTCCCCTGGAGGAAGAAATGACAATCCACTCCATTATTCTTACTGGGAAAATCCCATGGACAGATGAGCCTGCTGGGCTTCAGTCTATGGTGTCATAAATAGTCAGACATGACTGAGCATGCATAAAACCCAAAATATTTGGGAAACTTCCTTCAGTTCTTCTCCAGATCATTACAAAACATCTGTCACAGCTTCTACCCTTACCTCCAACACTATTATCAGTTTTGTTTGTTTTAAATTTTGTATAAATCTGTTCTTTTATGAGATTAATGTTGCTGAGTACAGTTAGAAGACATCGTTTTCACTGTGATGTAATATTCCATTTGATTATACCACTTTTTTTTAATGTATTCTATTTAAGGCAGTGGTTTCTAGTTTTAGGCTATGATAAATAATGCTGCTATGAACATTTGTATACATATCTCTTAGTACAGAGACTTCTGTTCAGTAAATACCTAAGAGAGGAATTGTTCAGATGTAATGTATGAATATCTAATGTTAAATAGCTTTCCAAATAGGTTGCTATTGTACAATAATGTAGGTAATTTTTTGTACATTCATGCAAACATTTTTTGTTTTTATTTAATTCTCAAACAATCCTTTGGGAGATACATGATAGACAGATATACGGATAGATAGATTGGATTTACAGATGAGAAAACTGAGATTTAGAAATATATATGATGCCATAGATCAAACAACTTATAGGTGGTAGAACAATCTAGATGTTAAGTAGTCTGACTCTAGAGGAACCATGCTTAAACATTAGGCTTTCCTGACTCTCGCATATGGAAACAACTTCTAGCTTCCACTCTACCACCCATTTCCTTATCTTCCTAGTCAGCAGAATTCTGGTATCCTCCAGGAAGCTAAGACTATATTTCTTAGTCTCCCATGCATCTAGGGATGTTTAGTGAGATATAAAGCAGAAGTTATGCACTGAAGATTCTGGGAAGGACACTGAAAAGGGCCTGACTTTGTTGGGGAAAACATCTGTTCTTTTTGTGCTTCCTTTTTCTTCCTTTCCAAAAGTTAGAGGCAATGGCTGGAGTTTTAGCAGCCATTTTAGACCATGAGGAGCCCTTAAGAAAGAATGGATTTCTGTATTTCTCCTTTTGGCTACATCAGTTTTTGCTTCCTGTATTGGGAAGCTGTTATGCAATGCACAATCATGTAGGATTGCTTTGTTAATTAACACTTTTATTGTGGTAGAATGAAGCTTTATACCTGGTATTTTAATTTTCTAGACTGCAGTAACAAATTACCACAAAACAGGTAGCTTCAAATAACAGAAAATTATTTTCTCACAGTTCTAAAAGGTAGAAGTCAGAAATCAAGGTGTCAGCAGAGCATGTCTTTTCAAAGCTTTAGTGAAGAATTCTCCCATGTCCCTTCTGTCTTCTGATGATTGCCAGCAATCTTTGTTGTTTGAGGGCTTGTGGCAGCAGAAATCGAATCTCTGCCTATGTCTTCACATGACCATTTTTCTTCTGTGTTCCTATGTCCATATTCCCCTCTTTTAAGGATGCCAGCCATGAACTTAAGAGTTCATCTTTAGCTGACTAATCTTCAAAAATCCTACTTCTAAATGCTATATTTATAGATTCCAAAGTGAATTGTTTCATTTTTTAAAAAATTTAAAATAAGAGTAGTTTAAAAAGACAGAGTGTTGTTTTTCCCCTTAGAGTTCAGGGTAGATGCAGCAATTCCATGGCCATCAGGGGCCCAGGCTTCTCTTATTCTGCTGTATCATCCTTAGCTTATGCCATCCATCCTCATGGTCAACACATGACTACAAATGGCCCCTGCAGCTCTAGCCTACCTATCTCTATTGTAGGTAATAATAGAAAGGAAAGACGTATGGCCCAAAGGTGCCCTGCTAAATCATCTTTGCTTTAATTTAAAGAATTTGCCCATGACCCAGAGAGATGGTACGGGGAGGGAGGAGAGAGGGGTGTTCAGGATGGGGAACATGTGTATACCTGTGGCGGATTCATGTTGATGTATGGCAAAACCAAAGTAATTAACCTCCAATTAAAAAAAATAAATTTATATTTTAAAGAAGAATTTGCCCAGCAACATCACCCAGTGACTTCTACCTACTGCTTTCAGTTGTCTCTGCAAGGGAGTCTTTCATCCATTTTCTCTAAAAACGAAAATATCTTTTTTTAATTTTTTTTTAATTTTATTTTTACTTTATTTTACTTTACAATACTGTATTGGTTTTGCCATACATTGACATGAATCCACCACGGGTGTATACGAGCTCCCAATCCTGAATCCTCCTCCCACCTCCTACCCCATATCATCTCTCTGGATCATCCCCACGCACCAGCCCCAAGCATCCTGTATCTTGTATTCAACATAGACTGGTGCTTCGTTTCTTACATGATAGTATACATGTTTCAATGCCATTCTCCCAAATCATCCCACCCTCTCCCTCTCCCTCACAGTCCAAAAGTCCATTCTATACATCTGTGTCTCTTTTGTTGTCTCACATACAGGGTCATCATTACCATCTTTCTAAATTCCATATATATGTGTCAGTATACTGTATTGGTGTTTTTCTTTCTGGCTTACTTCACACTGTATAATCGGCTCCAGTTTCATCCATCTCATTAGAACTGATTCAAATGTATTCTTTTTAATGGCTGAGTAATACTCCATTGTGTATATGTACCACAGCTTTCTTATCTATTCATCTGCTGATGGGCATCTAGGTTGCTTCCAGTCCTGGCTATTATAAACAGTGCTGCAATGAACATTGGGGTACACGTGTCTCTTTCAGTTCTGGTTTCCTTGGTGTGTATGCCCAGCAGTGGGATTGCTGGGTCATAAGGCAGTTCTATTTGCAATTTTTTAAGGAATCTCCACACTTTTCTCCATAGTGGCTGAACTAGTTTGCATTCCCACCAACAGTGTAAGAGGGTTCCCTTTTCTCCACATCCTCTCCAGCATTTATTGCTTGTAGACTTTTTTGATAACAGCCATTCTGACTGATGTGAAATGGTACCTCACTGTGGTCTTGATTTGCATTTCTCCGATAATGAGTGATGTTGAGCATCTTTTCATGTGTTTGTTAGTCATCCGTATGTCTTCTTTGGAGAAATGCCTATTTAGTTCTTGGCCCATTTTTTGATTGGGTTGTTTATTTTTCTGGAGTTGAGCTGCATAAGTTGCTTGTATATTTCTGAGATTAGTTGTTTGTCAGTTGCTTCATTTGCTATTGTTTTCTCCCATTCTGAAGGCGGTCTTTTCACCTTACTTATAGTTTCCTTTAAATGAGTATATCTTTTCAAATTACAGTTTCCTCCAGATATACACCCAGGAATGGGGTTGCTGGATCATATAGCAGCTCTATTTTTTAGTTTTTTTTAAGGAATCTTCATACGGTTCTCCATAGTGGCCATACCAGCTACATTCTTACCAACAAGATACATGCACGCCAGCATTCATTGCAGCACTATTTACAATAGCTAGGGCCTGGAAGCAATGTCAATGTCCATCAGCAGAGGAATGGATAAAGAAGATGTGATGTGTCTGTGTGCTGTGTGTGTGGGGGGGGTCGGGTTGTGTGTGTGTGTGTGAAATACATAATGAAATATTACTCAACCATAAGAAAGAACAAAATAATGCCATTTGCAGCAACGTGGATGGACCTAGAGATTATCATATTGAGGAAGTATATAAGGGAGAGAAAGACAAATATCATATGTTATTGCTTATCTGTGGAATCTAAAATAAAGGCTTCAGATGAATTTATCTACAAAACAGAAATAGAGTTACAGATGTAGAAAACAAACTTAAAGTCACTAGGGGGAAAAGGGAGGAAGGGTAAATTGGAAGACTGGGATTAACACATACACAGTACTATGTATAAAGTCTGATAAGGACCTACTGTATAGCACAGGGAACTCTACTCAAAACTCTGTAATGGCTCCATGTGGGAAAAGAATCTATAAAAGAGTGGATGTATGTATAACAGATTCACTTTGATATATACCTGAAACTAACTCAGCATTGTAAATCAACTATACCCTGATAAATATTTTTTTAAAAGGAGACCATAAGTCATACATGGAAATAAAGAGCCTATCATTGACCAGAAAGAAAAATGAGTACATTACTGGAAGTACAGGGGCCTGTTACATAGGAAGCCATTGGAAATGGATAGAGGATAAGTAATCACTAAGCTTTGCCATACAAGGATCACTGTTCATAAAGATACATTCATGTGATCACTTAATGTCTATCTCCACTTTAGAGTATAGCTAATAGAAGGCAAAGATGGTGTTCATTTCTTTTATCAGCCCCTATTTTAGGAGACTCTTAAAAAATATTTGTTAAATGAAGTTGTTTATCTATTATATACTGTTCAGTTGTCCTCAGTGTAGTCTCCCCTTCCATGTTCTTGTAAATCAGGTCATATAAAGCCACTCTGGATGATTTCTGAAAATAGACACCATGGCCCATGTGTGATTTAGCCAATGAGGATATATATTATTTTTCTTTTTAATAAAAGACTATGGCAGGAAATTTGTGTAAGGGCATTTCATAGCTCAATAGATATGCCTTCAAATTTTCCAGTGTCTATAAAGTACCTGACCCATCCTCAACTGCTTTGGCATTCTGAGTCTGTCTCACATTGATATTCACATTAGGTTTCAAGAAAGACATTTTGCTAAGTTTAGAACCTGAAATAATTCATGAGCTAAAAAATTTTAAATTACACACCAAACTTTGTGGGCCCAGTTCATTTACCCTTGGCAGAAAGCAGCTTCCAGTAGAACAGCTTATATAGCTGATTATAAACACTGTAAGAGTTCCCAGGACAAAAGACGAGTCCAAGAAAGAAAACATACCAACATTGGTTAAATGGCTTAACTGTGAAACTCTCAGATGTGTAATAACAGACAATTTCTTCCTCCAAGATGCAGTTTTTAAAATCGAATGGAAAAACAACACATTAAGCCTATTCTGCAACTTAACAAATTTCAAGTCCAGTTAAAAAGAATTTGGTGAGGCCAAACATAGAACACTAATTAAGGAACTTTTCAGATTACAGGATCATAATGTCATATGCACAGCCTGTTTCTAGGGACTGCTCAGGCAGCCAATATGTTAGTATTGTTCTGCCCATAACAATTTTAGTGCTTTAATTTATGAAAATAGACCACTAACTAAAAAGATCCTAGAGATCACCATTCAAATGCTCATGAACAGAGGCTGACAAATGAAATGGCATCATTTTGGCCAACATATAACTGGTGACCCTGACAGTCACTTTCACCTTTCTTAACTTTAAATCTCCAAGTCATCTGAAGCAATGAGAAGAGAATCAACCACCACCAGGCAGAGTCTGATACAGGAATTTTAATAGAAATGAATGAAAAAAATGAAATAAACAAAATGAAACCTCCCAAAAGAAACTCACATTCTAGCACTGATTAGATCACGTGCTCACAATATACTGAGCACTGACAGGTGCTGGGACAACAGTCATGGGTAAAACAGACATGATTCTTGCCATCAGGGATTTATATCTGCCAAGAACCAGAACACTAGAGAAGGAGAAGAAAGCTCAGAATCATCTGGTTTCCAGCCCAAACATTTCATTGTTTGGCTCAGTATATTTTAAACAAAAAACGATAAAACAACAACAAAAGCTTCTAATAAGTGCCAATGAAAACTGCTTCCCTATTGCCCTGAAAGGATGGATTTTGAAGCTAGTAATTTGTTCATTTAAAAAATCCTAAGACTTTAGAGCATAAGTACCTGCGTGAAGAACCAACAACTTATTCTTATTAGGCTATGTGAGAAAAATTTTGTGAATTCTAATTAATGATGCCATTTGGGGGGTACATAGACTTGGGTCCTGTATCTTCATGAGGATAAGTCTAATAAAAAAAAAAAATTCAACTGGACCTGGGACTGGGCTGGCATGCTAGGAGCAGCCCCCAGGAAACCCCAGGGAGATGGGCACAGACAGAGTTATTTTGCTTCAAGTGGAGATTTCTAACATTGCCTAACTTGCTTTATTTTTTGTTGACAGAAGCTGATAATTTTTAAAACTTTATTAAATCCATAAAAATAAATTTATATGCTTCATGGGTGCTTTATTCAGTCATATTCAACCCCAGGTTGTTCCATAAAGAGAACTTTATAAACTCTGCTTATCTCATAGGGTTATATTTTCAAAGGAAGTTGTCCAATCTCATCCCATAGTCCAAGATAGCTCACAGGATCCACCACCCACAGAATCACCACAACAGAGAAATGGAGCCCAGTTACTTATATTCAAATGAACCAGTGGACAGCAAGACATGCCCCTTGTTGAACAACCCAGTACTACGATGTGGGTTGCCTGTGTTCATGTTTAAAGGTACATATGTGTTTCAGTTCAGTTCAGTCGTTCAGTCGTGTCCGACTCTTTGCGACCCCATGAATCGCAGCACGCCAGGCCTCCCTGTTCATCACCAACTCCTGGAGTTCACTCAGACCCACGTCCATCAAGTCAGTGATGCCATCCAGCCATCTCATCCTCTGTTGTCCCCTTCTACTCCTGCCCCCAATCCCTCCCAGTATCAAAGTCTTTTCCAGTGAGTCAACTCTTCGCATGAGGTGGCCAAAGTACTGGAGCTTCAGCTTTAGCATCATTCCTTCCAAAGAAATCCAAGGGCTGATCTCCTTTAGAATGGACTGGTTGGATCTCCTTGCAGTCCAAGGGACTCTCAAGAGTCTTCTCCAACACCACAGTTCAAAAGCATCAATTCTTCAGCACTCAGCCTTCTTCACAGTCCAACTCTCACATCCATACATGACTACTGGAAAAACCATAGCCTTGACTAGACGGACCTTAGTTGGCAAAGTAATGTCTCTGCTTTTGAATATGTTATCTAGGTTGGTCATAACTTTTCTTCCAAGGAGTAAGCGTCTTTTAATTTCATGGCTGCAGTCACCATCTGCAGTGATTTTGGAGCCCCCCCAAAATAAAGTCTGCCACTGTTTCCACTGTTTCCCTATCTATTTCCCATGAAGTGATGGGACCAGATGCCATGATCTTCGTTTTCTGAATGTTGAGCTTTAAGCCAACTTTTTCGTTCTCCTCTTTCACTTTCATCAAGAGGCTTTTTAGTTCCTCTTCACTTTCTGCCATAAGGGTGGGTGTAATCTGCATATCTGAGGTTATTGATATTTCTCCCGGCAATCCTGATTCCAGCTTGTGTTTCTTCCAGTCCAGCGTTTCTCATGATGTACTCTGCATAGAAGTTAAATAAGCAGGGTGACAATATACAGCCTTGACACACTCCTTTTCCTATTTGGAACCAGTCTGTTGTTTATGGGAGAAATAATAAATTCTAGTGTAGAAGGACAGGCATAAAATGTCTTTCTCCCTTTTTAATCTGGATGGAAAGAAGCTAAACATAATACTTTTTAAAAAGTAGAATTCAACATATCATTCTATAATGAAACTAGAAGAATATAAAGAAATATTTGGCTTATTGCTCTAGTTTTCAGAATCCACTACAGCAAACAGAATTTTCAACTTGAATAGGAAGCAGTGCACCTCTTAGTTTTCAAGGACATCCTTCTCATCAATGCAAAATTACAGCTTAAAGTACTTTACCACTTTTTGTAATAGAATTGGCTGAAGGCATATAAGGCCCTTTCCTCGGTAAGAGTAGAATTGTTTCACAATTAGCTGATATATTTTCTAAGTCCCTCCAGCTCAATAGAGTCTTACCTTCAATAAATCTGTAGTTTTCAAATCCTCTGAAAAAGCCCATTAAGCCAACAGACTTTAAGATTCAGTTCTATTATTTCTCTTGTATTTACTAGATGATCTTCTCTTTCTCATATTTCTTTTCTGAATTATCAGAATCACAGCTTCTGAGGCTTGTGGGCTATTTTTAATGACATCATTCAGAATCATTGTTATAGAATGAAGACCATCCACTTCTCCAGAGACTTGCATACAGGGGAAAAAAAAAATTCTGTTGTCAGTAAGGACATGCCTTACCATGACACCAAGAAAAACATCTTGAATAGCTGTTGTCATTTTAAGTTGTGAGAACTTTTAATTCACAGTGATATAATTTGAGAATATATATTATGCTAATAAAATCTGAGATGTGTCCAATTAACAGTTATGAAGAAGTGGCTTTCATCCCCTTTGATCATTCCTTTTATTTTTGATGCTTAAAGTTAGAAGGAAAAGTTTACAGCAACCTAAGAGGAACTTAATTATTAAACTTGCAAAGTAGACAATGCATTTGAAAACAATTTTTGAGGAATATTTTTCTTCCTGATAAATTCTAAACATTAGAGTATCTGACTGGTAAAATTAATGACACTGATTTACATAATCCATGCAGCATTAGAGTATCTCTTTAGGCAAAAGTGATTGATATGAATGGATATGAAATCTAGGTTAAAAGATTGTACTGTGTTTTAAATTGATTCACAGTTTGACAGAGTAAAAAATCCTTATCAAGAAAACAAAATTTCAAAGCTCATCTTACATTGAAGAGCTCACTTGTATTCATTCATACAAGTAAAAAAGGAGGGATTAGGGTAGGACCAGGGATGATGGGGTGGGTATGGCTTGTAATTAAGACAGGTAGACAGATATGTCTCCCAGACTTATTAGACAAGAGAAGTGAATTTTTAATTGAAATTTTTGTTGAGACAAATATAAAGTCACATATAGTTGTAAGAACTAATACAGAAAGTTTCCTGTTTATTTTCCAAGTTTTCCATAATTATAGCATTTTGCAAAACTATACTGTACTATTACAAGCATGTTAAAGATACTGTATGACACTATAGTTGGTTCTATAATACAGTATAATTATGGTATAATATCACAACCAAGATAATGATACAATGATTTTATTCAAATTTCCCAAGTTTTCTCTGTACTGAGTGGGGTGCACATATCTATCAGTATGGTTATATACAGTTTTATCCCCTATATAGGTTCATGTATCCACTATCCTTCCCACATATGAGGGAAATCGTGTAGCATTTATTTGTCTTTCTTCTGAATTATTTTTCTTAGCATAATTCCCTCAGGATCAATCCATGTACCACAAATGACAAGGTTTCTTTCTTTTTTATGGCTTAGTAATATTCCATTGTGTTCATATACCACATCTTCTTTATTCATTTATCCATTTATGAATATTTAGGTTGTTTATATATCTTGACTATTGTAAATAATCCTGTAATAAAATAGGTGCATAAAATTTTTTAATTCATGTTTTTGTATTTTTCAGATAAATGCCCCAAAGTGGAAGAGCTGTGTGTGTGTGTGTGTGTATTGTGTGTGTGTGCACACACTCAAATGTATCCAACTCTCTAGCCCCATGGACTGTACCCCACTAGGCTCCTCTATCCATGGAACTTTCCAAGCAAGATACTGAAGTGGGTTGCCATTTCCTACTCCAGGGAATCTTCCCAACCCAGGGATTAAACCCACCTCTCTTGTGTCTCCTGAATTGGCAGGTTGATTCCCTACCACTAGTTCCACCCAGGAAACAAAACTGCATCATATGATAGTTCTATCCTTAAATTTTTGAGGAATTGCCATACTGTTTTCTACAATGGCTGTGCCAATTTACATTCCCATCAATAGTGTATGAAGACTTCTTTTTTTCTGTATCCTCTCTGACAATGGTCATTTCTTATTTTTTTTATAATAGCCATACTAACAGGTGTGAGATGATATCTTACTGTGTTTCTCATTTGTATTTCATAATAACTGGTGATATTGAACACCATTTCATGTTGTTTTGTTACCTATATCCATGTGGGAAAACGTCTATTCAGATATTCTGCAAATTTTTTAAACATTTTTTGTTATTGAGTTGTGTGATATCTTTATATATTTTGGATATTATCCCTTATTGAATATGTGATTTTACAAATATCTTGCCCCATGTGGTAGGTTCAGTTCAGTTCAGTCATGCAGTCATGTCTGACTCTTTGTGACCCAATGAACCGCAGCACACCAGGCCTCCCTGTCCACCAAAAACTCCTGGAGTCTACCCAAACCCAAGTCCATTGCATCAATGATGCCATCCAACCATCTCATCCTCTGTCGTCCCATTCTCCTCCCACCCTCAATCTTATCCAGCATCAGGGTCTTTTCAAATGAGTCAGCTCTTTGCATCAGGTGGCCAAAGTATTGGAGTTTCAGCTTCAACATCAGTCCTTCCAATGAACACCCAGGACTGATCTCTTTAGGATGGACTGGTTGGATCTCCTTGCAGTCCAAGGGACTCTCAAGAGTCTTCTCCAACACCACAGTTCAAAGGCATCAATTCTTTGGCACTCAGTCTTCTTTATAGTCTAACTCTCACATCCATACATGACCACTGGAAAAACCATAGCCTTGACTAGATGGACCTTTGTTGACAAAGTAATGTCTCTGCTTTTTAATATGCCATCTAGTTTGGTCAAAATTTCCTTCCAAGGAGTAAGAGTCTTTTAATTTCATGGCTGCAGTCACCATCCGCAGTGATTTTAGAGCCCAGAAAAATAAAGTCAGCCACTATTTCCACTGTTTCCCCATCTATTTCCTATGAAGTGATGGGACTGGATGCCGTGATCTTCGTTTTCTGAATGTTGAGCTTTAAGCCAACTTTTTCACTCTCTTCTTTCACTTTCATCAAGAGGCTCTTTAATTCTTCACTTTCTGCCATAAGGGTGGTGTCATCTGCATATCTGAGGTTATTGATATTTCTCCTGGCAATCTTGATTCCCGCTTGTGCTTCTTCCAGTCCAGTGTTTCTTATGATGTACTCTGCATAGAAATTAAATAAGCAGGATGACAGTATACAGCCTTGACGCACTCCTTTTCCTATTTGGAACCAGTCTGTTGTTCCATGTCCAGTTCTAACTGTTGCTTCCTGACCTGCATACAGGTTTCTCAAGAGGCAGGTCAGGTGGTCTGGTATTCCCATCCCTTTCAGAATTTTCCACAGTTTATTGTGATTCACACAGTCAAAGGTCTGGCATTGTCAATAAAGCAGAAATAGATTTTTTCTGGAACTCTCTAGCTTTTTCAATGATCCAGCAGATGTTGGCAATTTGATCTCTGGTTCCTCTGCATTTTCTAAAACCAGCTTGAACATCTGGAAGTTCACGGTTCACGTATTGCTGAAGTCTGGCTTGAAGAATTTTGAGCATTAATTTACTAGCATGTGCTGCTGTTGCTGCTAAGTCACTTCATTCATGTCTGACTCTGTGCAACCCCATAGATGGCAGCCCACCAGGCTCCCCCGTCCCTGGGATTCTCCAGGCAAGGACACTGGAGTGGGTTGCCATTTCCTTCTCTAAAGCATGGAAGTGAAAAGTGAAAGTGAAGTCACTCAGTCGTGTCTGACTCTTCACAACTTCATGGACTGTAGCCTACCAGGCTCCTCCATCATGGGATTTTCCAGGCAAGAGTATTTGAGTAGGTTGTCATTTCCTTCTCCTTACAAGCTTGTGAGATGAGTGCAATTGTGCAGTATTTTGAGCATTCTTTGGCATTGCCTTTCTTTGGAATTGGAATGAAAACTGACCTTTTCCAGTCCTGTGGCCACTGCTGAGTTTTCCAAATTTGCTGACATATTGAGTGCAGCACTTCCACAGCATCATCTTTCAGGATTTGAAAGAGCTCAACTGGAATTCCATCACCTCCACTAGCTTTGTTCGTAATGATGCTTCCTAAGGCCCACTTGACTTCACATTCCAGGATGTCTTGCTCTTGGTGAGTGATCACACCATCGTGGTTATCTGGGTCATGAAGATCTTTTTTTGTACAGTTCTTTGGTGTATTCTTGCCACCTCTTCTTAATATCTTCTGCTTCTGTTAGGTCCACACCATTTCTGTTCTTTATCGAACCCATCTTTGCATGAAATGTTCGCTTGGTATCTCTAATTTTCTTGAAGAGATCTTTAGTCTTTTCCATTCTATTGTTTTCCTCTATTTCTTTGCATTGATCGCTGAGGAAGGCTTTCTTATCTCTCCTTGCTATTCTTTGGAACTCTGCATTCACATGGGCATATCTTTCCTTTTCTCCTTTGCTTTTGGCTTCTCTTCTTTTCACAGCTATTTGTAAGGACTCCTCAGACAGCCATTTTGATTTATTGCATTTCTTTTTCTTGGCAATCGTCTTGCTCCCTGTCTCCTGTATGGTATCACAAACCTCCATCCATAGTTCATCAGGCACTCTGTCTATCAGATCTAGTCCCTTAAATCCATTTCTCACTTCCACTGTATAGTCATAAGGGATTTGATTTAGGTCATACCTGAATGGTCTGGTGGTTTTCCCCACTTTCTTCAATTTCAGTCTGAATTTGGCAATAATGGGTTCATGATCTGAGCCACAGTCAGCTCCCAATCTTGTCTTGTTTTTGCTGACTGTATATAGCTTCTCCATCCTTGGCTGCAAAGAATATAATCAATCTGATTTTGATATTGATCATCTGGTGATGTCCATGTGTAGAGTCTTTTCTTGTGTTGTTATAAGAGGGTGTTTGCTGTGACCAGTGTGTTCGCTTGGCAAAACTCTGTTAGCCTTTGCCTTGCTTCATTCTGTACTCCAAGGCCAAATTTGCCTGTTACTCCAGGTGTTTCTTGACTTCCTACCTTTGCATTCTGCTGCTGCTAAGTCACTTCAGTCATGTCCAACTCTGTGTGACCCCATAGATGGCAGCCCACCAGGCTCCCCCGTCCCTGGGATTCTCCAGGCAAGAATACTGGAGTGGTTTGCCATTTCCTTCTCCAATTCATGAAAGTGAAAAGTGAAAATGAAGTCACTCAGTCATATCCAACTCAGCGACCTCATGAACTGCAGCCTACCAGGCTCCTCCATCCATGGGATTTTCCAGGCAGGAGTACTGGAGTGGGGTGCCATTGCCTTCTCCTACTTTTGCATTCTAGTGCCCTATAATGAAAAGTACATCTTTTTTGGGTATTAGTTCTAAAAGGTTTTTGTAGGTCTTCATAGAACCGTTCTACTTCAACTTCTTCAGCATTACTGGTTGGGGCATAGGTTTGGATTACCGTGATATTGAATGGTTTGCCTTGGAAATGAACAGAGATCATTCTGTCGTTTTTGAGATTGCATCCGAGTACTGCATTTTGGACTCTTTTGTTGACCATGATGGCTACTTCATTTCTTCTAAGGGATTCCTGCCCACAGTAGTGGATATAATGGTCATCTGAGTTAAATTCACCCATTCCAGTCCATTTTAGTTCGCTGATTCCTAGAATGTCGACATTCACTCTTGCCATCTCCTGTTTGACCACTTCCAATTTGCCTTGATTCATGGACATAACACTCCAGGTTCCTATGCAATATTGCTCTTTACAGCATCAAACCTTGCTTCTATCACCTGTCCCATTCACAGCTGGGTGTTGTTTTTGCTTTAGTTTCATGCTTTTATTCTTTCTGGAGTTATTTATCCAGTGATCTCCAGTAGCATATTGGACTCTTACATGCAAGGCTTTAATCATTTATGAGTTAATTTTTATGTGGTGTAAGACTGTAGATTAGTTTTATTTTTTTGTATGTAGCTGTCCCATTTTTCCAACACCATTTATTGAAGAGATTGCCTTTCTCCATCTGATGTTCTTGGCTCCTTTATCATTCATTAAGTGTTTATGTATATATGTATTTATTTCTAGGTGTTCAGTTCTGTTCCTTGATCTACGTATCTTTCTAGTGCCAATACCACACTGTTTTGATTACTATAACTTTGTAATATAGTCTGAAATCAAGAGAATATGACACTTCCAGCTTTGTTCTTTCTCATGATTATTTGAACTATTTTGGATAGTTGAACTATTTTGTTTCTATACAAATTTTAGAATTATTTGTTCTACTTCTGTGAAATATTCCATTGGAATTTTGATAAGGATTGCATTGAATCTGTAGATTGCTTTTGGTCATATGGATATTTTAACAGTATTTATTTTCTAATCATTAGCATTAAATATAATTCAACTTATTTCTGTTTTCCTCAGTTTCTTTCATCAGTGTATTACTGTACTCCATGTACATGTCTTTCATCTTGTTAAAAATATTCCTAGGTATTTTATTCTTTCTCATGAAACTATAAATGGTACTGGTTTCTTAAATTTTCCAAGTTTGCTATTACTGTATGCAGATTCCACAGATTTTTTGTATATATATATATTAGTTTTTTATCCTGTGACTTAATAAACACATTTGTTAGTTATGATAATATTTTTGGTGGGGTCTTTAGACTTCTCTCTATACGTTGTCAATGATATATACAATGTCAGCTATCTTTCTAATTTGGGTTTTTAAATTTCAATTTCTTGCCTAGTTGCTGTGACAAGGACTTCCAAGGCTATATTGAATAAAAATGGCAAGAGATGAAATCATTATCTTGTTCCTGATCTTAGGAGAAATGCTTTCAACTTTTTATCATTTAGCATAATATTAACTGGAGGCTTGTCCTATATAGACTTTAATATGTAGAGGTAGATTCCTTCTGTACCCACTTTGTTGAGATGTGGGTCTATCTTAAATGGATATTGAATTTTGTTATGTTTTTTCTGCATCTACTGAGATAATCATGAGACTTTTATCCTTCATTTTTTTAAAGGTGATGTAGTACAGTAATTGCTGTGTGGGTTTTGAACCATCTTTCCATCCCTGGGATAAACCCCACTTGATTGTAGCATATGATGCTTTTAATGTATTGTTGAATTTGGTTTCCCAATATTTTGTTGAAGATATCTGCATCTATATTTATCAAGGATACTGACCTTTGATTTTCTTTTTTTGTGGTATCCTTGACTGAAGCCATGAAATTAAAAGATGCTTACTCCTTGGAAGAAAAGTTATGACCCACCTAGATAGAATATTCAAAAGCAGAGGCATTACTTTGCCAACAAAGGTCCGTCTAGTCAAGGCTATGGTTTTTCCAGTAGTCATGTATGAATGTGAGAGTTGGACTGTAAAGAAAGCTGAGCACCAAAGAACTGATGCTTTTGAACTGTGGTGTTGGAGAAGACTCTTGAGAGTCCCTTGGACGGCAAGGAGATCCAACCTGTCCATTCTAAAGGAGATCAATCCTGGGTATTCTTTGGAAGGAATGATGCTAAAGCTGAAGCTCCAGTAATTTGGACACCTCATGTGAAGAGTTGACTCATTGGAAAAGACTCTGATGCTGGGAGGGATTGGGGGCAGAAGGAGAAGGGGACGACCGAGGATGAGATGGCTGGTTGGCATCACTGACTCGATGGACATGAGTTTGAGTGAACTCTGGGAGATAGTGATGGACAGGGAGGGCTGGCGTGCTGCGATTCATGGGGTTGCAAAGTCGGACACGACTGAGCGACTGAACTGAATTGAACTGTCTGCTTTTGGTGTCATAGTAATGTTACCCTCCTAAAATGTATTTAGAAGAGTTACCTCCTCTTCAGTTTTTTGGAAAAGTTTGAGAAGGATAGGTATTCAGTCTTCTTAAAATGTTTGGCAGAACTCACCGTTGAAGCTGTCTTGTCATGGACTTTTATTTGTTGGGAGATTTTTGATTATTGATACAATTGCCTTACTAGTAATTGGTCAGTTCAGGTTTTCTATAATTTTTTTTTCCTGTGGTTATTGTTGTTGTCATTCAGTCATTAAGTTATGTCCAACTCTTTGCAACCCCATGGACTGTAACCGTCCAGGATCTTCTGTCCATGGAATTCTTCAGGCAAGAATACTGGCATGTGCAGCCATTTCCTTCTCCAGCAGATCTTCCCGACCCAGGGAATGAACACAAATATCCCATATTGGAGGCAGATTCTTTACTGTCTGAGCCCTTGCTCTACCTCAGTTAAATTCAAGAAATGAAGGTGATTATCCACCCCAGAATTCTCTGCCACCCTTCACTCAACACTATTGCCACACGGCTAGACTACGCACTCCCTAGGCTCGGCCCCACGTTTTCAGCTACATTTTCCATACTCCTTTTGTCTAAGTCCTTTTGCCAAGGAGTTAATATTGTCCAAGCCACACACTCTGCTCAAACCGTTTGAAAATGTGGCTTCTATGAGGTCTGAGGAGAGTGTGTGGGTGAATGTGGTAATTAAGTTGTCATCAGCAGGCAATACGGCATAAACAAAAAAAAAACAAGAGTGTTAAACCTAGACAGGCCTGCATTCAAATCATGCAGTGTCTTATCTTACTATCTGCATAGCTTGGACAAGTTATTCATGTATTCTGAGACTCCATTTGTTTAACTAACAAAAATGGGAATAAATGTGCTCTTGCACAAGATTGTTTAAGGAGGATATGAAATGATAAATGTGAAGTCATAAAGTAAGAATTAGGTGTGCAATAAATTCCAGTTCCCTCCCATGTCCTTTCTGTCAGTATAAACCTAGAGGCAGCAACTGAAGACAGTCAGTGATTAAAAGCAATTGCTCAGTGAGCTTCCCTGATGGCTCGGTGGTAAAGAATCCGCCTGCCAATGCAGGAGACATGGGTTTGATTCCTGAACCAGGAAGACCCCACATGCCACAGAGCAACTAGTTGAGCCAGCCACAACTACTGAGCCTGTATTTTACAGCCTGGGAGCCACAGCTATTGGGGCCTGCGTGCCCTAGAGCCCATGCTCTGCAACAAGAGAAGCCACTGCAAGGAGAAGCCCATGCACCACAGCTAGAGGGCAGCCCCTGCTCGCCGCAACTAGAGAAAAGCCAGTGCAGCTGTGAAGACCCAGCACAATCATAAACACTTTTTTAAAGCAGTTGCTCGGAAGACTTCATATTCTTCAGGGAACTTGACTGAACACTTTTAAAAACTGGATTTACGTAAATCACGCTTCACTAAAGCCAGTTTCAAAACTGGGATACTTGGAAAACAACTAAACCCTAAATATCTCTAGACCCCTGCTGCTATCTTCTTTTACAAATGGATGCATATCCTTTTTTTTTTTTTTTTTAACAAGCACCTCTGTTTTCTTAACCAGAAATTGGAGAGTAATTTATTTACAAACAATGAGTAAAAAAGGCCTTCTTGCAATTGCCAAGATATAGATTTATCTCGTGACTATTGCTAGGACCCTTATTTTCAAGGTGAAAAAAATGTTAGCGGGCCATCAAGAATATTGTAGGTTGATTACTGGCTCCTGGCTATTCTCTTTTTTTTTTATTCTGCAGTCAGTAAAGAGGTACACTAGAATGAATAAGGGAGTGATTTCAATAAACTTTACTAGTTTGTCATTACTCTGGAAAATATATATTACATTGATGACTCACAAACAAATGAATACATAATATATTTCAAATGGCTCCTGTGTTAGACCCATGGTCTCCCTACTTTCCATTATTCACGTGAAACACTTCAATGGTATCAACCAACAAAATGTAAATGCATTCTATAAAACATAATACTGACTCACTATCATACATTTTTCCCTATACTCAACCTGGCTGTTGGATCTCTCATTTTTTTTCCTATGTTAGTGATGTGTGTGTATGTCTTTAGTTTTTCTTTGAGATGAAATCTTTTTAGAGCACTATTAACAGATTTTACTACATAATTGAGCTTCTCTATGTTTTCTTATGTTTAGGAAGATTTCATTCTATCTTGTTGGCACAAAGGACTTATTTTTCAGTTGGAATTGTAAACCAGAAAATATTTTACAACAAATTTTTCTTTTTTTTTTGTTTCATTTTTTTTTCTTGCCTAGATATACACTATGACTTATCTCATTCCTCTTCTGGTTACATGACTTAAAGATGCAGTACATAAAACATATTCTAATGCAGGCATTTCTGTGTTTGCTTCTTCTTTAGAACAGCTTTTATTTAATATTTTTTATATCACTAATCCCAGGTAATATCATTTTTGTTTCCAATTCTCTAAGCTGTGAATAAACAGTATCTTAAACTTTCTTCTGATAAAGTACGGTCTAGATTTTCTATACTATATTTTTGATAATTTGGGTCTTACTCTATATTTTGTATCCTGTATTTAAGATAATTTAACAATGGATGTTGGCATGAGATTGATAAGAATATCAATTATTGATGTTGAGGATATCAATATCAATCATTGATAAGAATATCAATAATTTTTCAAGGTAAAAATAAAAGTTATTAATATCTCAGGGGAGGCCAAATTCCACTGTCTATGGTGGCAAGGTGTCTGACTATAAGTCAGGAAATCTATACATCTGCCTTATTTCTATGTATGCTAATTCTATTAATTTATTAAAATAAAGCTTGTATATTATCTCCTTCATAAAACCTCCTCATTCTGGCCATAACTACTTTTTTCCATCTGCTGAATTCCCATAATCTTGGTTTATCCATCCTGTATGGCACCCATCTTGATCCAAATCATTACATGTTTGACAACATGCAGAATCTGCATTGGTAGATTATAAAATTCTTTAGCAACATAACCATTTTTAATCTACCATCTGGATTCTTCACAGTATCAAATATACTACTTGTTACTAAATGCATATTCAGTTCAGTTCAGTTCAGTCACTCAGTTGTGTCAGAATCTTTGTGACCCCATGGACTGCAGCACAACAGGCTTCTCTATCCATCACAAACTCCTGGAGCTTGCTCAAACTGATGTCCAAACAGTCAGTGATGCTATCCAACCATCTCATCCTCTGTTGTCACCTTCTCCTCCTGCCTTCAATCTTTCCCAGCATCAGGGTCTTTTACAATGAATCACATCTTAACATCATGTATCCAAAGTATTGGAGCTTCAGTATCAGTCCTTTCAATGAATATTCAGGGTTGATTTCCTTTAGGATTGACTGGTTTGATCTCCTTACACTCCCAGGGACTATCAAGAGTCTTCTCCAACACTACAGTTCAAAAGCATCAGCTATTTTCTTTGGTGCTCAGCTATCCTTATGGTCCAACTCTCGCATCCATACATGACTACTGGAAAAGCCATAGCTTTGACTAGATGGACCTTTTTTGGCAAAGTCATGTCTCTATTTTTGAATATGCTGTCTAACTTGGTGATAACTTTTCTTCCAAGGAGCAAACATCTTTTAATGTCATGGCTGCAGTCACCATCTGCAGTGATTTTGGAGCCCCCAAAATAAATTCAGTCACTGTTTCCATTGTTTCCTCTTCTATTTGCCAGAAACAGATGGGACTGGATGCCATGATCTTCGTTTATTGAATGTTGAGTTTTAAGTCAGCTTTTCACTCTCCTCTTTCACTTCATCAAGAGGCTCTTTAGTTCCTCTTCACTTTCTGCCATAAGGGTGGTGTCATCTGGGTATCTGAGCTAATTGATATTCTACAGGCAATCTTGATTCCAGCTTGTGTTTCATCTAGCCTGGCATTTGCCATGATGTATTCTGCATAGAAACAGAGTAAATAAACAGAGTGTTTATTAAATAAACAGGGTGACAATATACAGCCTTGATGTACTCCTTTCCCAATTAGTAACCAGTCTGTTGTTCCAGGTCCAGTTCTAACTGTTGCTTCTTGACCTGTATACAGATTTCTCAGAAGGCAGTTAAGGTGATCTGGTATTCCCATCTCTTTAGAATTTTCCACAGTTCGTTGTGATCCACACAGTCAAAGGCTTTGGCATAGTCAATAAAGCAAAAGTAGATATTTTTCTGGAATTCTGTTGCTTTTACTATGATTCAACAGATGTTGGCAATTTGTTTCTGGTTCCTCTGCTGTTTCTAAATCCAGTGTGAACATCTGGATGTTCTGGGTTCATGTATTTTTGAAGTCTAACTTGGAGAATTTTGAGCATTACTTTACTAGCATGTGAGATGAGTGCAATTGTGCAGTAGTTTGAACATTCTTTGGCATTGCCTTTCTTTGGGATTGGAATAAAAACTGAGATTTTCCAGTCCTATGGCCACTGCTGAGTTTTCCAAATTTGCTGGCATATTGAGTGTGGTACTTTCACAGCATCATCTTTTAGGATTTGAAATAGCTCAACCAGAATTCCATCACCTCCACTGGCTTTGTTCATAGTGATGCTTCCTAAAGCCCACTTTACTTCACATTCCAAGATGTCTGGCTCTCTAGGTAAGTGATCACACCATAGTGGTTATCTGGGTCATGAAGATCTTTTTTGTATAGTTCTTTTGTATGTTCTTGCCACCTTTTCTTAATATTTGGAGAAGGAAATGGCAACTTACTCTGGTATTCTTGCCTGGAAAATCCCATGGATGGAGGAACCTGGCAGGCTACAGTCAATGGAGTCGCAAAGAGTCAGACACAACTGAATGACTTCACTATCTTTCTTTCTTAATATCTTCTGCTTCTATTAGGTCCATACAGTTTCTGTCCTTTATTTTGCCCAACTTTGCATGAAATGTTCCCTTGGTATCTCTAATTTTCTTGAAGAGATCTCTAGTTTTTCCCATCCTATTGCCTTCCTCTATTTCTTTGCATTGATCACTGAGGAAGGCTTTCTTAACTCTTCTTGCTATTCTTTGGAACTCTGCATCCAGATGGGTATATCTTTCCTTTTCTCCATTGCCTTTCACTTGTCTTCATTTCTCAGCTATTTGTAAGGCCTCCGGACAGCCATTTTGCTTTTTTGCATTTCTTTTTCTTGGCGATGGTCTTGATCACTGCCTCCTGTACAATGCCATGAACCTCTGTCCATAGTTCTTCAGGCACTCTGTCTGTCAGATCTAATCCCTTGAATATTTTTCTCACTTCTCATAAGGGATTTGATTTAGGTCATACCTGAATGGTCTAGTGGTTTTCCCTACTTTCTTCAATTTAACTCTGAATTTGACAATAAGGAGTCAATGATCTGAGCCACAGTCAGCCCCTGGTCTTGTTTTTGCTGACTGTATGGAGCTTCTCCATCTTTTGCTACAAAGAATATAATTAATCTGATTTTGGTATTGAGCATCTGGTGAATGGATAAATGGGTGATAAAGCATTTTACGTAGATTTTTTTCTAATAAGGTGATATTTATAAACTCTTTTAAGCATAAAAAAGCATGACATTTCAAGTTATTCTTATAGCAATTATTCAAATGCCTATTATTAATTGTCCGGGCAAGTGTAACCAATATAAATGCCAGATCTCTCAAGGCTCATTTTCAGTATGTCACATTTATAGAAATATGTTTCTGATTATTCAGGCTGTGAAGAAAATTATGGAATTTTATTATACCCCGAAAAGTGTCACAAGAGTTTTACACAGTACATCATGTAATAAGAGTTCCTAAAAGTACTCTAGATATTTCTTTCCCACCTACGATTTCAATTAAGAACTTTTTATTTTCTCCATGGAGTTCTTTCACAATTAGGACTGCCAAACTACATAGTTAGAGAAGCTATGTGCAACATTATCTATATGAAAACTTTTGTTTGAAATTGTACCACATACCACCTGACCATCCATTTACATCATGCCTGCAGTGATGCTATTCTACAATCATTTATACCTTTTCTATGTCATAGTACTTGTGCACAAAATCCTTACACATGACTCAGCCATCTGCAACCCCTGAGAAATTCAGTTCCTTGAGTAATCAGCTTTTCTCTTGATATTTGATGTCCTTTGCAATTCTGGTGAACAAGGTCTCTACTTAAAAGACAAAACTCAATTACAAGCAACATTCAATAAAAATATTCCAGATTTTCTTACTGACCCTAAGCCATTCATTTACTCAATACCTGAAAACCTACCAGATGTAGAAAACTATACTATATGAGAAAATGAAATATTAGCCAAATAAATAAATATATAGGCTAAGTGCTATTAGAAGAATAAGCAAGTGCTGATATAGAGATATAGAAGAATGAATTCCTCAGGACATGAAGGTCAGAGAGAGCATTATGAAAAACTTTATTTATTTAACAAGTATTTAATGAGTCAGGTGTGGTACTCAGTGCTCATGCTACAAAGGTGAGAAAATAAAAACTGGTCCTTGCCCCATCTGATGGAAAGTTCTCTAGGTGAGCTTCTGAGAGGATTAGTAAGTGCTCAACTCAAGGAGTCTGGACTTTATCCCAAGGGAATTGTGGGTTTATTATTGGTTCTACTGGTTTTTAAGGCTGTAAGATTGACAAAATGCAGCCTACTGGAGAAGGGAATGGCAAACAACTTCAGTATTCTTGCCTTGAGAACCCTATGAACAATATGAAAAGGCAAAACATAGGACACTGAAAGATGAACTCCCCAGGTCAGTAGGTGCCAAATATGCTACTGGAGATCAGTGGAGAAATAACTCCAGAAAGAAAGAAAAGACGGAGCCAAAGCCAAAACAACACCGAGCTGTGGATGTGACTGGTGATAGAAGCAAAGTCTGATTCTGTAAAGAGCATATTGCATAGGAACCTGGAATGTTAGGTCTGTCAATCAAGGCAAATTGGAAATGGTCAAACAAGAGATGGCAAGAGTGAATGTTGATGTTTTACAAATGAGCGAACTAAAATAGACTGAAATGGGTGAATTTATCTCAGAAGACCATTATATCTACTACTGTGGGCAAGATCCCTTAGAAGAAATGGAGTAGCCATCATAGTCAACATAAGAGTTTGAAATGCAGTACTTGGATGCAGTCTCAAAAACGACAGAATGATCTCTATTCATTTCCAAGGCAAACCATTCAATATCACGGTAATTCAAGTCTATGCCCCAACTAGTAATGCTGAAGAAGCTGAAGTTGAACGGTTCTATGAAGACCTACAAAACCTTCTAGAAGTAACACCCCAAAAAAGATGTGCTTTCGTTATAGGGGACTGGAATACAAAAGTAGGAATTTGGCCTTGGAGTACAGAATGAAGCTGGAAAAAGGGCTAATAGAGTTTTGCCAAGAGAACGCACTGGTCATAGCAAACACCCTCTTCTAAAACACAAGAGAAGACTCTACACATGGACATCACCAGATGGTCAACACCGAGATCAGATTGATTATATTCTTTGCAGTCAAAGATGGAGAAGCCCTATACAGTCAGCAAAAACAAGACTGGGGGCTGACTGTGGCTCAGATCATGAACTCCTTATTGCCAAATTCAGACTTAAATTGAAGAAAGTAGGGAAAATACTAGACCATTCAGGTATGACCTAAATCAAATCACTTATGACTATACAGTGGAAGTGAGAAATAGATTTAAGGGACTAGATCTGATAGACATAGTTCCTGATGAACTATGGATGGAGGTTCATAACATTGTACAGGAGACAGGGATCAAGGCCATCCCCAAGAAAAAGAAATGCAAAAAAGCAAAATGGTTGTCTGAGAAGCCCTTTTAAATACCTGTGAAAAGAAGAGAAGTAAAAGACAAAGGAGAAAAGGAAAGATATACTCTTTTGAATGCAGAGTTCCAAAAAATAGCAAGGAGAGATAAGAAAGCCTTCCTCAGTGATCAGTGCAAAGAAAAGAGGAAAACAATAGAATGGGAAATACTAGAGATTTCTTCAAGAAAATTAAAGATACTAAGGGAATATTTCATGTAAAGATGGGCTCAATAAAGGACAAAAACTGTACGGACCTAACAGAAGCAGAAGATATTAAGAAGAGCTGGCAAGAATACACAGAACTGTAAAAAAAAAAAGATCTTCATGACCCAGATAATCACGATGGTGTGATCACTCACCCAGAGCCAGACATCCTGGAATGCAAAGTCAAGTGGGCCTTAGAAAGCATCACTATGAACAAAGCTAGTGAAGGTGATGGAATTTCAGTTGATCTATTTCAAATCCTAAAAGATGATGTTGTGAAAGTATTGCACTCAATATACCAGCAAATTTGGAAAACTCAACAGTGGCACAGGACTGAAGCAGGTCAGTTTTCATTCCAATCCCCAAGAAGGCAATGCCAAAGATTGCTCAAAGTACCACATAATAACACTCATCTCACACGCTAGTAAAGAATTGCTCAAAATTCTCCAAGCCATGCTTCAACAGTACATGAACCATGAATTTCCAGATGTTCAGGCTGGATTTAGAAATGGCAGAGGAACCAGAGATCAAACTGCCAAAATCCGCTGGATCATGGAAAAAGTGAGAGAGTTCCAGAAAAGCATCTATTTCTGCTTTATTAACTATGCCAAAGCCTTTGACTGTGTGGATCACAATAAACTGTGGAAAATTCTTCATGAGATGGGAATACCAGATCATCTGACCTGCCTCTTGAAATACCTGTATACAGGTCAGAAGCAACAGTTAGAACTGGACATGGAGCAACAGACTGGTTCCAAATCAGGAAAGGAATATTTCAAGACTGTATATTGTAACCCTGCTTCTTTAACTTATTTGCAGTGTACATCATGAGAAATGCTGGAGTGGATGAAGCACATGCTGGAATCAAGATTGCTGGGAGAAATATCAATAACCTCATATATGCACAGAGATGTGCAGTTGACTCTACCCTTATAGCAGAAAGTGAAGCAGAACTAAAAAGCCTCTTGCTGAAAGTGAAAGAGGAGAGTGAAAAAGCTGGCTTAGAACTCAACATTCAAACTCAACTAAGATCATGGCATCTGGTCCCATCACTTCATGGCAAATAGATGGGGAAACAGTGAGAGACTTTATTTTGGGGGCTCCAAAATCACTGAAAATGGTGACTGTAGCCATGAAATTAACAGATGTTTGCTTCTTGGAAGAAAAGTTATGACTAAGCTAGACAGCATATTCAAAAGCAGAGACATTACTTTGCCAACAAAGGTCCATCTAGTCAAAGCTATGGTTTTTCCAGTAGTCATGTATGGATGGGAGAGTTGGACCATAAGGATAGCTGAGCACCAAAGAATTGATGCTTTCGAACTGTGGTGTTGGAGAAGACTCTTGAGAGCCCCTTGGACAGCTAAGAGGTCCAACTGGTCCATATTAGAGGAAATTATTTCTGAATATTCATTGGAAGGACTGATGCTGAAGCTGAAACTCCAAACTTGGCCACCTGATGTGAAGAACTGTCTCTTTTGAAAAGACTCTAATGCTAGAAATGATTGAAGGCACAAGGAGCAGAGGATGACAGAGGATGAGATGGTTGGATGACATCTCTGACTCAATGGACATGAGTTTGAATAAACTCCGGGAGTTGGAGATGGACACGGAGGCCTGGTGTACTGCAGTCCATGGGATCACAAAGAGTCAGACACAACTGAGTAACTGAACTGAACTAGCAATTGAACAACAAATTAAAAAATAATAATAAATAAGAGAAATACTGGAGCTAAAGAATACAATAAATGACATGAAAAATGTAGTACAGAACACTGATAGCATACTTTATCAATTAGAAGATTAAACAAATTCAGAGACACATCATTTGAACTTATCTAGTCAGAGAATAGTGCTTCCTTGGTAGCTCAGTGGTAAAGAATCTGCATGCATTGCAGGAGACCCAGGTTCAGTCTCTGTGTTGGGAAGGCCTCCTGGAGGAGCGCATGGCAACCCACTCCAGCACTCTTGCCTGGAGAATTCCATGAACAGAGGAGCCTAGTGGGCTACAGTCCATAGGGTCACACAAAATCGGACACAAATGCAGGAGCAGCAAAAAGAACAAAAGAAAAAAGAAGACTACCTAAAGCATGGCATTCCATGAAAACAAATCCTTATTTTCAGCTTACTAATTGCATCATTTTGGGCAAGTTACTTACCTCTGTCTTAGTTTTTCCTATATAAAGTGGACATAATAATATAAGTTTGTCTCAAAGGTTAACATTCCTAGAATAATGTTTGTTCATAGAGTAAGCTCTAAAAATATTAGCTACAATTATTATTTTAATGTACATATAATGATACTGTTTAAACATTTTTGGATTTTATAAGTTTCTGTGGCTTAACCAAAATTAAACATAAGAAATCTGACATGCATATCTCAGTTCCCACCATTTTAAGTGTGGTGAGGACTAGAGGATATGTTGTAAATTATGATGGCAAGCCTATGCGTCATAACACGAAGTAAAGGCTCAATTTTAGCTTCATAGAAAACCTTTAATTTGGGATGTAATTGGAAAGAGGAGCCTGGAAGGCTGCAGTCCATGGGGTCGCTGAGGGTCAGACACGACTGAGCAACTTCACTTTCACTCTTCACTTTCATCATTGGAGAAGGAAATGGCAACCCACTCCTGTATTCTTGCCTGGAGAATCCCAGGGACGGGGGAGTCTGTGGGCTGCGGTCTATGGGATCGCACAGACTCGGACATGACTAAAGTGACTTAGCAGCAGTAGCCATATATATGTTATAGCCGTAGACTGAGTACTGGTTTAGTCCTTAGGGGCAGAAGTGTCACCACAAAGCCTCTATGGATTCAATTTTTAACATCAGTAATGAAATTAACTATTGATACTTCATTCGCATTGGATTATTATCTTGGTTTATTATCACTAAGTGAAAAACTAGCTCATGAGTCAATAGCAGAAATGGCTCATGAATCCTTTGATTTTCCATCAGGCAGGATGACTCAATTGGCTAGAACCTTTGCCGTGTTTAGATCTTTATAATTGTGTGCTAACTAACTGAAGTGGTTTTGGCCCAAAACAATCTAACAGGAAATGGCCAACTAAGAGTAAAAAAATAACCCTAAAAATTGCAAATGATTAAAAGTAAATAGGTTGACAACACTACCATTTCCATGAGCTAATTCAAAGCTTGTATTCATCTGATTAAAATGGAATCAAATTAATTCCCCTTACTTCCTACCACAATTGAATTCCAAAGGCGGAAGAATTGATACTTTCAAACTGTGATGTTGAAGAAGACTCTTGAGAGTCCCTTGGACTGCAAGGAGATCAAACCAGTAAATTCTAAATGAAATCAACCCTGAATATTCATTGGAAGGACTGATACGGAAGCTGAAACTCCAATATTTTGGCCCCCTAATACAAAGAACCAACTCATTAGAAAAGACCCTGACGATGGGAAAGATAGAAGGCAGGAGGAGAAGGGGACAACGAAGGAGGAGATGGTTGGATGACATCACTGACTCAGTGGATTCGTTTGAGCAAGCTCCAGGAGATGGTGAAGGACAGTGGAGCCTTGCCTGCGGCAGTCCATGGGGTTGCAAAGAATCAGAAACGACTGAGTCACTAGACAACAACAAAGAACTTAGTTATCTTAAACAGTTAGCTTGCTTTAAAAAAAATGATTTTATTTATTTTTGGCTGCTCTGGGTCTTCATTGGTTTCTCTGGTGGCCACGAGTGAAGCTAGTCTTCATTGCAATGCTCAGGCTTTTCATTGCTCTTGCTTCTCTTGTTGGAGAGCACAGGCCCTAGGGCACATGAGCCTCAGTAATTGTGGCACACAGGCTCAATAGTCGTGGCTTGCAGCCTTAGTTGCTCTGCAGCATATGGAATCTTCCCAGACCAGGGATAGAACCTGTGTCCCCTGTATTGGCAGCCAGATTCCCATCCACTGTGCCACCAGGGAAGTTCTCACTTACTTTTCAAAAAAATTAGGTGGGGGGAACTTATGTCTGACAAAATAGAATTACTGTTTATTTTTCAAAAAATGTAATTTTTAAAAAATCACAGTGCTCTTCTTATTTTCAGAGAAACAATGGTAAGGGTGGCTGATAGGGCTCACATGGGGTCTCATTGATAAGATGGCTCATTATGTCGACCTCACAAACAAAGAATCAAATCACAGTGATCCATGAAACAGAACACATTGCCCAAATGGCATCCTGTTATCTCAGTGGCATCTATCTTCTCAAAGCTGTGAGACCACCAGATTCCAGACCTCCAGCTACATGACCATCCTTTCAGATAATTTTTCATTGGTGGAATATAAGGTCTCCGTCAGAAAGGGAGGACATTGGTTCTCCTTAAAGGCCAGTCACTCTCTCTTTTCCCTCTAATAAATTTCCCTTTTCTTGCCTGACTGCCCAGCTCTCTCTCTTTTTCTCTGCACTCACCTTACAGTGGCTAAAAGGCTTATTCAAATGATTATAGAAAAATTTATTTTGGAGAAATACTCTTAAGTAAATACAAAGGATCATAATAATTAACTAAGAGATCTCTGATGAAAGTAGTTCATTACTGATAACCATACATTCTTGAAGCTCATGTCTAAAGTTATTTTAATGACTCAGGGTGGGGGCAACTGTTAGTTGTCCTTATATAGTCTTGTTTTGTGTGTATACGTATGTGTGTGTGTGTGTGTTCATTGGTTGAATTATAGGCCGTCCCTAATTTTTATGTAAAATGCATTTTAAACATTCCATACTATTGTTGGAATTTAAGAAAGTCAACTTGACTGTGTATGTGTTGGGGGGTGAAGCATAGGACAGGGATTATTGAAGAGGGGCTAAGGATGTTCTATTTGAAAAATGAAAAAGAAATCCTTTATTTTTTTCTATGTTCTTAGATACAATCATCAAGGATATTTTTCCAATATTATATTCATGCTCTTTTAATTATTTTACTGTTTGAAGTCCAATGGTTCTTCAAATGAAACTAAAGTTTCGTCACTTCTAGTATACCTAATGATTTTCCCATCCTTCTCCCACATGCAAGTTCATGATTTCTAGAGGTTTAATTTCTAGTATCAAATGTTTTATTTTTCCACTCTTTTTTTATTTTATAAACTTTTTAAAGTATATTGATTTGCAATGCGATATTAGTTTCTGTTTATACATACACACACACACATACACACACACACACACATATATGTGCATACACACACTTTTTTATGCATTTTCCCATTATGGCTTATTACAAAATATTGAATATAGCTCCCTGTGCTATGCAGCAAGATCTTGTTGTTTTTACATACTATATATAATAGTTCTTGTCTGCTAATCCCAAACTTCTAATTCACCTTTTGCTCCTTTTTCCCCTTGGCAACTACAAGTCTGTTCTCTATGTCTGTGAGTCTATTTCTGCTTTGTAAATAAGTTCATTTGTATCTCATTATTTTAGATTCCACATATAAATGTTATCAAAAATATTTCTGTTTCTGACTTCACTTTGTATGATAATCTCTAGGTTCATCCTTGTTGCTGCAAATGGCATTATTTCATTCTTTTTATGGCTGTATAGTATTCTATTTATATATTACATATACCATTTTTTTATCCATTCATCTGCTTTCTACTCCTTTTTAAATTAATAAGATCAATCAGGATAATCAGCAATTTCACAATCACTGCTGAACAAACAAAATGGTCAAGATTCCAAATCTGAACTATTTGGTGGCAGCCAATGCCATCATGGGAAAGCCCCCAAATATCTGTTTCACCAGGGATGGAAAGAGCAAAGATTTGGCATATGAAAGGCCTTTTACAAATATAAGATGCAAAAACACAGGCTATTCAAAAGTTAATTATTTGAAGGTTAAAACATTTGTGAAAATGCTATATCATAATCTAGTAAAAAAAAAAAACATTTCAACATATGATTTAATTTGCTTTCTTTAGTATTTACATTTTATTGAAGTATGTTACCCATGTGCTTTAATCTTTTTCTTCAATATTTCCACACTGGAATCCCTGGTAGATGGTATTAAAGACAGTGACTTTGTGTGGGATCATGGGTTCTGTTTTCCTCTTTATTCCCAATAACAGTCAAGTAAGTGATGGATCACCTTAACACTGACCACTTGTGGAATATGGCATTTTGCTGTTCAGAGTTTTGGAATTGGGCCTTGCTATGTTTTTGTTTAAAAACTCTGCTGCCAATCCTCTAACTCTTTTCCTTCTTTCTTCACTTTTTGCATCTGTATTTTGGACTCAGAACAGCTTTTGTGTGTTATCTTCATGGATTCAATAGGATTCTGTTCATGCCTGCTTTAGCTGAGTTAATTGATTATAGCTCCTACTTGGACCTCAAAACATGTCTGTTTACTTTTCCCTTTGGCTCTCTTAGATGTGACCTCTGACCTTTTTGGCTGTTATAAGTCCCCTATTGTCTGGGTAAACTTCTATCCTCATTTGTTCTGGCCAAAAACTTTTCCCAAAGTGACACATTTAAGAGCTTCTTCTTTATAAAATAGACTATATGAATTTAAATAAAATAACATTTATCTTTTACAAAATGGATCACTCTAATTTTGTATGGCAGCCTACACTCCCTAACTAGATTTAGACAAGTGTAGACTTAACCCAAAGTAAGATAGTTTGTAGCAAGAATATCCATGTAACCAACAGAAATCCAGTTATACAAGTAGTTGTTTTGATAAGAGCATTTTCCATAATGATTACATCTGTAAAAACTAAATTCTTTCATATTTTCCAGCTATACTGTTCTTAGAAAAGAAATGTACAGGCAGGAAGAAGTGAAGCAGGTAAGAAAGCTTGCACAGTGAGGTAAAAGAGTTAAGAGCATGGATTCTGGATTCAAACTATCTATGTCAATGAATGTCTTTTCTTAGACACTATGCTTTAATAACTTTAGGAAAGTTGCTTTGTCTATTCTTATTTCTGCATCTAAACCTCTTAGTGTATTTGTATTGAATCAGATTAAAAAATGTAAATTGCTTAAGTTTATGACCAGAACAAAGTTAAGTGCTCCATTAATGTTAAAAAAAAAACTAACATACTCTTCTATGCACTTTTCATATTTTAATTCAGCTAATTCTCACCATGATCCTATAAAATTGGTGTTATTATTCCTACATTAGAGATGATAACCCTTAGGCACATGTGTGTGCTCAGTTGTGTCCAACTCTTGGCAGTTCCCTGGACTACAACCTACCAGGCTCCTTGGTCCATGGGATTTTCCAGGCAAGAATACTGGAATGGGTTGCCACTCCCTCCTCCAGGGGATGTTGCTGACCCAGGGATCGAACTTGGGTCTCCTTCATTGGCAAGTGGATTCTTTAATACTGAGCTACCTGGGAAACCCAACCCTCAGGCCCAGAGAAGCTAGTTAATTTTGTACACGATAGAAGTGGATATTTAACTTGTGCTTCTGAGGCTTCCTGAATCCATAGTCTTCACTGTTCCACAATACTGACCTGACTATTGACTAACGTTAATTGTCTTTACTATTCCAATTTCTAGATCTCCATTTTTGGAAAAAAATAAATTTCTAAACTCTCTGCAGTCTATTTTAATTACAGTTTTGGGGTCTCTGCAACTTCATTAGAATAGCATTTTCATCATTGACTTTCACTCTTCTCTTGCCTTTCTAATTCTTTGACCTCCTTCCCTTTGTTATCTACTTGTACTCTAGATAGTATGCAAATTCAAGTCTTGTTTGGGGAGGATCAGTGCTACTTAATCAGTAAGACTGTAAGTCCCTTGACAGTCAAGAACATAGGAATCACAAGTGCTGCCTTGAAAACACATCATGGGCCCCATAATATTTTCAGAGGGATGATTACATAACTAATGACTTCAGTTTATTTTAAATACAATGTAAGAGGTTTGAAGCCTCTTATGAATACAGAAGAGCTATCCCAATGCATTATTTAGTATATCTTCTGATGAGGTTTATAGAGAATCTAGCTTTTCCTAATTTCTGCTCTGGTTAAGTAATAAAGAACAAATTGATATTTAATTAATGGCATGAATATGAATTCAGTCATGCCTAGAATACTATCCCAACCCTGGCTCTGATTCTGCCTCTTTGGTGCCAAAGGAACCCAGAAAGTATAGCTACTCCAGGAATTCTGACAATCTAAATTATTTCAATCATCTAGTATGGTCTACTGACACAATGAGGTCATATAAACTCAAGCTATGCACTCTAATGCTTGCTTACTAGGCTATCTTTAATTCACAAAAAGGTCATTTATGCATGAGAAAAAATTCAGCTGAAACTGGAGCATTTTCACTGATAATAGCACTTGAGGGTAACAAGTCAGAGAGGTTTGTAGTTCTTAGCACCAGAACTGGGTGTTACAGAACTTTCTCTTACTTATTGATAGCTTAGCTAGACTTTTCTTATTTGTGGTAGAGGAACATATCATCATGTGTATTGAACAACCTGAATGTAATAATCTTTAATCACACTAGATGGTTTCTACTTGTGATACCATCTTGACAGTGTGGATAGGACTCAAATCTCATTTTTTTCTTAGTGAAGGTTTCTATTTTTAGCTTTTTATCAAACCAAGGGACAGAAGAGCAATGGATTTTCTCTGACAGATATGAGATATTTGTTCCAGAAGAAATTATAAGTGGATGACTATAGTCAATTTTTTCTTTTATTTTAAACTGAAGTACAGCTGATGTATAATGTATTAATTACTGCTTTACAACAAAAGTACTCAGTTATAGAGATATATACATTCTTTGTCATATTCTTTTCCATTATGACAGGATATTGAATATAATACTATGCTATACAGTAGGACCTTGTTGTTTAAATATTCTATACACACCAGTTTACATCTGATAATTCCAAACTTCCAATCTATCCTTCCCTTACCCTCCTTCCCCTTAGCAACCATAAGTCTGTTCTCTATTTCTATGAGTCCATTTCTGTTTTGTAGGTAGATTTACTTGTGCAAAAGTTTAGATTCCACATATAAGTGATATCATATGGTATTTGTCTTTCTCTTTCCGACTTACTTAACCTAGTATGACAGTCTCTAGTGGCATCCATATTGCTACAAATGGCATTTCATTCCTTATTAGGGCAGAGTAGTGTTCCATTGTATATATGTACCAAATCTTCTTTATCCATTCATTTCTTGATGGACATTTATTCATGTCTTGGCTATTGTGAGTATGGACATAGGGGTGCATGTATTTTTTTGAATTACAGTTTTGTCTGAATATATGTTCAGAAGTGGGGTTGCTGAATCATATGGTAATTCTATTTTTAGCTTTCTCCATACTGTTTTCTGCAATGGCTGCAAAAACTTACATTCTCACCAACAGTGTAGGAGGGATCCCTTTTTTCCACACCTATAGGCAATTTTAATTCAAGAAGGTCACTGAAGAAATTGGAAGTGCTCCCTTCTCTACTAAATATCCTATCTCCTAAATATCACTGGTCCTATTTGTATGTGGTAAAAGCAATGTTCTGCAATATTCAAGTTCAAGATATATATGAGTAAAATGATTCATTTTAAACCAAATATAGGGCACCACTGCCTATTAGAATGTGAATTATAACAAAAGAAAGAAAGTGGAGTCACTCAGTCATGTCTGACTCTTTGCGACCCCATGGACTGTAGCCTACCATGCTACTCCATCCATGGGATTTTCCATGCAATAGCACTGGAGTGGGCTGCCATTTCCTTCTCCAGGGATCTTCCCAATCCAGGGATCAAACCCAGGTCTCCTGCACTGTAGACAGACGCTTTATCATCTGAGCCACCAGGGAAGTCCTGTAAATTGTGAGACTTACTATTAAATAGCCAGTAATGCTGGAATTTTTATAAAGTAGGAAAATAATTTTCCCATACTTTATCCCCAAATTATATTATTTACTGATAAATGTGTTGCCAAACTTTGTAAAATACAAAGTCATAATCCCAAATCATAATCCCATAATCTAGTCATAATCCCAAGAGAGGAGACATGGGGAAACAATTTTTCTATTGAGTTATTAAATAACAGAAAGTAGCAGGGTCATTGCTAATCCTAGTATAAACTTCTTAGAAGTATTATCCATCTGACTGGATACATAGAAGTGGTCAGAAGACTACAAACTCAGACCTAGACATCTACTGTGTGTGCACTAAGTCACATGTCTGACTCTTTGCAACCCTGTAGACTACAGCCTGCCAGGCTCCTCTGTTCATGGGATTCTCCAGGCAAGAATATTGGAGTGGGTTGCCAGGCCCTCCTCCAGAGAATGTTCTCAACCCAAGGATCAAACCTGTGTTTCTTACATCTTCTGCATTGGAAAGCTGGTTCTTTACCACTAGTGCCACCTTGCATGTGTACAAATAGGCGCTGGTAGCTTTATTAAGCCATATGAAATTTATATTCTATATGAGTTTGACTAGACTGAGAAAAATACTTCTTATTTGGGAAAGAAAGAATTGTAGAGACCATTTGGCACTAATTGAAACCAAGTTAAATGCCTTGCCTCTTATCAAAGCTGTTATTTCAAGAAAACACATTAAAAGGATCTAAAACATTAAATATGAAGTCACTATTTCCCAGAGGAAGGTCTCTTATAGAGAAAGAATTTAAGAGCCTGGACTTGCCTGGTGGCTCAGAAGGTAAAGAATCTGCCTGCAGTGCAGGAGACCCAGGTTCAATCCCTGGGTCAGAAAGATCCCCTGGAGAAGGGAATGGCAGCCCATTCAGTATTTTTGCCTGAAGAATTCCATGGGCAGAGGAACCCAGTGGCTTACAGTCCATGGGGTCACAAACAGTCGGATATGACTGAACGACTAGGACTTAAGAGCCAGGAGAATTATAAAATTACCATATTTCAGTTCAGTTCATTCACTCAGTTATGTCCAACTCTTTGTGATCCCATGGACTACAGCATACCAGGTTCCCCTGTCCATCACCAACATTTGGAGCTTGCTCAGACTAATGCCCATCGAGTTAGTGATGCCATCCAACTATCTCATCCTCTGTCGTTCCCTTCATCTCCTGCCTTCAATAATCTTTCCCAGCAATAGAGTCTTTTCAAATGGCTCTGTTCTTTCCATCAGGTGGCCAAACTATTGGAGTTTCAGCTTCAACATCAGTCCTTCCAATGAATATTCAGGACTGGTTTCCTTTAGGATTGACTGATTTGATCTCCTTGCAGTCCAAAGGACTCTCAAGAGTCTTCAACACCACAGTTCAAAAGCATCAATTCTTTGGCTCTCAGGTTTCTTTATACATGACTTTATACACATCCATACATGACTACTGGAAAAACCATAGCCTTGACTATACAGACCTTTGTTGGCAAAGTAATGTCTCTGCTTTTTAATATGCTATCTAGGTTGATCATAGCTTTTCTTCCAAGAAGCAAGCATCTTTTAATTTCATGGGTGCAGTCACCATCTGCAGTGATTTTGGAGCACCAAAAACTAAAGTATCTCACTGTTTCCATTGTTTCCCCATCTATTTGCCTTGAAGTGATGGGACCAGATGCCATGCTCTTAGTTTTCTGAATGTTGAGTTTTAAGCCAATTTCTTTTCTTCTCCTCTTTCACTCTTATCAAGAGGCTTTTCAGTTTGTCTTTACTTTCTCCATAAGTAAATGAATACATTGGTGTCATCTGTTTATCTGAGGTTATTATATTTCTCCCAGCAGTCTTGATTCCAGCTTGTGCTTCATTTAGCCTGACATATCCCATGATGTACTCTGTATATACGTTAAATAAACAGAGTGACAATATACAGCCTTGACGTATTCCTTTCCCAATTTGGAACCAGTCTGTTGTTGCAGGTCCAGTTCTAACTGTTACCTCTTGACCTGTATACTGAATTCTCAGGAGGCAGGTAAGGCAGTCTGGTATTCCCATCTCTTTAACCATTTTCTACAGTTTGTTTTGACCCACACAGTCAAAGGCTTCGGTGTAGTCAATGAAGCAGAAATAGATGTTTTTCTGGAACTCTCCAGGTTTTTTGATGATCAAACATATGTTGGCAATTTGATCTCTGGTTCCTCTGCCTTTTCGAAATCCAGCTTGAACATCTGGATGTTTATGGTTCATGTACTGTTGAAGCCTGGCTTGGAAAAGTTTGAGCATTACTTTGCTAGCATGTGAAAAGAGTACAATTGTGCGGTTGTTTGAACATTCTTTGGCATTGCCTTTCTTTGGGATTGGAATAAAAACTGACCTTTTCCAGTCCTGTGCCTACTGCTGAGTTTTCCAAATTTGCTGGCATATTGAATGCAGCACTTTCACAGTATCATCTTTTAGAATTTGAAATAGCTCAACTGGACTTTCATCACCTCCACTAGCTTTCTTCATAATGATATGTCCTAAGGTCCAATTGACTTCGCATTTCAGGATGTCTGACTCTCTAGGTGAGTGATCACACCATCATGGTTATCTGGGTCATAAAGATCTTTTTTGTATAGTTCTGTGTATTCTTGCCAGCTCTTCTTAATATCTTCTGCTTCTGTTAGGTCCATACCATTTCTGTTCTTTATTGTGCCTATCTTTGCATGATATGTTCTCTTGATATCTCTAATTTTCTTGAAGAGATCTCTAATCTTTCCCATTCTGTTGTTTTCCTCTATTTCTTTGCATTGATCACTGAGGAAGGCTTTCTTGTCTCTCCTTGCTATTCTTTAGAACTCTGCATTCAAATAGGTATATCTTTCCTTTTCTCCTTTACCTTGAGCTTCTCTTCTTTTCTCAGCTATTTGTAAGGCCTCCTCAGACAACCATTTTGCCTTTGTGCATTTCTTTTTCTTGGGGATAGTCATGATCATTGCCTCCTGTACAATGTAATGAACCTCCATCCGTAGTTCTTCAGGCCTTGTATCAGACCTAATCCTTTGAATCTATTTGTCACTTCCACTGTAAAATCATAAGGGATTTTATTTAGGTCATACCTGAACAGTCTAGTGTTTGTTCCTACTGTAAGATATTCTAGAACAGAGAAGTTATTCTTTATAAATAAAATGTGATATGATCCACCCTTAAAACCAGAAAAGACATATCCATTTGCTTTTGTGTCTTGTGCCAATATCAGTTTCATATCTTACTGAGAGTGATCATATCTCAAGAATATATTAGCTCAGGATCAGTAGTCCAGTGAGTTTGGTTTAGTAAGCTTCTGGAAGTAGTACTGGATGTGAGGGAAGAGCACATTATCAACTTTTCTAAAGCTGTTGTTGAGAATGATAAATTGATATGTTCATTTTTATACATGCTACCTTTAACAACAGGTTTTCAGTAGAAAAGAGATAATTAAGAGGTTGGATTATATGCTTTATTGCATCCTTGGTTACCCCTACCTCTAGAGAAATACACCTGCAAATGCTACACAGCACTCAGAGGGGCATGTAGATTGAGGGCTATAGGACCAGAAGACCAATGAGACACCAGAGCATAATACAATGACCTACTAAAGGTTTGTACTCAAAGGCAAGTCATGGCTCCAAGAGACAGATAAGCAACAAATGACCCAAGCATCATAAGCTACTTTTAGCCAATAGAAGCAAAAAAGAGTTTATGATTATTCAAAGTCTGTTTGGAGACTCTATGTTTTTCCCCCTGGGACATTTTGGAAGCTTGAGATGATGAAGGGCCCACAGGGGTGGAGAAATGATGGGTGCACATTGAGAAGGAAAGAAAGAAAAAGAATGGCCTGGTATCATGAACCCATGAGTTCACAGATCATTGCCTTTTCTTCTCATTTGTATAGGTCCTATCTAAATGCAGCATTTGAGCAGTAACCTCAACAAAGTCTACCATCCATAAGGCTAGAAAATTTATTTTAGTACATAATGTTTTCAATGTTGAAAAATATTCCACTTTATATTGCTTCCCTGGTGGCTCAGAGGTTAAAGCGACTGCCTGCAATGCAGGAGACCTGGGTTCCATCCCTGGGTCGGGAAGATCCCCTGGAGAAGGAAATGGCAACCCACTTCAGTATTCTTGCCTAGAGAATCCCATGGGCGGAGGAGCCTGGTGGGCTACAGTTCATGGGGTCGCAAAGAGTCGGACACGACTGAGACACTTCACTTCACTTTATATTGTTTGAGAGTTAGACTTCTTTTCCTAACTAAATAACGATCTTATGAGGAAACAGACAGTGTTATATGAGCATGTGTTTATGTACTCCAGAGCACCCAGCCGTACATTATTTCCATAAGAGTTTCTTAAAGAATGTCCACTAAATTAAATTATACAAATATTGTTAAAGAATTAATACTACTACTACTAGGCAGTTTTAAAGAAGTGATACAGATGGTAAAAAATCATAAATGTGAACATGTGAGTGTAAATATATTAGAGACTTCAAAAGGAACCCAAGACATGTACTTTTAAATATTTCTTTTTGGTGAGAAGTGTTTGCCTAAGCATCTAGGCTATTTACTATGAGTAAGTATCACAATACTAAACATTGATTAATACTATCAGCATGATTGATCCTTTTTATACAGATCTACCTTATTCCTCTAAGGATCACAGGTAGGGAAATGAAACAAGGAAATGACAAACAACACAAATGTTACATTCATTTAAACATTCAGAAAAAGAATGGAAACCAGAACTCTTATTCTCAATTGTGTAACTATTACAATGTTAAATTTTAATGAATTACTAGCAAACCTAATATTGATTTAAAGTTCTCATTTATTATAGCACTATTTCTATTAGGAAGAACTTAATGTACTCAAACATGTCTTATGTTACAATGAAGAATCATATTTGGTAAGATTCCACCAGAATATAAAAAATTGCCAACATTCTCCTTGCTATTAAAATGTGTGCACCTCGAAGTGGGAAAAATAAATGAAAACTGAATCAAGAAAGATGTAAAACATGCGAAAATATGTAGCTTAGAAGTATTACTAAGCTTTGAACCTCCCTCCTAAAATACGTGGAAAATTGTAATCAGAATACGGTAATCAAGGATGCTATTTTGTTATAATAATTTTATTGATTTTTTTTTTGTGGGTTTAGGCTTTTCTGGTGCTCAAAGTAAAAAAAAAAAATACTGGAAAGTAATTCTGATGTGCTGCAGTAGAGTTGTGTAATTGTGTTGTGTACTGGTGTAGTTTCATGGATTTATAGCATCCACATAATGGAAACCATAGCAATAGCTTTCTTGGTAGCACTGAAATTGCAGTCCGTGATGCCATGGCTCCATTTAAACCAGTGTAGGGGAAGTTATTTTATTTATTTGTAAAGTAAATATACAAATCATTTAAAGAACCCACAGAATGAAGGCTGATAATTTCCCTCTTAGTTTTCACTCAGTGTTAATCCCTGGTATCTGTGTTTTAAAGAGTTATCAGATGCAGGCTATACTGTCTGCTCATTCTACCTTCTCCCCTGGTTCTTCACACACCACTGGTTCTATACCTGGACTCTAGGCAAAGGAGCAAGGGTTGGCCACACTGTTCACATATGAGATCTTTCTCACTATCATCACCACCACCACTACTAGTACCCTCATTGCATGTTGAGTTTACAAATATTTCTTGTTTCTCATATTGGCTGTAATCAAAGGAGAATGGTTGCAAGAGCAATGGGAAGAGACTATTTAAACAAAGGATTCCACTTGAAAATGTTCCAAAATATATATTAATCACAATTCTATGCCAAATGCATAGAATTTCATGAATCGTTAACATGAGTTAATTGTTTGATTATAAATGGAAGCTCTCAAGGTCTCCCCTGGGGAAGATGGTTCACTCCCAGATTTAAGGACCTATAAAAACAACAAAGAGTCGGACACGACTGAGCGACTGAACTGAACTGAACTGAAAAACAACATTAAGAATTTTTAGTAATGTGGTTTTTATATACCGATCCCTTTGTCTGGAAAATCCACTTCTTAACAATTTTTCCTGGCCCTCCCTTCTCATTCCCCTTTTTATCACATGTTATCTCTTCCACAATGCCATCCTTGACTCTGCCTTACTTTTCCTTGTGCTATGCTTCCATTTTTCATGACCTTTATAAGTGTATAACTTATCCTATACATTTTTTCTCCCAATTAAACTGAAAGACCCTTTAGGGCAACAGTCAACGGCTGCTGCTTTATAGCACCCTAATCTGAACTAATCAGATTTGTTAGTGTAAATCGCAGATTTTCTTATCAATGTGGATTCCAAATACCTGTTCTCAGTTTAGAGCTGGATTGAGAAATTTTTAGAAAGACAGATTTCTGGGCTCTATCTTTAGATATTCTAATTTAGATGATTGAAAGTATATAGAATTAAACAATTTTTTAAAGATATCTCAGCTTTTAATCTCTGAAATTATACTGGTAGAACAGATGTCCCAAATATTCCTGTCCTGGGTATGCCACATTCAAACTCAAAATCAAATATATATTTAGCCAAAGTTAAGCTGTGAGGAAAGTTGGGTAATGGGAGCTATTCTGGTAGTCCCAAATCTCTTAATCTCCTAAACGTCCTCTTTTTCCCCAGACATAGTTAAGAACAAGATGATCTAGAGAAGACATGCATGTGGTCAACAGAGATTTAACTCTTCCCCAGAGTATTTTCATGTCTGTAGTTCATGCCATTTATAACTATTAAGATTTGTATTTTAAAAACCTGTAAATCAACTGGGATATTCAAATATTTCATGTCTAAATATGCATTTTTCAATTTTATTTGATCAAATAAAACTTTTGTGTTTATAATTTGTCAGGTTTATTTCTAACTTTATTATTAGAATTAAGATTTTTATTTATACAAATAAAATTATCTACTATAACAAAGTTTCTATCTGGGATCATTTTACTTTTGTTTCATAATCACTTTAAGAATTTTCAGTTTGAAAATAAATGCTGGAGAGGGTGTGGAGAAAAGGGAACTCTCTTACACTCTTGGTGGGAATGAAAACTAGTACAGCCACTGTGGAGAACAGTGTGGAGATTCCTTAAAAAACTGGAAATAGAACTGCCATATGACCCAGCAATCCCACTGCTGGGCATACACACCAAGGAAACCAGAACTGAAAGAGACATGTGTACCCCAATGTTCATCACAGCACTGTTTATAATAGCCAGGACATGGAAACAACCTAGATGTCCATCAGCAGATGAATGGATAAGAAAGCTGTGGTACATATACACAATGGAGTATTACTCAGCCATTAAAAAGAATACATTTGAATCAGTTCTAATGAGGTGGATGAAACTGGAGACTATTATACAGAGTGAAGTAATCCAGAAAGGAAAACACCAATATACTAATGCATATATATGGAATTTGGAAGGATGGTAATGATAACCCTGTATGTGAGACAGCAAAAGAGACACAGATGTATAGAACAGTCTTTTGGACTGTGTGGGAGAGCGTGGGGATGGGATGATTTGGGAGAATGGCATTGAAACATGTATATTATCATATGTGAAATGGATCGCCAGTTCAGGTTTGATGCATGAGACAGGTTGTTCGGAGCTGCTGCAACTGGGATGACCCAGAGGGATGGGATGGGGAGGGAGGTGGAAGGAAGTTCAGGATGGGGAACACATGTACACCCATGGTGGATTCATGTCAATGTATAGCAAAACCATTATAATATTGTAATTAACTTCCAATTAAAATAAATCAATTTATAAAAAAAAAAGAACTACAATGAGGTGTCACCTCACACCAATCAGAATGGCCATCATCAAAAAAACCTCCAAACAATAAATGCTGGAGAGGATGTGGAGAAAAGGGACCCCTTCCCTACATTGTTGGTGGGAATGTAAATTGATACAGTCACTGCGGAGAACAGTATGGTAGTTCCTCAAGGAAACTAAACATAGAACTACCATATGACTCAGCGATCCCACTCCTGGGCATATTCTCAGAGAAAACCATTATTCAAATAGATACATGCACCCCAATGTTCATTGCAGCACTATTTACAATAGCCAGGACATGGAAGCAAACCAAATGTCCATCAACAGAAGAATGGATAAAGAAGATGTGGTATATGTGTATGTATATGTACACACACACACGCGCACGCACACACATAATGGAATATTACTCAGCCATAAAAAGGAATAAAATTGTGCCATTTGCAGAAACATGGATGGACCTCGAGACTGTCATACAGAATGAAGTATGCCAGAAAGAGAAAAACAAATATCATATAATATTGCATATACGTGGAATCTAGAAAAATAGTACAGATGAACTTATCTGCAAAGCAGAAATTGAGATACAGATGTGGAGAACAAACTTATGGATACCAAGGATGGAAGTGGGGGTGGGATGAACTGGGAGGCTGGGATTAACATATATACACTACTATAGATAAATAATGAGTACCTACTGGATAGCACAGGGAACTCTACTCAGCGCTCTATGGTGACCTAAATGAGACAGAAATCTAAAAAAGGGAGGAGTATATGTATATGGATAACTGATTCACTTTGCTTTACAGCAAAAACTAACAACATTGTAAAGTTATACATTCCAAAAAAATTTTAAAATAAATAAAGAAAGAATTTTCAGTTTGTGTTTGCTGATAAGGTATTCTCAGTTTTGTTTACTTTGCTTTTGATCTGAAAATATCTTTGATTTCATTCTTCCAGGGTATAATCACTGCTGCTGCTGCTGCTAAGTCGCTTCAGTCGTGTCCGACTCTGTGCGACCCCATAGATGGCAGCCCACCAGGCTCCGCCATCCCTGGGATTCTCCAGGCAAGAACACTGGAGTAGGCTGCCATTTCCTTCTCCAGTGCATGAAAGTGAAAAGTGAAAGTGAAGTCGCTCAGTCGTGTCCGACTCTTAGCGACCCCATGGACTGCAGCCCACCAGGCTCCTCCATCCATGGGATTTTCCAGGCAAGAGTACTGGAGTGGGGTGCCATTGCCTTCTCCGGGTGTAATCACTAGGTAGAGAATTTTAGCTCATTAATTATTTTCTATCAGCCTAGTGGTCTTTTTCTATTGTTCTTGTAACTTCCAAAGGTCGTAGAAAGAAATTAGCCATCAATCTATTATGCTTTTGAGCGCAACTTAGCTTTTCTTGTAGTTGCTTTTAAGATTTTTCATTTTCTAGTTTTCAAAGTTTCCTCTTTGTGTACTTTGTGTATGCATGCCTGAACCCACGTGTTATGTATTTTAAATATATCCTCCTCACATCTTTGAATTTATGTATTTATCTGGTACCAGAAGTTCTTAGCCATTATCTCTTCAAATACTATTTCTTCACTCTCTCTCTTCTTATTTACTTGGACTCAAGTGTATCTTAGACCTTCATACTGTATCAAGCATAGCCCTTTACCATTCTGTGTTTTTCATCCTTGCTTTTAGTCCTTGCTGCTGCTAAGTCGCATCAGTCGTGTCCGACTCTGTGCGACCCCATAGACGGCAGCCCACTAGGCTCCCCCGTCCCTGGGATTCTCTAGGCAAGAACACTGGAGTGGGTTGCCATTTCCTTCTCCAATGCATGAACGTGAAAAGTGAAAGTGAAGTCGGTCAGTCGTGTCCCACTCCTAGCGACCCCATGGACTGCAACTGTAGATAATTTCTTTAACATCCTCAGCTTATCAATCTGTTGTTAAATTCGTTCATTCATTTTTAACTTGTTATTAATGTTTATAATTTCTACTCAGGTCTTTTTCAGTGCTTTAATGTTACTTGTATTAGTTTCCAATTTCTTCCTGGTGTTTTTAAAGTATGATTTTAATCTCAGAAATAGAGATGTTGTTTTAAGTCTGTATCTGATCACTTTTATTATCTAAAGTCCCTTGATATTTTCTCCTGTTTCTGGGTCATTTTATCTTGTCACCAGGTATGATTTATAGTATTTTCTGAATATATTATTAGAAAAATATTTTCAGAGATAACTTCAAATCTAGGAGGATGAAGCCTTCTTGAGGGAGGATTTTGCCTATTTTTGCAGGGCATCTGAGGGCAGTAACATTCTCAGAAACAAGGGCAGAGAATTTCCTTGTTCAACTAGATGACTATCCAGAACATAGTCAAAAAATAGCTCTCCAGAGTCCCAGTCCAGGTTAGCACTGTTAACAATCGAGCTTCTGCTGTTGGTGGGCACAAAACTCCAAACCTCATTTCCTCTACCTCACAAAAACACCAAGAATATCCATCCTTTCAGCAACTTCCCAAAAATTGGAAAATGGTCTCAGTGCAAAAGCCCTAGATGGCAGGGAGTGTTAGGAATAAAAGTTCTTCCCCTTTTGCTTAATCCGTGTAAGCTCAGACTCAGCCCCCTACACCTCACATCTCTTACCCTTCACCAGAAACTGTCTCTGAGCTGCCTTTTCTATATGGGCATTTGCTCCTGAGGCACAAGCAGTTCTGGTTCCGCTCTGAGGTGTAGTTCTCTTCCTATTTTCAGTCTCACAATTTCTCAGTCTCTTGTTAGGTCTCTGAACTTTTTAGAAGATGATTTTTTTGTCAAGCCATTTTAGTTGTCATCTCCAGGATTATTGATCCTAATTACCAGGACTGTTATGACTAAATGCTTTAATGATGTATCACTGTGTATTTATAGTCATTCTTTTATTTGATGTTGGTTCATGTTTTTTCTTTTCCATATTTTTTCAGTTTGATCAAATTGTTATCCATATCCTTTTTCATTTCTTAATTTGAGAGTTTATTAAGCTTTTCATTGCATTAACTACTGTGTTCTTTTCTCAATGCTCACTGTCAAGCACATATCTCTTTACTATTTTTTAAATTTTTTAAGTTAAAATATAGTTGATTTATAATTCTGTGCCACTGTAAATGGCACACTTTGCCATAGAGCACAGTGACTCAGTTATATACATATATACATTTTTAATATTATTTTCCAATTCTTTACTCTCATATACAATCAAGATTTCCAAAACATTTTCAACCAATATGTTTCTGCCAATAAACTGTGACTTTTAAATATTTTTACCTGCCCATTTTTCTCCTCCATGACATAGATGAGACTTGGGGATTCTTTTACTAGTTTCTCTTTTCAAAATACCACTCATCTCTCTTCCATGTGCTAAGTTTTGCTGATATAGCTGAGTAATAATAACAAGTTTTTATTTACAGTTGGCCCCTTATATTTAAAATATCATTAAGTCACTTCTTCCTAGACAGTTTTCTACATATGTTTTGCATTATTTTTTTTATCTAGTTTATTTTAATATCACTTCTTTCATTAAACATCAGGAATTCATTGCATGACAAAATTTTTGTTTGTAATTAAGGGTAATTAAAGCTAATGCAGTGATAATGATTTTATATGATTTGAACAAAAATACTTTTTTTAATGACTGAGTGAATTATCCTTCAATTCTGTCACTTTTAGCTGGAACATTATCTGATGATGTGGATTATTCACACATTTAACCAAATGTTTAGTTCTTTGAATTTTCATTATGTTTGTCTGCCATAAACAACTGGATGAGCTTTCTTCTGATAATAATAAATGATAATAACATTGATATACAGATATCAATATATCATGATAAACTAAATGATAGCAATATTAAAATCAGTCATATTAAAAATATTTATAAATTATTCTCTCAGTTAATTCTTTATTATTTTCATAACAGTAATTCTTGAGATATCAAAGTAGAGAGTGTGTGTATCATGCATAATATTAGAAGACTTTTTTCTTATCATTTATTATTATTTTTCTTTTTTTAATTTAAATTTTTATTTTTATTTTATTTTACTTTACAATACTGTATTGGTTTTGCCATACATTGACATGAATCTGCCACGGGTGTACATGAGTTCCCAAACATGAACCTCCCTCCCACCTCCCACCCCATATCATCTCTCTGGATCATCCCCATGCACCAGCCCCAAGCATCCTGTATCCTGCATCGAACATAGACTGGCGATTCGTTTCTTACATGATAGTATGCATGTTTCAATGCCATTCTCCCAAATCATCCCACCCTCTCCCTCTCCCTCAGAGTCCAAAAGTCCGCTCTACACATTTGTGTCTCTTTTGCTGTCTCACATACAGGGTCATCATTACCATCTTTCTAAATTCCATATATATGTGTTAGTATACTATACTGGTGTTTTTCTTTCTGGCTTACTTCACTCTATAATTGGCTCCAGTTTCATCCATCTCATTAGAACTGATTCAAGTATATTCTTTTTAATGGCTGAGTAATACTCCATTGTGTATATGTACCACAGCTTTCTTATCCATTCATCTGCTGATGGACATCTAGGTTGTTTCCATGACCTGGCTATTATAAACAGTGCTGCGATGAACATTGGGGTACACGTGTCTCTTTCAGTTCTGGTTTCCTCGGTGTGTATGCCCAGCAGTGGGATTGCTGGGTCATAAGGCAGTTCTATTTGCAATTTTTTAAGGAATCTCCACACTGTTCTCCACAGTGGCTGTACTAGTTTTCATTCCCACCAAGAGTGTAAGAGAGTTCCCTTTTCTCCACATCCTCTCCAGCATTTATTGCTTGCAGACTTTTGGATCGCATTCATTCTGACTGGTGTGAAGTGGTACCTCATCGTGGTCTTGATTTGCATTTCTCTAATAATTAGTGATGTTGAGCATCTTTTCATGTGTTTGTTAGCCATCCGCATGTCTTCTTTGGAGAAATGTCTATTTAGTTCTTTGGCCCATTTTTTGATTGGGTCGTTTATTTTTCTGGAATTGAGCTGCAGGAGTTGCTTGTATATTTTTGAGATTAGTTGTTTGTCAGTTGCTTCATTTGCTATTATTTTCTCCCATTCAGAAGGCTGTCTTTTCACCTTGCTTATATTTTCCTTTGTTGTGCAGAAGATTTTAATTTTAATTAGATCCCATTTGTTTATTTTTGCTTTTTTTTCCAGTATTCTGGGAGATGGATCATAGAGGATCCTGCTGTGATTTGTATGCATTGAAATGTTCTTTACTCCACAGTGTCCTTTCTTGCCATTTTTGCACTGATCCATTTATTGTTCTCCAGTATTTCACTCAGATAGGTTATGCTGCTGATGGATTCTTTCAGTGCTTACATTATCTGTGAATATCTTTCTTTCACACTTACATGTTCACTCTATCATTTTGGAGTTGGGAGTAACAATTTCTTAAATCCTAATTAATAGCTACCCATTATAGGCATAGTACCTTCCCAAGTGGTGCTAGTGGTAAAGTACCCGCCTGCCAACGGCAGGAGACATAAGAGATACAGGTTCAACCCCTGGGTCAGAGAGATCCCCTGAAGAAGGAAATGGCAACCCACTCCAGTATTCTTGCCTGTAGAGTCCCATGGGCAGATGAGTGTGGGAGGCTGCAGTCCATAAGGTCACAAAGAGTCTGACATGATTTAAAGCAATTTAGCATGCATACATAAGCATAGGAAAGTCATCAGTGCCAAACTATACTGATACAATCTCATTTCTTGAAAATGACCTTTACAGATTAAAGTGTGTTGCAGTGGGGGTGGGACATAGTTGTATAACACTCAAAGAATATAAGTTAAAGTGGGAAATAATCCAGTACTAACCAGAAGTCTGAAGTTCTGTGATTACTTTTCCTTTGTGAATAACTTTTAAAAAAAATCTGGAAGTTTGTCAGATTGTGTTTTGTCCTTAGAATTTATGAATTTTATATGTATATATTCTTGGTCTTTTACTCTCTGGATGTAGTGCTCCCTCAGGAGTGTTGTAATTTTTCTTTGTCCACTAATTGTGTCTGGCAGTGGAAGCTTTCTGTGGAATAGAAAAAGGTTTCAGAAGTCTCTGTCAATCTGGATCAGAGGAAAAACTTTCTGGTTTATAATATCTTTGCTCTTTCTAAGCCTTAAAGATGAAGTCGTCTCAGCTCACATCATCATTTCAGCTCCTTCTCAGCTCCTAAAGACGAAGGGAAATTCATGAGGAGCCCCTCCCTCAAGGGTAGGGGTGTGTCCATGGGCCTCCAGGATACATGATCATCTCTTCTTCCCCAGCCCATCTCTTACACCCCAGAGAGTACCACAATGGTTCTTCTCCTGCACTCATGCTGTCTTGTCTTGTCTCACCTATGCAGGCTTTTCAGGCTTGTTACTCAGAAATATTGATAGATGAGTGGGATTTGGAGTTGGGAGTAGAAAAGATGAAAATGACATAAGAATCAACCTCTGCTAAAACCCACATGATGTATTAATTCTATACATTATTGAATTCAGGTAACTAATATTAGGGATTTTGTATCTACACACTTAAGTAAAATGGGTATATATTAGACATTTCTACTTCATTTGGTTTGAGATCAAATTTTATCAGCCTGTATTAATTTTATATTGCTGTATAAAAATCTACCACAATCTTGGAGGTTTAAAATAAATGTATCACAGTTTTTGTGGGTTAAGAGCCTGGTGGTTTTTAGCTGAGACTTCTGCAGCAGACTTCCCTGGTGGCTCAGATGGTAAAGCATCTGCCTACATAGATGCAGGAGACCCAGGTTCGATCCCTGGGTTGGGAAGATCCTCTGAAGAAGGAAATGGCAACCCACTCCAGTACTCTTGCCTGGAAAACCCCATGGATGGAGGAGCATGGTAGGCTACAGTCCATGGGGTCACAAAGAGTCAGACACAACTGAGCGGCTTCACTTTCACTGTTTCACTTTCTGCAGCATTTCATAGATTATAATGAAGGCCTGATGCACCCTCATCTGCAGGCTTGTCTAGGGAAAGATCTACTTTCCATATCCCTCAGACTGATGACTAAATTCAAACTGTTAGCTGCAAGTTAAAGTCCCTGTTTGTTTACCTGATGGTTGTTGGGCTGGCAGTTTACCCCTGCAGGGCTTCTAGAGACCATGCCCTAACCACCTGGTCCTCACAATAGTGCAGCTTGCTTCTTCAAAACAACAGGGGAATCTCTTTTTTTGAGTGCTTAACTAATTAGGTCAGGCCTACTGGGAACAATCTCCCTTTCAAATAACTCAAAGTCAACTATGGAGCGGGAGAAGACTCTTGAGACTCCCTTGGACTGCAAGGAGATTGAAATAGTCAATCCTAAAGGAAATCAACCCTGAATATTCATTGGAAGGCCAATGCTGAAACTCCAACACTTTGGCCACCTGATGCAAAGAGCCCACTTATTGGAAAAGACCCTGATGCTGGAAAAAATTGAGGGCAGGAGGAGGGGGGACTACAGAGGATGAGATGGTTGGATGGCATCACCAACTCACTGGACATGAATTTGAGCAAATTCTAGGAGATAGTGAAGGACAAAGAAGCCTTCTGTGCTGCAGTCCATGGGATCGCAGAGTCAGACACAGCTGAGTGACTGAACAGCAACAAAGTCAACTGATAAGGGGCTTTAAATTAAATATGCAAAATTCCTTCACCTTTGCTACATAGGAAACAGTATGAGACTTTATTTTGGGGGGCTTCAAAATCACTGCAGATGGTGACTGCAGCCATGAAATTAAAAGACACTTACTCCTTGGAAGAAAAGTTATGAGCAGCCTAGATAGCATATTCAAAAGCAGAGACATTACTTTGCCAACTAAGGTCCATCTAGTCAAGGCTATGGTTTTTCCAGTAGTCATGTATGGATGTGAGAGTTGGACTGTGAAGAAGGCTGAGCACCGAAGAATTGATGCTTTTGAACTGTTGTATTGGAGAAGACTCTTGAGAGTCCCTTGGACTGCAAGGAGATCCAACCAGTCCATTCTGAAGGAGATCAACCCTGGGTATTCTTTGGAAGGAATGATGCTAAAGCTGAAACTCCAGTACTTTGGCCACCTCATGCGAAGAGTTGACTCATTGGAAAAGACTCTGATGCTGGGAGGGATTGGGACAGGAGGAGAAGGGGACGACAGAGGATGAGATGGCTGGATGGCATCACGGACTTGATGGACAGGAGTCTGAGTGAACTCCAGGAGTTGGTGATGGACAGGGAGACCTGGCGTGCTGCAATTCATGGGGTCAAAAAGAGTCAGACACGACTGAGCAACTGAACTGAACTGATAACCCAATTAAAAGAATGACTGTCTTGTCATCTTCACAATCCTACCTATGCTGAGGGAAGGGAATTTTGAGGAGAGATAGGAATTTAGGAGAACTTCTCAGAATTCTGTTTACCAGGTAGCCTCATATATACCTTTATTTCTTTTTGTGTATGTGTCTGTTTCTTCTGTAATTCAGAAACAACCTGATATCATATAATTTTTATTCTTTTTAGACAATTTTGTTATTCACAGTTTTGTTTTGTTTTTTAGCTTCTGGACATGTGGAAAATTTTTATTATCATTGTTTCACTGATTCTAATTTTACTGCATTATAATTTAACAATTCTATGATGTTGACTTTATGCTATTTATTAGAGATTTCTTTGTGGCCTAATATTTGGTCATTTTAAAACAATATTCCACATGTTCAAAAAGAACAAAGATTTTCTGCTGTGTGGATATTATGTTATATGCACACATGATGTGAAGATAGACTTCTGTTAGATTAAGCCACTGAGTGACTGGGTTAATTTACTATCTCAGCAGAGCCTGACCAATACTATATAACATGAGGAGGTTTACTTGTTTAGAAAACCGTAAAATTCACTGAGTTATTTGTTCAGCATTCTTTTAATGCATCTCAGAGTGTGTTCATGGGTTTACGTCTCCCTTCCTGGAGAACTGCCACTAATAATGTCCTCAAAGAAGACTCTTGTGAAGTAAACTTTTCAGGCCTTATTTCACTGAGAATATTGTCTCTTGCATTCAAATTACTGTTTGGATCTATAGCTATAATCTCAAAATTACTTGATGTTAGCACCCTAAAAATGTTACCACATGGTCTTGTCATCAATGTTACTGTTGGGTTGTAAACAGTATGTTTCCCTATCTTTTTAAAATTTTAAAACAATGCAATTTAGTTTTGCTTCTAAATTTTATTTTTCAGTTCTATAGTATAGAATATCTGTATAAAAATGCCTAGTAGGTAAGTTGAAAAGTTGAATCTTTAATTCAGACACTATATGCAAGTAATATATGTGAAGTTCTACTAGTCTGAGATTTCATAAGACAACAAGATAGCTGGAGAAAAAAGTACCAGCTCATGGAGCACTTGTAGGCAAGGAGAAAAGCAAATGGGGAAATATCAGGTATGACAGTACAGTAAGACATAGGAGAATACAGAGATATTGAAGTTGAGAAAGAAGAATTTTAATGAGAAAGATGATGTCAACAATCACAAATTCTGCACATAGGATTGAGAAATTGAATTTGGTAATTGAAATCATTGTTGACTTAGAGTGATTTTAAGGAATAATTGGAATTAGATTCTAGATTGTAGGCTGTTAGAGGAAAACTAGATATGATCATTTAAAGGATCAGCACATCCCACTGATTTTTGTTGAGACATTTATAAATATGAGCACATTAATTTTCCTAGCAAGAGTTTGTCAAGCACCTACTTATAAGCAAAGGTCAGTTCTTTTCTTGGGATATAAATGTATAGATTGGGGGTGACAGTGGTAGAGGAGCGTTTCAAAGTATTTAGATAATATAAGTAATTTAAAAGTCTTAAAGACTTTTAAACACTATTCAGTAAAATATAGATAAACTGAGGTCAATCAGAGTCATTTCCTTTTAAGGCATGAGATGTGAACATGCCATGTGGTAAAGAAAATGAGACCTGGGGAGTGAATTAGAAACTGGAGAAATATTTTCAGGGAAAGAATAAACCATATTAAGAATATATATACATATATAAGGACTGATATGTTCAGGAGCTAGCATTGCTTCTGTTTTATGGCTAGTAAGTTTGAAAGCCGAAAACCAATAAGTGGCCAAGAGAGTTTTTATCTTGCTCTTATTATCCTTATCTATTTTATTTATTAAAGTTTAATTTACTAGCATTTTTCTAACACTCATTTTTTAGTCTAATACATTACAAACCAGTTTTGCAATCTTACTTTATTCCCCCCACAGAAAATACCTCAAATCAAGTCTCTGCTGTCTAGTATGCTAACCAGCAGTCCTAAATGGTAGAAACTTAGCAGCACAGCAGGCTGCAGTCCTCTGGCAGGCAGACAGAAGAGAGCAAGAATCCCAGTCAAGGGCAGGAGCACACTAGAAGATCAGAAAAAGTTAATTATCATGTATGCATGGACTAGTAGTAAAAATCACTAATACAAGAGAACTTAGAGAAGCTGACTACCCATCTGGGCTAGCACACACTCTGGTGTTCACATTGAGGGTGTGGGGAAGGGCAGAACCGAAGGACTGGTAGATGGCAATATCTTAGACATAGATCAGAATATTCTGACTGTGAAGTACAAGCATCAGGGTCAATATTGGGAGACATGTTGACAGGAATAAGGGAGGGGCTCTTTAGCCTACTGAGTGAGGAATCTGTCCTATTTGGGAACTTGAGAAACTTAGACCTGGATAAAAATAATCTTACACAGGAAAATTAGTTAAAGATAGAATCTGCACCTCTTAAGCCCTATCTTAAGCCTAGAGTGGAATAAAACACCCCTTCCTGATTTATCAGTGGGAATACGGGGCCTCCTAGGTCACAAGGAACTGGTTCTTTATGCACTGTATTAGAGATTGAATTAAGTTTCCCCCCAAATATGTTAAAGTTCTAGCCTCAGAATACAACCTTATGTAGGCGTAGGATTACTGAAAGTCTAATAAACATGAGATCATACTGGAGTGTGAAAGTGAAAGTGAAGTCGCTCAGTCGTGTCCGACCCTCAGCAACCCCATGGACTGTAGCCTACCAGGTTCCTCCATCCATGGGATTTTCTAAGCAAGAGTACTGGAGTGGGTTGCCATTTCCTTCTCCAGGGGATCTTCTTGACCCAGGGATCGAACCCAGGTCTCCCTCATTGTAGGCAGACACTTTACCGTATGGTGGGCCCTTAATCCAATGAAACTGATGTTCTTATAAGAAAACAGCAATGCGAAGCCTTAAGCAAGCAGGGAGAGCACCACGTGATGGCAAAGGCAGAGACTGGAATTGTAGAGTTGCAAGCCAAGGGACACCTAAAATTTCTAGAAAACCATCAGAAGCTAGAAGGAGACAAGGAAGGAGTCCCTGTAAGTTTACACAGAAAATATGGCTCTGCCAACACCTTGATTTCAGACTTCTTAGCCTTCAGAAACGTTGAAACAATAAATTTCTGCTTTGAACTAGTAAAAAGTTAATATGACAATTTGTTATTACGCATTGGGAAATTATTATACCCTGGATCCTGAAAGTAGATGGAGGAGATGACAGGAGTAGGGGTTTCTGGTCAGTGGACTAGGTGAAGGCTGAAGAACAAAAAGAAAGAGATTTTTCTTCCAAAGACCACAGTTAATAATCAAGATCTTTTCCTTCATCTTGTTTCCCCTTTCCTGCACTAAAACTATGCCAAATATTAAACTGTTCTCTGAATGTTTTTCACAGTTATAAACACTTGAATTAAGTTGGAGCTTAAATTCAGATTATGTTCTACTAGCCTAGATGAAACAGAGAGTCAAATATTTCTTAATAGTTTAGGCGCATGTCTCACCAAAATCTTTTCCTTGTAAATCTCTTTTAGATTTATGTCCATTTTGAGTTAATTTTTGTACATAGTGCAAGGTGTCAAGTTCAGTTTTTTGCATAATGATGTCCAAATATTACAGCATCATTTATTCAAAAGTCTATCATTTCTTAGTGAACTACCTTTTTGGCAATCCAATGAAATTTATAAGTAGGACTGTTTCTAGCCTATCCTTTCTATTCTATTGATTTCATTCTCTAGCAAATAACATACTTTCTTGGTTACTATAGCTTTAGATTAAGTCTTAAAATCACATTGTGTGAAATCTCTAAATTTGTTCTTTATCAAAATATGTTTCAACTATTCTAGATCTTTTTCCTTTTCCATTGTCAATTTATACAAAAAAAATTCCTTGTATCTGAACTGTGTAGAATTATTTATAGATTAATTTGGAGAGAATTGACATCATGACCGTATTTTCCATAACTTAGTCTTCCCTCTCATCTATGACCCACCAGGGAATGATATCCTTATTTTATATACCAGTTTTTTCATATCTCAGCACTTGAATAATTTCTCCTTTTTCCCAATAGGGTTGCTTCACCTTGATCTAATTTTGTCTTTCCTAGTTCTCCTTCTTGCTGTTCTTTATTTCCTCTAAGTCTCAAACCCATTATGTTTTCTCTCTTCAGGCTGCTACTTGATATTGTTTCTTACTTATGTTCAACAGTCCATGAATATACAGAGAAGCTCCTGGCCAAATGTTTCCAAAATTTATTTTAAAAATAAATAAAACAAATAAAATAATACCAAGCTTACTGCTGCTGCTGCTGCTAAGTTGCTTCACCTTCATAATATCTGAGTAAGATCTATTTAAGGAAATGGTAAAACTCTTTATGTTGCCCACATGCCCAAGAAAATCCTGAAATCCTAAAAGAAGCAATAATATGGAAAGTTTGACTTTTATGACTCATTCAGCCCAGTTCCTCACTCATAGACAAGAGATGTAACCTCAAATACATTTAAATATATTTTGATTATATTTTGAACTTAAGAGAAACTTACAAACTATATCATGACAGAAGATGTGATCTGTTTTACTTATATAGTATTTTACAACTTTTGAACTAGTAGTCAACATTTAAAATTTGGGACATTTTACATAAAATTCTGATTTTTGTTTTTCTTTCTTTTTCTATTGAAGTATATTTGATTTATAATATATTAGTTTCAAGTGTGCAACATAGTGATTCAATATTTTTATATATTATATTCCATTTAAAGTACTTACAAAATAATGGCTATATTTCACTGCATTGTAAAATATATCTTGTTGCTTATCTATTTTAAAAAATAGTAGTTGCTACCTCTTAATCACCTATCCCTATCTTGCCCTTCTCTGCTTCCCTGTCCCCACTGGTAAGTACCAGTTTGTTTTCTATGTGAGTCTTTCTGTTTTGCTGTATATATTCATTTTATTGGTTAATTTGACATGTAAGTGTTGAGCATTTGTTTTTCTCTGATTTATTTCACTATATATAATGCATTCTATGTTCATCCACATTGTTGTACATGGCAGAATTTCATTATTTATTAAGGTTGAGTAATACTCATTACTTTGCCAACAAAGGTCTGTCTAGTCAAGGCTTTGGTTTATCCAGTAGTCATGTATGGATGTGAGAGCTGGACTACAAAGAAAGCTGAGCACAAAATAACTGATTCTTTTGAACTGTGGTGTTGGAGAAGACTCTTGAGAGTCCCTTGGACTGCAAGGAGATCCAGCCAGTCCATCCTAAAGGAAATCAGTCCTGAATATTCATTGGAAAGACTGATGCTGAAGCTGAAACTCCAATACTTTGGCCATCTGATGCGAAGAACTAACTCATTGGAAAAGATCCTGATGCTGGGAATGATTGAAGGTAGGAGGGGAAGGGGATGATAGAGGATACGATGGTTAGATGGCATCACCGACTCAATGGACTTGAGTTTGAGTAAGCTCCAGGAGTTGGTGTTAGACAGGGAAGCCTGGCGTGCTGCAGTTCATGGGGTTGCAAAGAGTCGGACACAACTGAGTGACTGAACTGAACTGAATATTCATACTCATACACACACACATATACATACACCTCTGCCACATCTTTACTCATTTATTTGTTGATGGACAATTAGATTGCTTCCATATAAGGCTACTGAAAATAATTCTACAAACGTTGGGATGCATGCATCTTTTCAAATTAGTATTTTTTGTTATCTTCAGATATATACCCAGTAGTGGAATTACTGGACCATATATTGTATTTCTGTTTTTAGTTTTGAGGAATCTCCACACTATTATCCATAATGACTTCTTTAATTTAAAATCCTACCAAAAATGTACTAGGGTTTCCTTTTCACCACATCCTCAGTAATATTTTCTTACTTGTAGACTTTTTGGTAATAGTTATTCTGATAGGTGTGAGGTGATAATGTAGTTTTTATTAGCATGTCCCTGAAGATTGATAGTGACATTTTTTTCATGTTCCAATTGGCTATTTATATACCATCTTTGGAAAAATATCTATTTAGGTCTTTTGCCCATTTATTAATCAGGTTATATATTTTTGATATTGAGACATAATCTATTTATATATTTTGATATTAATCTCTTACTGTTCTATCATTTGCAAATATTTTCTCCTATTCAGTAGGTTGTCTGTCTTTCTGTTTTGTTGATGGTTTCCTTTACTGTGCAACAGGGTTTAAATTTAATTAGGTCCCATTTGTTTCTTTTGCGTTAGGAAACAAATCAAAAAATATATATACGCTACAATTTATGTCAGAGTTCACTTCTAGGAGTTTTATGGTTTGAGGTCTGACATTTGGGTCTTTAATCCATTTTGAGTTTGTTTTTGAATATGGTGTTAAAGAATGTTATCATTTCATTCATTTACATGTAGCTATCCAGTTTTCCCAGAACCACTTATCGAAGAGACTGTCTTCCCCCACTGGCTATTTTTGCCTTCTTTGTCATAGATTAATTGACCACAGTATATGTGTTTGTTTCTGGGCTCTCTATTCTATTTCACTGATCTTTCTGTGTCAGTACCATATTGTTTTGATTGCTGTGGTTCTGTAGTATAGTCTGAAGTCAAGAAGCTTGATACCTCCAGCTATATTTTTTTCTCAAGATTACTTTGGTTATTCAGGGTCTTTTGTGGTTCCATATAGATTTCATGGTTATTTATTGAGTTCTGTGAAAAATGTCATGGGTATTTTAATAGGGATTACATTAAGTCAGTAAATTGCTTTGGGCAGTATGCATATTTTAACAATATTAATTCTTCCAATCCAAAAGCACGGAATATCTTTCCATGTCTTTGTATCATCTTCAGTTTCCTTCATTAGATCTTATATTTTTCAGAGTGTAGGTCTTTCAACTCCTTGGCTAAGTTTATTCCTAGATATTTTATTCTTTTTGAGGCAATACTTTCTTAATGAGTCTTATTTCTTGTTATAGCCTTTTATTTTACACTTAGAGAATACTCTTTAACATTTTTTTAGGGTCCATCTAGTATTGATGAACTCTTTACTTTGTACTTATCTGAGAAATTCTTTAGTTCTGCTTAATTCTAAATTACAATCTTGCTGGGTAGAGTATCTTAAGTTGTAGGTTTTTCCCATTTAGCGCTTTGAATATATCATACCACTCCCTTCTGGCCTGAAAAGCTTTGGCAGAAAAATCAGCTGCTAGTTTTATCGGGGTTTCCTTGTATATGACTGTTTTCTTTTTACCTTTAGAAGTCTCTCTTTCCCTTTTGCCATTTTAACTATGATATGTTTTATTGTGTGCCTGTTGTATTTTGCTTTGTTTAGTATCCTCTGTATTTCATGTGGCTGCATATCTGTTTCCTTCAGGTTTGTGACGTTTTCAGCCATAATTTTTACCAAATACAGTTTCTATTTAATACATACCTACTTCTTTCTCTGTGTTTCTTCTGGGACCCCTATAATATGGATGCTAGTATGTTTGATGTTGTCCCAGAAGTCCCTTAAGCTATTCTCATTTTTTCCTATTTTTCTTTCTGTTCTTCTGATTGGACAATGTTCATTATTCTGTCTTCCAGATCACTTACACATTCCTCTGTATCACCTAGTCTGCTGTTAATTCATTCTAGTATGTTTTTCATTCCACCTATTGTAGCCTTCATTTCTGACTCATTTTTAAATATATTTTTCATTTCCTTTTAAAAATTCTCACTGTGCTCATCAATTCTTATCCCCAGTTAACATTCTTAGTACTAATGTTTTGAATTAACTGGTAAATTGTTTCTTTTTCATTAGATTTTTCCCCCCATGGTTTTTTCTTGCTCTTCCAATTGAGACAAATTCATCTGTCTTCTCATTTTCCTTAACTTTCTCTGTTTCTATGGAGTTAAATGAAATGCTTACCTTCTGTGGTCTTGAAGGGGTATCCTTAAGTAGAAGCATCCACATGGTCTGCGTATGCCCAGTGGCTTTGGTAGGCAAGCTGTGTTTGACATGGACACAAATCATCTCTTTCTCCAGGGCATGCTGGCAGTTATCATCTTCATAGGAGATGTAGTGGCTAGGCAAGGATCCACATTTGAGCCAGGCTCACCGGCTCAGTGGCCATCACTGCCCTTTTAGGAGTGGAGTAATGTGCCAAATAGAAGAAGCAAAAGCCCTGAGGATCAAGTTTGAGGTGGCTCCATTCATTTTAAGTGTAATTCTCTCTCCCCTTCCAACACTGGCACCCTTGCCCCAGAGGGTAGCAATGCTTGAGCAAAAGGGGCTGGTGTGGAAATTCTGCATGGTTTGGGGAATGAGGTGTAGTGGTTCAGCCACGGTCAGAGAATAGATTGCTCCTGATGTGCTGCCTGTGTAAGTAATAGTAATGATTACCAGTGTCCTGATCAGATGCTGCTTCAGGTCTTCAGGCCTCTTTTGCCCTACAGCTGAACTCTCTACTAAGACTGTGTTCCCTTGCCCTGGTTTGTTGCCTCTCCAAAGGGCATGGGGGACCTGTGTGAGCACTTGGTGTAGGTCAAGACAAAGGCTTTGGCAATCCAGATGTAGACACAGATTTGGTCTGTTTCTGATGTGCTGACTATTTAGGTGTCATTGATGGCTGCCCCCACACTGCTCAGAAGCAGATTAGGTCTGAGCCACCTCTGTGTCTTACAGTGAATTCTCTCCTTGGCCATAGCAGCCCTCATGGCAGTGTGGAGCTGTCATGAAATAAGTGAGGCGGGAGCATCTGTTCAGCTCAGGCTAGGGTGCACACTGGGACAGTCTTACGAAACTGAACAAACAGCTGACATCAACCCTCTCTGCCCTGACTCAGGAACAGACAAGCATGTGTAAGCTCCTCAGAAGTGGGGTGCAGGCTTCCCACAGTTCTCCTGTTAGTCTCACTGGCCTTCCAACCAGTCAAGGGAGCTTATCTTCCCTGGGTCTGATCCAGGTCTGGGATGCCCAGTAAGTGTCTCAAACTGTTCACTCCCCAGGGAGGATTGCCACCCATGTAATCTCTTTTCTTCTGAGTCCCATCTCAGAGACACAGGTCCCAACCTGATTGCTTCTCTTCCTAAATTATTCTGTGTGGATCTTTCTTATAGCTTGGTTGTATATGAGTCTTCCAGTCTTCAGCTGATTGTCAGTGAGACTGTTCCTCATGTTGATATATTTTTGATGTGTTCATGAGAAGTAGTAAATTCAGCATTTCCTCTTATCTTGTTCATATTTTACATCAGGCCTTTGTGTCTGATTTGTCTTTTGCAAATGTTTTCCTCAATCTGATCTTTGTTTAATTCTCTTGACAGTGTATTTTGAAAAAGAGAATTTTTTTTTTTTTTGGTAAAATCTACCTCATCACAATTCTTTCCCTCATTGTTCATACCTTGATGTTGTGTCTAAAAAATCATCACCACATCAAAGGTCATTCAGGTTTTCTCATATTTTTTTTCTATGAGATTTTTCTTTTGTGTTTCATATTTGTCTGTAATCCATTTTGAATTAGCATATTTGAAGAAGGGTTTACAGTCTGTTTCTGTATTCCTTTTTTTTTTTTGCATAATATTCAGATGTTCCAGCACCATTTGTTGAAAAGACTGTCTTTCCTCCATTGCCTTGCCCTTGTTCCTTTGTCAAAGATCAATTGACTACATTTATGAGAGTCTACTTCTGGGATCTCTACTCTGTTTCATTGATCTGTTTATCTATTCTTTTTAGCAGTATCACAATGTCTTGATTACTGTAGCTTTATAGTAACTCCTAAGGTTGGATACTGTCAGTCCTTCAACTTTATTTTTCTCTTTTGACATTCTACTGGATATTGAGTCTTTTACTTTACCATATCAACTTCAGAATCAGTATGTTGATATCTATAAAATAACTTGCTGTAATTTTGATTGGGATTGAATTGAATCTATAGATCAAGTTGAGAAAAACTGACATTTTCACAATAATCAGACTTTAAACTCATGAACATGGACTCTCCATGTATTTAGTTCTTCTTTGATTTCTTTCAGAGTTTTGTAGTTTTCCTTACATAAATCTATAAACATTTTGTTAGACTTGTACCTAATTATTTAATTTTTGAGGGAGCTAATGTAAATGGTAGTGTTTTCAATTCAAATTGTACTTGTTCATTGCTGATATATAGGAAAGAAACTGATATTTAAATATCGACCTATATCTCACAACCTTGCTATAATTATCTGTTCCAGAGGATTTGTCAGTTCTTCCGTATTTTCTACATAGAAAGTCATGCCATCTGTGAACAAAGTTTTATTTCTTCCTTCCCAAACAGTATACCTTATTTCCTCTTTTTGTCTTACTGCATTAGCTAACACTTCCAATAGTGGATGTTGAAAAGGAGTACTGATATATCATTGCTTTGTTCCTAATCTTAGAGGAAAGCTTCCAGTTTCTCACCTTTAAGTATGTCAGCTATAGAATTTTAAAATCTTCTTTATCAAGCATAAGAAATCTTCCTCTGTTTCTAGTCTACTGAGTGTTCTAACCATGAAAAGGTGTTATATTTGGTCAAAAATTTTTCTGCATCAACAGATATAATCATGTGGTTTTACTTGTTTAGCTTGTTGATGTAATGGATTATAATAGTTGATTTTCAAATTTGTAACCAGCTTTATATATGTGGGATAAATCCCACTTGGTCAAGGTATAAAATTCTTTTTTTATATCATTATAATTGATTTTGTTGAAGATTTTCATATCTATGTTCATAAGAGATACTGAGAGAAGGAAATGGCCACCCACTCCAATATTTTTGCCTGGAAAATTCCATAGACAGAGGAGCCTGGCAACCTACAGTCCATGGGGTTGCCAAGAGTCAGACATGACCTAATGACTGAGGACACACAAAATATATTGGTTTGTATTTTTCTTGTATTGTCTTTGTCTGATTTGGGTATTACGGTGATACTTGCCTTATAGAGTGAGTTTGGAAATATTGTTATTTTCTGAAAGAGACAGTAGATAATTCCTTAACTATTTGATGGATTCACCAGTAAACTCATTTGGACCTGTGCTTTCTGTTTTGGAGAGTGATTAATTATTCTTTCCATTTAATACATATGGTCATTCAGATTTATCCATTTGTTTTTCTATAAGTTTAACAGATTGTGACTTTCAAAGAATTTGCCTATTTCATCTATTATAAAATTTGTGGGCATAGAATTGTTCAGAGTATTCTTTTATTGTTTTAATATCCATGAAATCTGAAGAGATAGCCTCTCTTTAATTTCTGATATTAGTAATGTATATCCTCTCCGTTCTTTTTTATTTTTCTGGCTCAGTTCAGTTCAGTCGCCCCATGAATCGCAGCACGCCCGGCCTCCCTGTCCATGTACCATCTCCCAGAGTTCACTCAAACTCATGTCCATCGAGTCAGTGATGCCATCCAGCCAGGTCATCCCCTGTTGTCTCTTCTCCTCCTGCCCCCAATCCCTCCCAGCATCAGAGTCTTTTCAATGAGTCAACTCTTCGCGTGAGGTGGCCAAAGTACTGGAGTTTCAGCTTCAGCATCAGTCCTTCCAATGAACACCTAGGACTAGTCTCCTTTAGGATGGACTAGTTGGATCTCCTTGCAGTCCAAGGGACTCGCAAGAGTCTCCTCCAACACCACAGTTCAAAAGCATCAATTCTTCGGCACTCAGCTTTCTTCACAGTCCAACTCTCACATCCATACATGGCTACTGGAAAAACCATTGCCTTGACTAGACGGACCTTTGTTGGCAAAGTAATATCTCTGCTTTTCAATATGCTGTCTAGCTTGGTCATAACTTTCCTTCCAAGGAGTAAGCGTCTTTTAATTTCATGGCTGCAATCACCATCTGCAGTGATTTTAGAGCCCCCCAAAATAAAGTCTGACACTGTTTCCACTGTTTCCCCATCTACTTGCCATGAAGTGATGGGACCAGATGCCATGATCTTAGTTTTCTGAATGTTGAGCTTTAAGCCAACTTTTTCACTCTCCTCTTTCATTTTCAAGAGGCTTTTTAGTTCCTCTTCACTTTCTGCCATAAGGGTAGTGTCATATTTCTATTAATCTTTTGAAAGAAATGGTTTCTAGTGTCATTGATTTTCTCTACTGATTTCTTATTTTCAATGACATTGATCTCCTGTTCAATGCTATAAATTTCTGTCAAAGAACTGCTTTCATTGTTTCCCAAATTTTGGTGAGTTGTATTTTCATTTAGTTCAACATATTTTCTAATATCTCTTGAGATTTCTAGTTCCATATGTTATTTAGAAATGTAATGTTTAATTTTTGTATATTTTTCAGGTTTTCCTAATCATCTTTCTTTTTTTTAATTTTCATTTTTACTTTATTTTACTTTACAATACTGTATTGGTTTTGCCATACATTGACATGAATCCACCATGGGTGTACATGCATTCCCAACTAATCATCTTTCCATTGCTAATTTTTAGCTATTTCCATGGTAGTCTGAGAGTAGACACTGTATATATAAGTTTGTTATGGTGTGTTTTATGGCCCAGAATGTCATCTATCTTGGTGAATGATTCATGAAACCTTGAAAAGAATGTTTCTTCTGCTGTTATCAAAATGAAGCAGTTGATAGATACCCATTACATCCAGTTGAGAGTCTTATTGAGCTCAACTATGTCCTTACTGATCTTCTGCCTGCTAGATCTACTTTTGATAGAAATATTGGATTCATCCAGTTTTCACTTATTCCTGAGTTCTTGCCTCATATATTTTAGTGCTCTGTTGTGAATGCACATATACTTTATGTATTATTATATCTTTTTTGGAGAATTTATCCCTTTTCATTAATGTTCCTCTTTATACCTGATAACATTTCTTGCTTTAAAGTTTTCTCTTTTGAAATTAGCACCTTTCTCCACCCGCTTACAAGAAACCCATATTAAATATAAAAACACATAGATTAAAAGTAGACAACATATACTTTGGTCTTGTTCCCTGATCCATTCCCGCAATCCCTGCCTTGTCTGTGGTACATTTAGATCATTAACATCTACAGTGGATGCGCATAGCAGCACCTGATGGCCCCGCAACGGCCACTGCTCCTGCTCAGAACAAGATGTAGAGTGAACTGTGGGAGGCTGCACATCTCCCAGGGAAGCCCAGTCCCTAATGAACTTCAGGAAAGCTGTAACCAGCCAGTAATCATGACAGACGTTGTTAAGCAGCTTCAGAAATGGCTCATGCATGGAATTTCAATGAATGCTTCTGAGGGAAGCTGGCATTGAATTCCATTTTAATGCATGAGGCTGTCATATTATTGAAGTAATTCTCTGAACTTTCCTGACCCAGAGTGCTGTGCTAATAGCCAAAGAACTTCCACACCCCAGAAGAAGAAAACCTGCTGGAGACTTACAAACATTTTACTTTCTTAATGAGGCTATATGGCTTAGAAGAAAAGAAGGCATTCTTGCATGTCTGTACATCTACCAGTGTTAATTATGGACATAGTTACACCAGGCTGAGTGGCAGCAAACTGGTGCTAAAGCAGCTTGGAGGAGTTCTTTCCCCAGACTAAGCATGAGGTAGTGTGAAGACAGACAGAGGTCTGATCAGTCCCCAAAGGAACATTTCCTCTGGTGGATATTTTCATTGATGAATTGCTTTTGCTTAGCTGGCTAGAATAGGATGATCATGAAGTCAGAAGTCACAGGGGTCAATACCACTGTGATCATATTAGCATTACTGTTGCATAGTTATAGGTTGTAATCTAGCCCTGGGCAAATATTTTGAAAAGAAGTCCTATGGTCATATATCCAATCTGTAGAAACCTACACCAAAAGAAAAAAAGAAAAAATAGCTCTACTTTACAGTCAATCAAAAGTTTATATAGAAAACTATTTATATAAGAAAGTGTTATACATTATTTTTCCCAATTATCTTAGTTTCTTCAATCGTAGATTGACAGAATTCTTACCTAAACCTTACTCTAAAGGTAGTGTTTGTTTTTTATTTGGGGGGTGGGGGGTGGGGCTACACCATGTGGCATGTGGAATCTTAGTTCCCTGACCAGGGTTTGAACTTGTGCCCTCTGCACTGGGTGTGCAGAACCTGGACTACTGGACCATCAAGGAAGACCCTGCAGTGGAAGGTTTAACAATAATATTGTAGTGTTAGAATCTGCTGGGAGGCAACAACAGTAATCTAGGGCAGAAACCATAAAGACAGGAACGAAGGCAGAGATGAGAGAGAAAGGACACACCAGGAAGATATTTAGAGCATGAACTGTCAGACACTGGCATCCAGGAGTTTCAGTGGCATCACATATTGCATGGACAAGAACTTGGATTTACTGTACCATAATCATGGATGTCAGTTGTCTACTAGAAAACAGACTCTGATAAACAAAAGCCCTGATTTTCAGTGCTTTCTGACTTCCCTGATATAACCATTTGCACCAATTTCAAGCTCCAAAGGGCTTACCAGCCAGCTGGCAAAATTACTGATGTTTTGAACATTGTTCATGTAGGCTGGAACAAGAGAGTTCTGGTACATCACTGACCTGAATTCAATGTCAAGCAATCCGATTTTCAGTTCACTTAAATTTTATCCTTCCTTCTTTGAACCTATTGACTTTAAGAGCCATTCATAGGGTTTTATGGACATAGAGAAGACAAGCAGAGACACTAGACTATACATTGATTATACACTGGTATAATAGACTATACTGGACTGTACATGGGGCTGTACATTGGATGTGCACTGATGTACAGTGGACTGAACATTAGATGTACACTGGTGTATACTGGAAGGTACACTGAACTGTACATGGGGTGTACATGGACAGTAGCTTGGGTATACACTGCACTGTACACTAGGATGTGCCCTTGCACTGTACACTGGACTGTACACCAGATGTCCCCCAGGTGTGTCCTGGACTACAGACGTGTCAGATGTGCACCAGATGTGCTCCAGATGTGCTTCAGATATGTCCTCGAGTGTACTCCAGATGTGGGCCAGATCTCCAGATGTGCACTGGATGTGTGCTGGATATGCACCAGATATGCTCCAGATGTGCACCGGATGTGCCCAGGTGTGAACTTGGACTGTACACTAGATGTAAACTACACACTGGAGTGCACACTTAAATGTGTACTGGAATGTACACTGTTACACTAAACTGTACACTATACTGTACACTGGATGTACATTGAGTATACTGGAATGTACACTATGCTGCACAATGGACTGTACATTATATGGTACATGGGACTGTACACTATGCTGTACTTTAGATATGCACTGAATACATTGGATGTACACTATACACTGGACTGTATACTGACGTACACTGAATGTTCAGTGGACTCACAATGGACTGTAAAGAAACTGAAACAAGTGCCAGCCTGTTTTCTGGTACATCATGGACATACAGTCTTTGAACATATATGTGCAAAATGCCAAGCTCTAATGATTTCAGTTTCTTCTTGATTTTTCCTTGAGTTATAGGTAGACATCAGTCCATTTTGAACTTCAAGATATCAAAAAAGTTTAAAGGCCAAGTTGCTTACATTTTATTAAAACCAAAGAGTGATTGATTCTAAATTATATAATGTATACCGCAAAAACAAAAAACCCACAACTAAGCTTGATATAGATGTTTATTTTTCCACCCATAAATTATATGTTCCAAGGAGAAAATTTGGGGGTAAACATTTGTAAAGAAGTCCTCATAATCAAGTTCAGGGAACGTTCCTTCTGAATCTCTTATGTAAAGTAAATTCCCAAAGTAAAGTTACTGGGTATCAGATGAAGTCATAACTTCAAGCAGCAATAAAGAGATACATTCTGTTCATCTCCATAATAAAAAAGCATTCACAGTGATTAATATACTGTATTTGTTGCCCTTTGTTCCTATTTTTGTCTTCTACTCTTCTTTAATTGTTTTATATGATTTCATGTCTCATTTTATTTTTTTTTCCCTTCCTTAGGTGGCACAGGATGGCTAGAATGGGTTGAAGTTGGATATTTATTTCCTCCTACCCAGTTATTTAGGTTCTGGTTAGTTTCCCCTGCAGGCAGGCCTTACTAGAAATAACATGGTGCCCTAGCATAATTCAAAATGACTTTTTTCCCCCCAGAATCACAAAAAAATTGTTCTGATATTACTGTGGGGAAATGGTCAAGCTCCTAGAAGTATATCTTTCAATACTGTGGCCCCTATAACTGAGCCCTCAGCAATTAACCCATTACAAATCCAGTTTTCCTATTCAGCACTGGTTTCCATGGCAATTTCAGCTTATAAGTCTGTACTCTCTTAAGCTATGATGACCTGTCTATCTCTCCCAATCTTGGGGGAAGCAATCTGCACTATGTCCACCATCTTCTCTTTTAGATCCAATAAGAGTTGTTGATTTTCTAGTTGCTAATACAGTGGAGTGGCGACTTTCAAGTTTCTTGTATGTGGAGCTACAAACTAAGTCTAACCTTTAATAGTCTTCACTCTACTTTCTCCCTCTCGAAGACTTATTATTTCAAGGTAGTGTTCTTTGAACAATTGTGTGCTTAGTCGCTCAGTCATGTCCAACTCTTTGTGACTCCATGGACTGTAGCCCACCAGGCTCTGGTCATGGGGATTCTCCAGGCAAGAATTCTGGATTAGCCTGCCATATCCTCCTCCAAAGGATCTTCCCACCTAGGGATCGAACCCAGGTCTTCCATATTGCAGGTGGATTCTTTACCATCTGAGCCACCAGGGAAGCTCTCTTGAACAACTATATTTTCGTAATAACTTGCATGGATTGGATACAGAAATCTTTAAAGCATGAAAATCCAAAGATATTTCATCACTACTGAAGCAAAGAAAACAAGCTTGTACAAATAACAATTTAAAGAAAATTTCTATTTTCTATTTAAAAGTAAGAAGCACAGATTATTTTTACCCCCTTAGTACAACTTCTTGAAATATATTCATAAATATACAAGAGGAGAAAATTTATCTTAATTAGAGAGGTTGTAAAAGTTATGTTACTGAGTGCAAGCTCATACTGCTAACCAAACAAGAGGCCAATAAGTCAACAGATGAAGCACTGGGGCACAGAGTAGTGACGTCCCAACAGATTTCCCAACCTGGGGATCTGGCAAAGGGACTGAGAAACCCCAGAGAATTTGACTTTGGAGGCCAGTGGGATGTGATTACAGAACTTACACAGGACTGGGGAAACAGACTCTTGGAGGACGCAAACAAAACCTTGTGATACCAGGACCCAGGAGAAAGGAGCAGTGATCCCGCAAGAGACTGACTCAGACTTGCCTGTGAGCCGTGACCTGGGGAGTTCCTCTTTCAGTATCCTATCATTTTGCCTTTTCATACTGTTCATGGTGTTCTCAAGGCAAGAATACTGAAGTGATTTGCCATTCCCTTCTCCAGTGGGCCACATTGTGTCAGACCTCTCCACCATGCCCGCCCATCTTGGGTGGCCCCACAGGGCATAGCTTAGTTTCACTGAGTTTCATTTTATCTCATTGAGGAGATACCTCATGTCCAAGGTAAAAGAAACCCAAGTAAGACGGTAGGTGTTGTGAGAGGGCAGACACACTGAAACCATACTCACAGAAATCTAGTCAATCTAATCACACTAGGACCGTCAGGAGGCAGACAGAATGAAAACCACAATCACAAAAAATTAATCAAACTGATCACATTGACCACAGTCTTGTCAAACTCAATGAAACTATGAGCCATGTTGTGTAGGGCCACTCAAGATGGACAGATCATGGTGGAGAGTTCTGACAAAGTGGTACCCCGATGAAGGGAATGGCAAACCACTTCAGTATTCTTGCCTTGAGAACCCCATAAACAGTACAAAAAGGCAAGATATGACACTGAAGATGAACTCCCCAGGTCAGTAGATGCCAATATGCTACTGCAGAAATAACTCCAGAAGGAATGAAGAGACGGAGCCAAAGCTAAAACAATGCCCAGGTGTGGATGTCACCAGTGATGGAAGTAAAGTCCAATGCTGTAAAGAACAATATTGTATAGGAACCTGGAAAGTTAGGTCCATGAATCAAGGTTACTTGGGAGTGGTCAAACAGGAGATAGCAAGAATGAACATTGGAATTTTAGGAATGGTTCAATTTAATTCAGATGACCCTTATATCTACTACTATGGGCAAGAGTCCCTTAGAAGAAATGGAGTAGCCCTCAAAGTCAACCAGAGTCCAAAATGCAGTACTCAGATGCAATCTCAAAACAGAAAGAATGATCTCTGTTTGTTTCCAAGACAAGCCATTCAATATCACAGTAATCCAAGTCTATGCCCGAATGACTGATGCTGAAGAAGCTGAAGTTGAATGATTCTATGAAGACCTACAAGACCTTCTAGAACTAACACCCAAAACAGTTTCCCTTTTCATCATAGAGGACTGAAATGCAAAAATGGGAAGTCAAGATATACCTGGAGTAACAGGCAAATTTGGCCTTGGAGTACAAAATAAAGCAGGGCAAAGGCTAACAGAGTTTTGCCAAGAGAATGCACTGGTCATAACAAACTCCCTCTTCCAACAACACAAGAGACAACTGTACACATAGGCATCACCAGATGGTCAATACCAAAATCAGATTGATTATATTCTTTGCAGCCAAAGAATGGTAGAAGCTCTATACAGTCAGCAAAAGCAAGACTGGGAATTGACTGTGGCTCAGATCATGAATGGGAGAAGGTGATGGCACCCCACTCCAGTACTCTTGCCTGGAAAATCCCATGGATGGAGGAGCCTGGTAGGCTGCAGTCCATGGGGTCGCCAAGAGTCTGGCACGACTGAGCGACTTCACTTTCACTTTTCACTTTCATGCATTGGAGAAGGAAATGGCAACCCACTCCAGTGTTCTTGCCTGGAGGATCCCAGGGACGGGGGAGCCTGGTGGGCTGCTGTCTATGGGGTCGCACAGAGTCAGACACGACTGAAGTGACTTAGCAACAAACTGTGGAAAATTCTGAAAGAGATGGGAATACCAGACCAACTGACCTGCCTCTTGAGAAATCTGTATCCATGTCAGAAAGCAACAGTTGGAACTGGACGTGTAAAAACAGACTGGTTCCAAATAGGAAAAGGAGTACATCAAGGCTGTATATTGTCACCCTGCTTATTTAACTTCTATGCAGAGTACATCATGAGAAACGCTGGGCTAGAAGAAGCACAAGCTGGAATCAAGATTGCCAGGAGAAATATCAATAACCTCAGATATGCAGTGTGGCAGAAAGTGAAGAGGAACTAAAAAGCCTCTTGATGAAAGTGAAAGTGGAGAGTAAAAAAGTTGGCTTAAAGCTCAACATTCAGAAAACGAAGATCATGGCATCCAGTCCCATCACTTCATGGGAAATAGATGGGGAAACAGTGGAAACAGTGTCAGACTTTATTTTGGGGGGCTCCAAAATCACTGCAGATGGTGACTGCAGCCATGAAATTAGGACACTTACTCCTTGGAAGAAAAGTTATGACCAACCTAGATAGCATATTCAAAAGCAGAGACATTACTTTGCCAACTAAGGTCCATCTAGTCAAGGCTATGGTTTTTCCTGTGGTCATGTATGGATGTGAGAGTTGGACTGTGAAGAAGGCAGAGCGCCAACGAATTGATGCTTTTCAACTGTGGTGTTGGAGAAGACTCTTGAGAGTCCCTTGGACTGCAAGAGATCCAACCAGTCCATTCTGAAGGAGATCAGCCCTGGGATTTCTTTGAAGGGAATGATGCTAAAGCTGAAACTCCAGTACTTTGGCCACCTCATGCGAATAGTTGACTCATTGGAAAAGACTCTGACGCTGGGAGAGATTGAGGGCAGGAAGAGAAGGGGATGACAGAGGATGAGATGGCTGGATGGCATCACTGACTCGATGGACATGAGTCTGAGTGATTTCTGGGAGTTGGTGATGGACAGGGAGGCCTGGCATGCTGTAATTCATGGGGTCACAAAGAGTCGGACACAACTGAGTGACTGAACTGAACTGATGTTTTATTGACTATGCTAAAGCCATTTACTGTAGGGATCAAAGCAAACTGTGGGAAACTCTTAAAGAGATGGGAATACCATACCAGCTTATTGCCTCCTGAGAAACCTGTATGCAGGTCAAGAAGCAACAGTTAGAACCAGACGTGGAACAATGGACTTGCTCGAAATTGAGAAAGGAGTTCATAAAGACTGAATATTATCACCCTGCTTATTTAACTTACATGCAGAATACACCATGTCAAATGCCAGCTTAGATAAATTTCAATCTGGAATCAAGATTGCCTGGAGAAATATCAACAACTTCAGATAAGCAGAAAAGCTATAACAAACCTAGACAGTATGTTAAAAAGCAGAGACATCACTTTGCTGGCAAAGGTCTGTATAGGCAAAGCTATGGTTTTTCCAGTAGTCATATATGGATATGAGAATTGGACCATAAAGTAGGCTGAACTCCAAAGAATTGATGCTTTCAAATTGTGGTTCTGAAGAAGAATCTTGAGTCCCTGAACAACAAAGAAATCAGACCAGTTGATGCTAAAGGAAATAAACGCTGGATATTCATTGGAAGGACTGATGCTCAAGCTGAAGCTCCAGTACTTTGGCCACCTGATGTGAAGAGCTCACCTATTAGAAAATACCTTGATGCTGGGAAAATTGAGGGCAAGATGACAAGGGTATGACAAATGGTTAAAATGGTTGGATGGCATCATCAACATAATGGATGAGTTTGAGTAATCTCCAGGAGATAGTGAAGAACAGGGAATCTTCACATGCTGCAGTCCATGGGGTTGTAAAGAGTCAAATACAATTTAGCAACTGAACAACTACAACAAAAATGAAATCAGATGAGAGAAATTATTAAGAGTCAAAAGAATAGTTAAGAAAAAGAAACTATTGCTGTTTACATAAAATATGATCATACACTCAGATAGTCAGTGAAAAAGTTAACTCAAACAATAAAAAAAATTCAAGAAGTTATCAGAATATATAATTAACATGTGACCCTAATAGTTTTCATAAGCAGAAAAAACAATCAGAGAATATAATGACTATAAAATACTTGACTTATAACAGCAATAAGGAAGTAAGATACCTAGAAATAAATTTAACCTGACTTATAACAGCAATAAGGAAGTAAGATACCTAGAAATAAATTTAACCTGATATATACAAAGTTTACATAAAGGAAACTTAACATAATATTAGATTTTAGGACATCATATTAGACTTTAACAAATGGAAAGACATTCTTAGTTCTTAAATTACATGGTTTGACATCATTAAATGTAACAGTTCTCCCTAAGTTATCAATTTAATGTAAACCCCCAAAAAATATTAGCAAGTTTTTTTAAATGGATCTAGACAAGTTAATACAAGTTTTATGTGGAATACCTAGGAGAATACTTTAAAAGAAAAGATACCAAGAGACCAGCCCTACAAAACATTAAAAATAATACATCTATAATTAAAATAAGGTGGTCCTGGTGCATGGCTGACAGATTGATCAATAGGAAAGAGCTAAAAGTCTAGCTATAGAGCAAAGCACATATAAAATGTTAGCATATGATGAAGATAACACTTCAATTCACTGGGGTAAGGATGGGCATTTTAAGCAATGGTTCTGAAATAATTGGTATTTAGTAAAAAATAAAATTAGATCTATGCCTTATTTCACACAAGAATAAGCTCCACATTGTTCAAGAATCTAAACACTAAAAAAAAATGAAATGACAAAAGTACTAGTAGAAAACATGAATTCCTATATGAATTTCTGTAATACCTGGGGGTACAAAAATGTTTTCAAGTAGTAACTCAAAATCTAGAGAAACTTAGAAACTGATATATTTGACCACATAAAAATATGAAACTTTAGCACAGCAAAAAAAAAAAAAAATCATAAAGTCATAAGACAACATACCAGAAGAAAATATTTGTAACATCACAGGTAATGCTTATGTTAGTATTAGTTACTAGCTAATAGTAGCTAGTAATAGTTACTATCTAATAACATTGACAAGAATTTCCTGGTGGCTCAGATGGTAAAGAATCCACATGCAATGTGGGAAACCTGGGTTCAACCCCTGGATTGGGAAGTTCCCCAGGAGGAGGGCATGAAAACCCATTCCAGTATTCTTGCTTGGAAAATCCCCATGGACAGAGAAGCCTGGCAGGCTACAGTCCATGTGGTCGCAAATAATCTGACATGACTAAGTGAGCACAACACAATAACATTAATATATGGAATGCTTAAAATTCTGGGGGACAAAAAACCAAAATCCTGAGAGTAAAATGACTGAAAGAGAAGTGGGCTATCCAAAAGGGTTTAAATGTCTTTAAACATGTGAAAATAAATTCAATCTTATCTATAGTAATATAAATGCTAATTAAGACTATTCTGAGATATCATTTCTCATTAAGCAGATTGGTAAAAGTTCAAAAATCTAGTAACACACTATTTGCAAGACTGTGGGGAAACAGACTGTATATATTGCTGATAAAAATGCAAAATGGTGCAACCCTTATGGATGAGAATGCAGCAATATTTGATGAAAAATCAGCTGAGTTCAGTCAAGTTGCTCAGTCATGTACAACTCTTTCCGAACCCAGGGACTGCAGCACACCAGGCTTCCCTGTACATCACCAACTCCCAGAGCTTGCTCAAAGTCAGGTCCACTGAGTCTGTGTTGCCATCCAACCATCTCATCCTCTGTCGTCCCCTTCTCCTCCCATCTTCAATCTTTCTGAGCATCAGGGTCTTTTCATATGAGTCAGCTCTTTGCATCAGGTGGCCAAAGTCTTAGAGTTTCAGCTTCAGCATCAATCCTTCCAATGAATATTCAGGACTGATTTCCTTTAGGATGGACTGGTTGGATCTCCTTGCAGTCCAAGGGACTCTCAAGAATCTTCTCCAACACCACAGTTCAAAAGCATCAATTCTTCAGCACTCAGCTTTCTTTACAGTCCAATTCTCACATACATACATGACTATTGGGAAAACCATAGCTTTGATTAGAAGGGCCTTTGTCAGCAAAGTAATGTCTCTCCTTTTTAACATGCTGTCTAGGTTGGTCATAGCTTCTCTTCCAAGGAGCAATTGTCTTTTAATTTCATGGCTGCAGTTGCCACCTGTAGTGATTTTGGAGCCCCTCGAAATTTGTCACTGTTTCCATTGTTTCCCCATCTATTTGCCATGAAATGATAGGACCACATGACATGATCTCACTGTTTTGGATGCCGAGTTTTAAGCAAGCTTTTTCACTCTCCTCTTTCACTTTCCTCAAGTAGCTCTTTAGTTCTTAGCTTTCTGCCCAAAGAGTGGTGCCATTTGTGTGTATGAGGTTATTGATGTTTCTCCTGGCAATCTTCATTCCAGTTTGGGCTTCATCCAGCCCAACATTTCACATGATGTAATCTGCATATAAGTTAAATATGCAGGGTGATAATGTACAATCTTTCTGAAATTCGAGCAAGTCCTTTGTTTCACGTCTAGTTCTAACCTTTGCTTCTTTACTTGCATACAGATTTCTCAGGAAGCAGGTCAGGTGGTCTGGTATTCCCATCTCTTTAAGAATTTTCCAGTTTGTTGTGATCCACACAGTTAAAGTCAAATCCAAAGTCATTTGCATAGCCAATAAAGCAGAAATAAATGTTTTTCTGGAACTCTCTTGCTTTTTCTCTGATGCAACAGATGTTGGCAATTTGATCTCTTGTTCCTCTGCCTTTTCTAATGAAAAATAGTGTTTATAGTTGGGAGTCTGGATGAACTGTTTTAAAGGGACACTTTGTCCTATTTTTACAGCTTTTCTGAGTCTGAAATTACATCAAAATTAAAAATTAAAGGCAAATATTGTTCTGTATGCTCTTGAAAGTAGACTATAGGAAATAGACAAGAGAAGGGAGAACTTGCCATATTGCAAGTAATAAATGATATTAGTCCCAACCAGGATAGTCACAGCCGAGGTAATGAGAATGAGATGATTTGATTCTGGATATACCTTGAAGATAAATCTAATATTTCCTGATAGACTAGATGTAGAGTGGGAGAGATTGAGATGACCAAAGGTGACCCCAGTAGTTTGGCATGAGCAACTGAACAGATGGATTTGGCATCAGCCTAGATGGGAAAGTCAATGGATGGTACAAGTATGAAGGATAGCTACAGAATGAGACTTGTTAATCATGAAATACTTATTAGATATTTAAATGGGGTGGTAAGCACTACACTTAATACTTGGTATAACTTGTACCCATGCAATATCTCACATATCCTCATGTTTTGCAGTGTAGAAGGACCAGGAAGAAAAGGAGACTGAGAGACTTTCCCTTCCTAGCTAAGATAGTGAGCCAGCATAATATCCTCTTGATTATCCTTGGCTTTACACTGACTAGCATGTTTCTGTGTCCAAACACTCTTAAAACTTCTAGTGACTCCTCCCTGTTTCATGTGAACTGAGAGTAGAGAACTGAGGCCGCTGTCCATTACTCCACCCTAGCAAGCCAGGTTTGACTAGAATAAAGTGATTATATTTTGGAAGTTGCTGTAGTTCTTTTATTGGTAAAATGCTATTCAGACTTTAAAAGTGCTGATTAGTAAAACTGACATTTTTTGGTGTGGCTGAAGCTCAGACCTAATTATGTCAGCGTAAGTATGAGTTTCATTAATTTAAGTTTTTTAATCACCTTGAATTTTTCACAGTGTCTATTTTTAGTGAAAACATCTGTACCATTCAGTGCATTTTGCAGTGTGGGTTACCTAAAGAGTATCGAAATCTACTGTGAGCATACAGCAGGCATTCATTAAATACACAAAACGTATTCAGTTAACAAAGATAACAATGGACTTTATTTAAATAGGGAAATAAGAAAATACTCTCAATAAATGCCTAGTATGCCTGATATTTTTGTGACCCAAAAGAATGACTTCTTTTAATGACTTATACTAGGAATGATCTGGACCTTGACCTATGAATAGAAACATTGTCATTTACCAACAAAATGTTTCCATTTATTTTTTCTTCTGTCCTTCTTTTATAGTTTTGGAATCTGAATTAGCCTTTATGGGAGAAAATGCTCCCAAGGAATCAATGCAGATAACTATTTTAGTTTAAATTCTTGAGAGATCAAGATGGTGGACTAGGAGGATTATTGAGTTCACCTCCTCCAGTGAACACATATCAAAAGTGCATCTGCATGTACAGCAATTCTCACTGAAGAAGAACTATAGCTGGCAGAGACTCTGATGCAACAGAGAATTTAAAGAAAGAGTTAAGAGGGAAGGGAAGAAAAGTGATTAGGTCAAGACCTGTGCCCCTAGGATGGAACAGAGAAGAGGAGGGTTACTGGGCTCAGAGATCTTCCCATGGGAGTGAGCAGTTTGAACCACTTATTGGGCACCTCAGGCCTGGAATCTAACACCAGGAAGATGAGTCCTCTTAGACGGCTTGAAAAACAGTGAGGATAACAGGAAGGCTGAAAGAAACCTCAATTCCACCCATGAAAGAAAGACAAATGCTTGCTTACTCCCAGAAACAAAGTGGAGAGAGAAGATTGAAAATGCCTGTTACTCTTGCCTTTTCCAGCACCAACCCTGCACATGCCCTAGCTTACACTGAGCACCCACTTCAGCTCTTCTTGCTCTAACATGATCCCTTCTGGGGTGAAGGTGCCATTGCTGTGAGAGGGAGAATATGCACTTAGAGTGAAGAAGAACTCAGACCCAACCCACAGAACTTCTACTCCAGCACCTTGAGACCTGATCCTAACTTAGACCCTGCCTCTGGTAGAGTGGTGACAGCCACTGAGAATAGAAGCCCCAGCTCACATCTGGCTCTGTCTCCAGCCCCTCCATCTCCAGACTTACTTCTTCCACCAAGGTAATAGATGCCAGTACAGCCTGGAGCAAGTGGTGACCTATCCTCACATCAGATTCAGCTTTCTGACCAAAACAACTGGGCACACATAGATTGCATAGGGATGCTCCCACACAAGGACACACATGCAAGAGAGGGATGGACAACTGTTCCATCCAAATTCAAGGAAAAAGTTAAGCAAATAAACATGATGAGAAGACAGAGAAATTTGTTCAAAATGAAAGAATCAGACAGAACAAGTGAAAACACAACTAATAGTCTGAAAGTCAAGGATGGTAAAAAAAAAAATATTTCAATACTCATAGCAGATGAAGTAGACACTGAAACGAAGTCTACAAAAAATACAAAGAAAGGCATTATATAATGATAAAAGAATCAATACAAGAAGAGATATTACAATCCTTATCATATATGCACATAATACAGGAACACCTAAATATACAAAGAAAATATTAATAGATATAAAAGGAGAAATTCACAACAATACAATAATAGTAGAGGATTTTAACACCACATTTACCTCAATGGACAGATAATCCAAACAGATTATCCAAACACATTATCACTGTGTCCAACAAGGATACAGTGATCTTAAATTTGACGAGTTGGACTTAATAGATAAGTAGAGTACATTTAATCCTGAAATAGCAGAATATGTTTTTCAAATGTACATGGAACATTCCCCAAGATAAATAACATGATAGGTCATAAAACAAGTCTTGGCAAATTTAAGATGAAAGAAATGGTGTCAAGCATTTTTCTGACCACAATAGTGTTATTGTTTTTTGTTGTTCAGTCACTAGGTCATGTCCGACTTTTTGCAACCCTATGGACTGCAGCGTGCCAACCTTAGTTGTTCCTTGTCTGGTTCTGTTATTTCTTGACCTGCATACAGGTCTCTCAGGAGGCAGGTAAGGTGGTCAGTATTCCCATCTCTGTCAAAATCAATTACAGGAAGAAAAACAGGAAAACACAGACATGTGAAGACTAAATAACCTCCCACTAAAAACCAGAGGGTGGATCAAGAAATAAAAGAGAGAATCAGAAAATATCTCAAGGAAAATAAAAACACAACTTTACAGAATCCATGCAATGTACCAAAAGCAGTTCTAAGAGGGAAGTTGATAGTGATACAGGCCTACCTCATGAAACAAGAAAAAAAATAACCTAACCTACCATCTAAAAGAATTAGAAAAAAAAATCAAAGCACAAAATCAGCAGAAGATGGGGAATAGTATAGATTAGAGAGCAAGTAAATAATATAGAGACCAAAAGAACAATGGAAAAGATCAATGAAACCAAGAGCAGTTTTTTGTTTGTTTGTTTTTTAAGATAGCAAAATTAAGAACCTAAACCAGGCTCATCAAGAAAAAAAAAAGAGATGACTCAAATAAAGTCAGAAATGAAAGAGGATAAATAACAATCTATATCATAAAGATGAAAAATAAGAGAATGCTACAAAGTTATAAGCAAACTGGACAACCTATAAGGAATTAATGAATCTCTGCTGCTGCTGCTGCTGCTAAGTCACTTCAGTCATGTCCGACTCTGTGCGACCCCATAGACGGCAGCCCACCAGAGTTACCCCCGTCCTTGGGATTCTCCAGGCAAGAACACTGGAGTGGGTTGCCATTTCCTTCTCCAATGCATGGAAGTGAAAAGTGAAAGTGAAGTTGCTCAGTTGTGTTCGACTCTTAGTGAATCTCTAGGAAAATGCAATTCCAAGAGTGAATCGGGAAGAAATAGATAATCTGAACAGATCAATCACTATTATTGAAATTGAATTAGTAATCAAAAAACTCTCAGCACAGTCTAGGATCAGACATTTTCACAGTGGATTTCTACAAAACATATAAAGAAGAGCTATTTCTTCTAGAGCTAATTTGGAATAGTTCTCAGACTATGTCAAAACATTGAGGAGACAGGAACATTCCCAAGTTCATTTTACAAAGCCACTGTTACTCTGATATTGAAACCAGACCAAGACACTCCAAAAAGATATTTCAAGCTAATACCTCTGATGAATGTAGATGCAAAATTCTTGAAGTAATTAGCAAATTACTATTAAAAAAAACTATAAAAAGGGGGTCATTTACCATGATCAAGTGGATTTATTCCAGGATTACAAGGATGGTTCAATATCTGTAAATCAATCAATATGATACACAACTTTAACTGAAGAATAAAAATTGCATGATCATCTCAAAAAGATGCATAAAAACCTGATAAAATTCAAAATCCGTTCATGATAAAAACCCAGCAGTTTGGATATAGAGGCCACATTCTAGATATATCTCAAGATAAGAAATGCCATTTATAACAAATCCACAGCTAACATCATGACACTTTTCACAGAACTGGAGAAAATAATCATAAAATTATATGGAACCACAACAGAACTTGAATAGCCAACGCAATCTTAAGAAAAGAGAGCAAGAAGGCGGTCCTAAGATGGCAGAGGAATAGGACGGGGAGACCACTTTCTCCCCCACAAATTCATCAAAAGAACATTTGAACACTGAGGAAATTCCACAAAACAACTTCTGAATGCCGGTTGAGGACATCAGGCACCCAGAAAAGCAGCCCAGTGTCTTCGAAAGGAGGTAGGAAAAATATAAAAGACAAAAAAAGAGACAAAAGAGGTAGGGACAGAGCTCCAGCCTGGAAAGGGAGCCTTAAAAAAAAAGAAGTTTCCAAACACCAGGAAACACTCTCACTGCCGAGTCTGTGGCTAGCCTTGGAACCACAGAGGACAACATAACTGGGAGGAAAAATAAATAAATAATTAAAACCCACAGATTACCTGCCCAACGGTAACTCCCCCAGCGAAGACGCAGCGCAGACGCCTGCACCCGCCACTAGCAAGCAGGGGCTGGGCAGGGAGGCGCGGGCTGCATTGCTTAGAGTAAGGACTGGGTCTGAATGCCCCAAGGACAATCTGAGGGAACTAACTTGGGCTAGCAAACCAGACTGGGATAGCTACCACGCAAAAAGCCCTAAACTAAGACACCACCAGGCCCGATCACAGCACAAAGAACTGAACAGAGCTAGCCCACTGCAGACCATCCCCCTCCAGTGACAGGCAACCAGAGCCATAGGGGTTAATTGCAGCCCTAGAGAGACATTATCTACCAAACTTCAAGCAGGTTTCTTTGCTAACTAAGACTTCTTGGGGTTCTGGACAGTCAACATCCACCTGAGAAGGTACACTGGTTGTATACCCAGAAAACTGAGCAGCAGGGATGGGGGAGACTATGTCGCAGCAACCACAATCGCCAAACACCTTATCACCTAAGCTGCTCAGACCTGGGAAGGGCACAAAACGCAGGCCCAACTGAGTCTGCACCCCTGAGAACTACCTGAGTGCCTGAACCTGCGCGGCATAGACCTGGGAGGTGCATGCAGCCCAGGGCCAGCCTCGGACAGTTCCCGGCGGAGCAACCTAGAGCCTTAGCAGTGTGGGCAGGGAGGGCACACACACTGTGAGTGGGGGCGGGCGCAGTGTGGCTGAGACACTGAGAGCACATGCCAGTGTTATTTGTTTGCAGAGTCCCTCCCTCCCCACAGCACCACTGAACAAGTGAGCCTAAAAAGGTGTCCACCACCGCCCCCTAGTGTCAGGGAGGAAATCAGACACTGAAGAGACCAGCAAACAGAAGAAGCTAAAACAGAGGGAACCGCCTTGAAAGTGACAGATGCAATAGATTAAAACCCTGTAGTTAGTACCGACTACATAGGAAGGGGCCTATAGATCTTGAGAAATATAAGCCGGACTAAGGAACTATCTGAAAATGAACTGACCCCACACTGCCTACTACAACACCAGAGAAAGTCCTAGATATATTTTTACTATCATTCTTTCTTTTCATTTTTTTAAATTTTAAGTCCTCTATTACTCCTTTAATTTTTCTTTTTATAACCTACTATACTTTGCAAAAAAAAAGAGAGAAACTATTTTTTAAAACAAACTTCATATATATATATATATAATAATTTTTGTGACTTTTTCTTTTCTTTTCTTTAATATTGTTGAAAATTCAACTTCTGCTCTAGATTTTTAATCTTTGCTTTTTGGTATTTGTTATCAATTTTGTACCTTTAAGAACCCAATCTTCAGTACCCATTTTTAATTGGGAGGGAGATTACTGGCTTGACTTCTCTCTCCCCCTTTGGACTCTCCTTTTTCTCCACCAGGTCACCTCTATCTCCTCCCTCCCCCTTCTCTTCTCTACCCAACTCTGTGACTCTCTTTGTGTGTTCCAAACAGTGGAGAATACTTAGGGAACTGATTACTGGCTGGATCTGTCTCTCACCTTTTGATTCCCTGCTTTATCCTCCTGGCCACCTCTGTCTCCTTCCTCCCTCTTCTCTTCTCTGTATAGCTCTGTGAACATCTCTGAGTGGTCCAGACTGTGGAGCGCACATATAAGGAAGTGATTACTGGCTAGCTTGCTCTCTCCTCTTTTGATTCCACCTCATCTCATGCAGGTCACCTCTATCCCCCTCCTCCCTCTTCTCTTCTCCATGTAACTCTGTGAACCTCTCTGGGTGCCCCTAACTGTGCAGACTTTTCATCTTTAACCTAGATGTTTTATCAGTGGTGCTATATAGATGGAGAAGTCTTGAGACTACTGTAAAAATAAGACTGAAAACCAGAAGCAGGAGGCTTAAGTCCAAATCCTGAGAACACCAGAGAACTCCTGACTCCAGGGAACATTAATCGACAGGAGCTCATCAAACACCTCCATACCTACACTAAAACCAAGCACCACCCAAGGACCAAGAAGTTCCAGAGCAAGACATACCACACAAATTCTCCAGCAACACAGGAACACAGCCCTGAGCTTCAATGTACAGGCTGCCCAAAGTCACTCCAAACCCACTGATATCTCATATCTCATTACTGAACACTTCATTGCACTCCAGAGAGGAGAAATCCAGCTCCACCCACCGGGACACCGACACAAGCTTCCCTGACCAGGAAACCTTGACAAGCCACCCATACAACACCACCCACAGAGAGGAAACTCCACAACAAAGTTCAGTCAGTCAGTTCAGTCGCTCAGTCTTGTCCGACTCTTTGTGACCCCATGAATCATAGCACGCCAGGCCTCCCTGTCCATCACCATCTCCTGGAGTTCACTCGGACTCACGTCCATCGAGTCCGTGATGCCATCCAGCCATCTCATCCTTGGTCGTGCCCTTCTCCTCCTGCCCCAAATCACTCCCAGCATCAGAGTCTTTTCCAATGAGTCAACTCTTCGCATGAGGTGGCCAAAGTACTGGAGCTTCAGCTTTAGCATCATTCCTTCCAAAGAAATCCCAGGGTTGATCTCCTTCAGAATGGACTGGTTGGATCTCCTTGCAGTCCAAGGGACTCTCAAGAGTCTTCTCCAACACCACAGTTCAAAAGCATCAATTCTTCGGTGCTCAGCCTTCTTCACAGTCCAACTGTCACATCCATACATGACCACAGGAAAAACCATAGCCTTGACTAGATGGACCTTAGTTGGCAAAGTAATGTCTCTGCTTTTGAATATGCTATCTAGGTTGGTCATAACTTTTCTTCCAAGGAGTGTCTTTTAATTTCATGGCTGCAGTCACCATCTGCAGTGATTTTGGAGCCCAAAAAAATAAAGTCTGACTCTGTTTCCACTGTTTCCCCATCTATTTCCCATGAAGTGATGGGACCGGATGCCATGATCTTCATTTTCTGGATGTTGAGCTTTAAGCCAACTTTTTCTCTTTCCTCTTTCACTTTCATCAAGAGGCTTTTTAGCTCCTCTTCACTTTCTGCCATAAGGGTGGTGTCACCTAAGCGTAGGCGGTGGCGGCGGGCCAGCACACTAAGCACGGCCAAGAGCTGCCCCACGTCCGAATTCAGGGACAGCGGCCCAGAGTGCCAGGCTGCGATGGTGCAGGAATGGCCGGGAGGAGCCACAATAAAGAGAACTCCACAAACTGCCAGAATACAGAAAGGCTACCCCAAACACAGCAATATAAACAAGATGAAGAGACAGAGGAATACCCAGCAGGTTAAGGAACAGGATAAATGCCCAACAAACCAAACAAAAGAGAAAGAGATAGGGAATCTACCTGATAAAGAATTCCAAATAATGATGGTGAAAATGATCCAAAATCTTGAAAACAAAATGGAATCACAGATAAATAGCCTGGAGACAAGGATTGAGAAGATGCAAGAAAGGTTTAACGAGGACCAATAAGAAATAAAAAAGAGTCAATATATAATGAATAATGCAATAAATGAGATCAAAAACACTCTGGAGGCAACAAATAGTAGAATAATGGAGGCAGAAGATAGGATTAGTGAGGTAGAAGATAGAATGGTAGAAATAAATGAATCAGAGAGGAAAAAGAAAAACTAATCAAAAGAAATGAGGACAGTCTCAGAGACCTCTGGGACAATGTTAAATGCCCCAACATTCGAATCATAGGAGTCCCAGAAGAAGAAGACAAAAAGAAAGACCATGAGAAAATACTTGAGGAGGTAATAGTTGAAAACTTCCCTAAAATGGGGAAGGAAATAGGCACCCAAGTCCAAGAAACCCAGAGAGTCCCAAACAGGATAAACCCAAGGCAAAACACCCCAAGACACATATTAATCAAATTAACAAAGCTCAAACATATTAAAAGCAGGAAGGAAAAACAACAAATAACACACAAGGGGGTTCCCATAAGGATAACAGCTGATCTTTCAATAGAATCTCTTCAGGCCAGGAGGGAATGGCAGGACATACTTAAAGTGATGGAAGAAAATAACCTACAGCCCAGATTACTGTACCCAGCAAGGATCTCATTCAAATATGAAGGAGAAATCAAAAGCTTTCAGTTTAGTTCAGTCACTCATTCTTGTCCGACTCCTTGCGACCCCATGAATCGCACCACGCTGGGCCTCCCTGTCCATCACCATCTCCCGGAATTCACTCAAACTCACATCCATAGAGTTGGTGATTCCATCCAGCCAGCTCATCCCCTGTCATCCCCTTTTCCCCCTGCCCTCCATCCCTCCCAGCATCAGAGTCTTTTCCAATGAGTCAACTCTTTGCATGAGGTGGCCAAAGTACTGGAATTTCAGCTTTAGCATCATTCCTTACAAAGAAGACCCAGGGCTGATCTCCTTTAGAATGGACTGGTTTACAGACAAGCAAAAGCTGAGAGAATTCAGCACCACCAAACCAGCTCTCCAACAAATGCTAAATAATCTTCTCTAGACATGAAACACAAAAAAAGGTGTATAAACTTGAACCCAAAACAATAAATTAAATGACAACGGGATCATACTTATAAATAGTTACCTTAAACGTAAATGGGTTGAATGCCCCAACCAAAAGACAAAGACTGGCGGAATGGAAACTGAAACAAGACCCCTATATACGTTGCCTACAAGGGACCCACCTCAAAACAGGGGACATATACAGACTGAGAGTGAAGGGCTGGAGAAAGATATTCTATACAAATAGAGACCAAAAGAAGGCAGGAGTAGCAATACTCATATCAGATAAAATAGACTTTAAAACGGAGGCTCTGAAAAGAGACAAAGAAGGACACAACTTAATGATCAAAGGATCAATCCAAGAAGAAGATATAACAATTATAAGTACATATGCACCCAACATAGGAGCACCACAATATGTAAGACAAATGCTAACAAGTATGAAAGGGGAAATTAACAATAACACAATAATACTGGGAGACTTTAATACCCCACTCACAACTATGGATAGATCAACTAAACAGAAAATTAACAAGGAAACACAAAATTTAAATGAAACAATAGACCAGCTAGACCTAATTGATATCTATAGGACGTTTCATCCGAAAACAATGAATTTCACCATTTTCTCAAGTGCACACAAAACCTTCTCCAGGATAGATCAAATTCTGGGCCATAAATCTAGTCTTGGTGAATTCAAAAAAATGAAATCATTCCAAGCACCTTTTCTGACCACAATCCAGTAAGATTAGATCTCAATTACAGGAGAAAAACTATTAAAAACTCCAACATATGGAGGCTGAACAACATGCTGCTGAATAACCAACAAATCACACAAGAAATCAAAAAGTAAATCAAAATATGCATAGAAATGAATGACAATGAAAATACAACAACCCAAAACCTGTGGGATACTGCAAAAGCAGTGCTAAGTGGAAGGTTCGTAGCAATACAGGCATACCTCAAAAACAAGAAAAAAGTCAAATAAATAACCTATCTCTACACCTAAAGCAACTAGAAAAGGAAGAAATGAAGAAACCCAGGGTTAGTAGAAGAAAAGAAATCTTAAAAATTAGGGCAGAAATAAATGAAAAAGAAACAAAAGAGACCATAGCAAAAATCAACAAAGCCAAAAGCTGGTTCTTTGAGAGGATAAAGAAAATTTACAAACCATTAGCCAGACTCATCAAGAAACAAAGGGACAAAAATCAAATCAATAAAATTAGAAATGAAAATGGAGAGATCATAATAGACAACACAGGAATACAAAGGATCATAAGAGACTACTATCAGCAATTATATGCCAATAAAATGGACAACGTGGAATAAATGGACAAATTCTTAGAAAAGTACCACTTTCCAAAACTGAACCAGGAACAATTAGAAAATCTTAACAGACACACCACAAGCATGGAAATTGAAACTGTAATCAGAAAACTTCCAGCAAACAAAAGCCCAGGTCCAAATGGCTTCACAGCTGAATTCTACCAAAAATTTAGAGAAGAGCTAACACCTATTCTACTCAAACTCTTCCAGAAAATTGCAGAGGAAGGTAAACTTCCAAACTCATTCTATGAGGCCACCATCACCCTAATACCTAAACCAGACAAAGATGCCACAAAAAACAAAACTACAGGCCAATATCACTGATGAACATAGATGTAAAAATCCTTAACAAAATTCTAGCAATCAGAATCCAAAAACACATTAAAAAGATCATACATTGTGACCAAGTGGGCTTTATCCCAGGGATGCAAGGATTCTTCAATATCCACAAATCAATCAATGTAGTACACCACATTAACAAGTTGAAAAATAAAAGCCATGTGATTATCTCAATAGATGCAGAGAAAGCCTTTGACAAAATTCAACATCCATTTATGATAAAAATTCTCCTGAAAGCAGGAATAGAAGGAACATACTTCAACACAATAAAAGCTATATATGACAAACCGACAGCAAACATTATCCTCAATGGTGAAAAATTGAAAGCATTTCCCCTAAAGTCAGGAACAGACAAGAGTGCCCAATTTCACCACTACTATTCAACATAGCTTTGGAAGTTTTGGCCACAGCAACTCAGAACAGAAAAAGAAATAAAAGGAATCCAAATTGGAAAAGAAAAAGTAAAACTCTCACTGTTTACAGATGACATGATCTACATAGAAAACCCTAAAGACTCCACCAGAAAATTACTAGAGCTAATCAATGAATATAGTAAAGTTGCAGGATATAAAATCAACACACAGAAATCCCTTGCATTCTTATACACTAATAATGAGAAAATGGACAGCGAAATTAAGGAAACAATTCCATTCACCATTGCAATGAAAAGAATATAGAAAGCTATAAAACACTGGTGAAAGAAATCACAAGGGCACTAATAGATGGAGAAATATACAATGTTCATGGATCGGAAGAATAAATATAGTGAAAATGAGTATACTACCCAAAGCAATATATAGATTCAATGCAATCCCTATCAAGCTACTAACGGTATTTTTCACAGTTCAGTTCAGTTCAGTTCAGTCACTCAATTGTGTCCGACTCTTTGCGACCCCATGAATCGCAGCACACCAGGCCTCCCTGTCCATCACCAACTCCTGGAGTTCACTCAGACTCGCGTCCATTGAGTCCGTGATGCCATCCAGCCATCTCATCCTTGGTCGTCCCCTTCTCCTCCTGTCCCCAGCCACTCCCAGCATCAGAGTCTTTTCCAATGAGTCAATTCTTCGCATGAGGTGGCCAAAGTACTGGAGTTTTAGCTTTAGCATCATTCCTTCCAAAGAAATCCCAGGGCTGATCTCCTTCAGAATGGACTGGTTGGATCTCCTTGCAGTCCAAGAGACTCTCAAGAGTCTTCTCCAACACCACAGTTCAAAAGCACCAGTTCTTCAGCGCTCAGCCTTCTTCACAGTCCAACTCTCACATCCATACATGACTACTGGAAAACCCATAGCCTTGACTAGACGGACCTTAGCTGGCAAAGTAATATCTCTGCTTTTGAATATGCTATCTAGGTTGGTCAGAGCTAGAACAAATAATTTCACAATTTGTATGGAAATACAAAAAACCTAGAATAGCCAAAGCAATCTTGAGAAAGAAGAATGGAACTGGAGAAATCAACCTGCCTGACTTCAGGCTCTACTACAAAGCCACAGTTATCAAGACAGTATGGTACTGGCACAAAGACAAAAATATAGATCAATGGAACAAAATAGAAAGCCCAGAGATAAATCCACACACCTATGGACACCTTATCTTTGACAAAGGAGGCAAGAATATACAATGGAGAAAAGACAATCTCTTTAACAAGTGGTGCTGGGAAGACTGGTCAACCACTTGTAAAAGAATGAAACTAGAACACTTTCTAATACCATACACAAAAGTAAACTCAAACTGGATTAAAAATCTAAACGTAAGACCAGAAACTATAAAACTCCTATAGGAGAACATAGGCAAAACACTCTCCGACATAAATCACAGCAGGATCCTCTAAGACCCACTAAAAGCTTCTGCACAACAAAGGAAACTATAAGCAAGGTGAAAAGACCGCCTTCAGGATGGGAGGGAATAATAGCAAATGAAGCAACTGACAAACAACTAATCTCAAAAATATACAAGCAACACCTGCAGCTCAATTCCAGAAAAACAAAGGACCCAATCAAAAAATGAGCCAAAGAACTAAACAAACATTTCTCTAAAGAAGACATACAGATGGCTAAGAAACACATGAAAAGATGCTCAACATCACTCATTATCAGAGAAATACAAATCTAAACCACAATGAGGTACCATTTCATGCCAGTCAGAATGGCTGTGATCCAAAAGTCTACAAGCAATAAATGCTGGAGAGAGTGTGGAGAAAAGGGAACCCTCTTAAACTCTTGGAGGGAATGCAGACAAGTACAGCCACTATGGAGAACAGTGTGGAGATTCGTTAAAAAATTGGAAATAGAACTTCCATATGACCCAGCAATTCCACTGCTGGGCATACACACCAAGGAAACCAGAATTGAAAGAGACACGTGTACCCCAATGTTCATCGCAGCACTGTTTATAATAGCCAGGACATGGAAGCAACCTAGATGTCCATCAGCAGATGAATGGAAAAGAAAGCTGTGGTACATATACACAGTGGAGTATTCAGTTCAGTTCAGGCGCTCAGTCGTGTCCGACTCTTTGCGACCCCATGAATCGCAGCATGCCAGGCCTCCATGTCCATCACCAAATCCCGGAGTTCACTCAAACTCACGTTCATCAGTCAGTGATGCCATCCAGCCACCTTATCCTTATCCTCTGTCTTCCCCTTCTCCTCCTGCCCCCAATCCCTCCCAGCATCAGAGTCTTTTCCAATGAGTCAACTCTTTGCGTGAGGTGGCCAAAGTACTGGAGTTTCAGCTTCAGTATCATTCCCTCTAAAGATATCCCAGGGATGATCTCCTTCAGAATGGACTGGTTGGATCTCCTTGCAGTACAAGGGACTCTCAAGACTCTTCTCCAACACCACAGTTCAAAAGCATCAATTCTTCGGTGCTCAGCTTTCTTCAAAGTCCAACTCTCACATTCATACATGACTACTGGAAAAACCATAGCCTTGACTAGATGGACATTTGCTGGCAAAGTAATGACTCTGCTTCTCAATATGCTATCTAGGTTGGTCATAACTTTTCTTCCAAGGAGTCTTTTAATTTCATGGCTGCAGTCACCGTCTGCAGTGATTTTGGAGCCCCCCCAAAAATAAAGTGAGCCACTGTTTCCACTGTTTCCCCATCTATTTCCCATGAAGTGATGGGACCGGATGCCATGATCTTCGTTTTCTGAATGTTGAGCTTTAAGCCAACTTTTTCACTCTCCTCTTTCACTTTCATCAAGAGGCTTTTTAGTTCCTCTTCAGCTTCTGCCATAAGAGTGGTGTTATCTGCATATCTGAGGTTACTGATATTTCTCCCGGCAATCTTGATTCCAGCTTGTGCTTCTTCCAGCCCAGCGTTTCTCATGATGTATTCTGCATAGAAGTTAAGTAAGCAGGGTGACAATATACAGCCTTGACGTACTCCTTTTCCTATTTGGAACCAATCTGTTGTTCCATGTCCAGTTCTAACTGTTGCTTTCTGACCTGCATACAGGTTTCTCAACAGACAGGTCAGATGGTCTCGTATTCCAATCTCTCTCAGAATTTTCCACAGTTTATTGTGATCCACACAGTCAAAGGCTTTGGCATAGTCAATAAAGCAGAAATAGATGTTTTTCTGGAACATTCTTGCTTTTTCCATGATCCAGCGGATGTTGGCAATTTGATCTCTGGTTCCTCTGCCTTTTCTAAAACCAGCTTGAACATCTGGAAGTTCACGGTTCATGTATTGCTGAAGCCTGACTTGGAGAATTTTGAGCATTACTTTACTAGCGTGTGACATGAGTGCAATTGTGTGATAGTTTGAGCATTCTTTGTCATGGCCTTTCTTTGGGATTGGAATGAAATCTGACCTTTTCCAGTCCTGTGGCCACTGCTGAGTTTTCCAAATTTGCTGGCATATTGAGTGCAGCATTTTCACAACATCATCTTTCAGGATTTGAAATAGCTCAACTGGAATTCCATCACCTCCACTAGCTTTGTTCATAGTGATGCTTTCTAAGGCCCACTTGACTTCACATTCCAGGATGTCTGGCTCTAGGTGAGTGATCACACCATTGTGATTATCTTGGTCGTGAAGATCTTTTTCGTATAGTTCTGTGTATTCTTGCCACCTCTTCTCAATATCTTCTGCTTCTGTTAGGTCCATACCATTTCTGTCCTTTATCGAGCCCATCTTTGCATGAAATGTTCCCTTGGTATCTCTAATTTTCTTGAAGAGATCTCTAGTCTTTCCCATTCTGTTGTTTTCCTCTATTTCTTTGAATTGATCGCTGAGGAAGGCTTTCTTATCTCTTCTTGCTCTTCTTTGGAACTCTGCATTCAGATGCTTGTATCTGTCCTTTTCTCCTTGGCTTTTCACTTCTCTTCCTTTCACGGCTATTTGTAAGGCCTCCACAGACAGCCATTTTGCTTTTTTGCATTTCTTGTCCATAGGGATGGTCTTGATCCCTGTTTCCTGTACAATGTCACGAACCTCATTCCATATTTCATCAGGTACTCTATCTATCAGATCTAGGCCCTTAAATCTATTTCTTACTTCCATTGTATAATCATGAGGGCTTTGATTTAGGTCATACCTGAATGGTCTAGCACTTTTCCTACTTTCTTCAGTTTAACTCTGAATTTGGCAATAGGAGTTCATGATCTGAGCCACAGTCAGCTCCTGGTCTTGTTTTTGACTATATAGAGCTTCTGCATCTTTTGCTACAGAGAATATAATCAATCTGATTTTGATGTTCACCATCTGGTGATGTCCATGTGTAGTGTCTTCTCTTGTGTTGTTGGAAGAAGGTGTTTGCTATGACCAGTACATTTTCTTGGCAAAACTCTATTAGTATTTGCCCTGCTTCATTCTGCATTCCAAGGCCAAATTTGCCTGTTACTCCAGGTGTTTCTCAACTTCCTACTTTTGCATTCCAGTCCCCTATAATGAAAAGGACATCTTTTTTGGGTGTTAGTTCTAAAAGGTCTTGTAGGTCTTCATAAAACCATTCAATTTCAGTTTCTTCAGCATTACTGGTTGGGGCATAGACTTGGATTACCGTGATATTGAATGGTTTGCCTTGGAAATGAACAGAGATCATTCTGTCATTTTTGAGATTGCATCCAAGTACTGTATTTCAGACTCTTTTGTTGACCATGATGGCTACTCCATTTCTTCTAAGGGATTCCTGTCCACAGTAGTAGATATAATGGTCATCTGAGTTAAATTCACCCATCCCAGTCCATTTTAGTTCACTGATTCCTAGAATGTCAACGTTCACTCTTGCCATCTCCTGTTTGACCACTTCCAATTTGCCTTGATTCATAGACTTGACATTCCAGGTTCCTATGCAATATTGCTCTTTACAGCATCGGACCTTGCTTCTATCACCAGTCACATCCACAACTGGGTATTGTTTTTGCTTTGGCTCCATCCCTTCATTCCTTCTGGAATTATTTCTCCACTGATCTCCAGTAGCATATTGGGCACCTACTGACCTGGGGAGTTCCTCTTTCAGTATCCTATCATTTTGCCTTTTCATACTGTTCATGGGGTTCTCAAGGCAAGAATATTGAAGTGGTTTGCCATTCCCTTCTCCAGTGGACCATGTTGTGTCACACCTCTCCACCATGCCCACCCATCTTGGGTTGCCCCGCGGGCATGGCTTAGTTTCATTGAGATAGACAAGGCTGTGGTCCTAGTGTGATTAGAATGACTAGTTTTCTGTGATTATGGTTTCAGTGTGTCTGCCCTCTTGCAACACCTACCATCTTACTTGGGTTTCTCTTACCTTGGACGTGGGGTATCTCTTCACGGCTGCTCCAGCAAAGCGCAGCCACTGCTCCTTACCTTGGACAAGGCTATCTCCTCACTGCCGCCCCTCCCAACACTGAATGTGGAGTATTACTCAGCCATTAAAAAGAATACATTTGAATCAGTTCTAATGAGGTGGATGAAACTGGAGCCTATTATAGAGTGAAGTAAGCCAGAAAGAAAAATACCAATACAGTATACTAATGCATATATATGGAATTTAGAAAGATGGTAATGATAACCCTGTAGGCGAGACAGCAAAAGAGACACAGATATATAGAATGGTCTTTTGGACTCTGTGGGAGAAGGAGAGGGTGGGATGATTTGGGAGAATGGCATGGAAACATGTATAATATCATATAAGAAATGAATCACCAGTCCAGGTTTGATACAGGATCCTTGGGGTTGGTGCACTGGGATGACCTGGAGGGATGGTAGGGGGAGAGAGGTGGGAGGGGTTTCCGGATGGGGAACACGTGTATGCCCGTGGTGGATTCATGTTGATGTGTGGCAGAACTAGTACAATATTGTAAAGTAATTAGCCTCCAATTAAAATAAGTAAATTTAACTTAAAAAATTAAAAAAAAATTTTAAAGAATAAGGCTGGAGGCATCATGCTCCCTGACTTCAGGCTATACTTCAAAGTTATAGTAATCAAAACATTGCCATACTGGCACAAAACAGACATATAAATCAATGGAACAGAATAGAGATCCCAGAAATAAACTCATGCACTTATGGTCAATTAATCTATGACAAAGAATGCAAAAATAATCAGTGAAAAAAGACAGTCTTGTCAATAAGTGGTACTGGGAAGACTGGACAGCTACATATAAAAGAATGAACTTAGAATATTTTCTCACACTATGGAGAAAATGGATTAAAGACCTAAATGTAAGACAAAAACCATAAAAATCCTATGGAAATCATGAGCATAAAAGTCTTTGACATAATTTGTAGCAATATTTTGGTATATGTTTCCTAAGGCAAAGGAAATAAAAGCAAAAAATGAGCAAATGGGACTGAATTAAACTAAAAAGCTTTTGCACAGCAAAGGAAACCATTGACGAAACAAAAAGACAACCTATCAAAATGGGAGAAAATATTCACAGGTGGCATGACTGATAAGTACTTTCCAAATTAAAGAATAGATCAATATTACTAATCATCAGAAAAATGCAAACCAGACCAAAATGATTACCTCAAATTTGTCAGAGTGACTGATCAAAAAGATCACAAATAACAAATGTTGGCAAGGATGTAAAGGGAGTCCTTGTACACTGTTGGTGGGAATAAAAATTGGTGCAGCCACTTTGGAAAACCTCATGGAGGTTCCTAAAAATACTAAAACTAAAATTACCATCAGTTCAGTTCAGTTGCTCAGCCATGTCTGACTCTACCACCCCATGGACTGAAGCACACCATGCTTCCCTGTCCATCACCAACTCCCTGAGCTTACTCAAACTCATGTCCGTTGAGTCAGTGATGCCATCCAACTATCTCATTCTCTGCCATCCCCTTCTCCTCTTGCCTTCAATAATTGCCAGGATCAGGGTCTTTTCAAATGAGTCAGTTCTTTCCATCAGGTGACCAAAGTATTGGAGTTTCAGCTTGAGCATCAGTCCTTCCAATGAATATTCAGGACTGATTTCCTTTAGGATGGACTGGTTGGTTCTCCTTGCAGTCTGAGGGACTCTCAAGAGTCTTCTCCACAGTTCAAAAGCATTAAGTCTTTGGCACTCAGCTTTTTTTATAGTTCAACTCTCACATCCATACAGGACTACTGGAAAAACCATAGCCTAGACTAGACGGATATTTATTGGCAAAGTTATCTCTGATTTTCAATATGCTGTCTAGGTTGGTCATAACTTTCCTTCCAAGGAGTAAGCATCTTTTAATTTCATGGCTGCAGTCACCATCTGCAGTGATTTTGGAGCCCCAAAATATAAAGTCTTACGCTGTTTCCACTGTTTCCCCATCTATTTCCCATGAAGTGATGAAACTGGATGCCATGATCTTAGTTTTCTGAATGTTGAACTTTAAGCCGGCTTTTTCACTCTACACTTTCATCAAGAGGATCTTTAGTTCTTCTTCACTTTCTGCCCTAAGGGTGGTGTCATCTGCATATCTGAGATTATTGATATTTCTCCCAGCAATCTTGGTTCCAGCTTATGCTTCTTCCAGCCCAGCATTTCTCATGATGTACTCTGTACATAAGTTAAATAAGCAGGGTGACTATATATAGCCTTGATGTACTCTTTTTCCTATTTGGAACCAGTCTGTTGTTCCATGTACAGTTCAAACTATTGCTTCCTGACCTGCATACAGATTTGTCAAGAGGCAGGTCAGGTGGTCTGGTATTCCCATATCTTTTTAAATTTTCCACAGTTTATTGTGATTCACACAGTCAACGGCTTTGGCATAGTCAATAAAGCAGAAATAGATGTTTTTCTGGAACTCTCTTGCTTTTTTGATAATCCAGTGTATGTTGGCAATTTAATCTCTGGTTCCTCTGCCTTTTCTAAAACCAGCCTGAACATCTGGAAGTTCACAGTTCACGTATTGTTGAAGACTAGTAGCCTGAAGGCTTCTCTGGTGGCTCAGCAGTAAAGAAACTGCCTACAATGCAGGAGAAGCAAGAGAATGCAGGTTCAGTCCCTGGGTGGGAAAGATCTGCTGGAGATGGAAATGGCAACCTACTCTACTATTCCTGCCTGGGAAATCCCATGCACAGAGGAACCTGGTGGTCTACAGTCCATGGGTTTGCAAGAGTCAAACATGATTTAGTGACTAAAACACTACTAAAATATTGAATCACTATGTTGTGCAATGAAACAAATATAATATTGTAAATCAACTATATACTAATAAAATTATAAAAAGAAAATTCTATTATGGTATTATCCTAAAATATACACATTATAAAGATGCATTTATTATCCCACCTCTTGCTACCCTGGTACACCTTCATTTAAAATGTGTTTAAATATTTGCTCTTTTCTTAATCTTAATACTGTACAACTGAGATAGTCAGAGTTTCTAGCCCAATTGGAAAGTAAGGTATGATTGGCTGAGTGCTACCAATTCTCTGCTCTGTGATGGCTGAAACCTGTGAGATTTCCATTCACAGATATAGTATTTGATAAAGCCCATTTAGTGGGGTGGGGTGGCAGGTAAATTCTACACAATGAATGTGCATGATAAAGCATCTGAGGAAGGAAAGAGGGAAGGAACAAGGATAGAGGAAAGGAGGCAGGCAAGGAGGGAAAACAGGAAAGAGACAAAGAAGAAAAGAGGGAAAGAGGAAGAAAAATGAAACTAAAGGATCAAGAAAAGGGATATCATGAATATTTGCATGCAGAGTGGGAGAGCTGTGGTATCATGAAACTGGACAGTGAGCCAAAGTCAGGTAGGCTCAAGAGGCCCAACAATATGGATTAAGATAGCCATCTAGACCATCAGAAGAACAGGATTTGTAATCAAAGGAAGTTTCTTATTTACGTAATGAATTTGTAATTAATTCAAATGCTTCACTTAATCATTTAGTACATGCAATTACTTGAATTCTCTATTTTCCATCCTGTTTGTTTCAAGATACAATAAATACCCCTAGCTAGACATTATACATATCAAAAAGTATTCTACCAATCACTAAGCAGAAGCTTAACAGGAAGAAAGTAAACCTGAACCCACATATTAGGCAAAGTGGCAAGGGCAGGCATTTTATAGCATCTGAGTTCTCCATGACTGCTATATTAACATAAAGCATATTATGTTATATGCATATATTAAGTGCAATTTTTTGAATAAAAAAGTCACCACATTATTCTCTCTCTGGACCACACATAGGAATAACAGCAGCAGAAGTCTGAAATTATATCTCCCCATAGCACCCTGGTTTCTCTGTTGCCATGACAACTACAGAGAAGACGAAATGAGGTTCCAAGATATGATCAAATTCATTGATTTTTTAAAAAAAAATCAGCTTATGTATTTCATGAATAGAAAATCTCAAATACCAAGTTAAAATTAAATTATATTGCTTGAATTATCTTATTATACATATTCAATAAAGGACTTCACAATCTTGAATTCAAATGGACTGTATTTCTGGAGTTACTGAAATAAACCTAGGATCCCCTCCATTATGATCTTAGAATGAACATTGAATTATCTGAATGGAAACAATGAAGGGATTCAGCTGTCCGCAAAGACAATGAGTTGTCACTTTCTACCACCAGTTGCATTCTAGAAAACAGGTGTTCAGTAACCCAATATCACAGCTCAGTGTTTTAACACATTATTGGAATGATAAATGGTATTTGAGTATCTGGTGAAAAATATATGTTACAAATTAGAACAAATCACAAATAACTAATTTTGGGAAATATCAGCTAATAGATAACAATTAAATATATTGAAGTATAAATATGTATAACCATTACTGCCTGATAGGTAAGGCCACTTCTGTTAGAAGAAATCTGTGAAAAAAAATTTTACTGAAAATTTTATTTTGGATTTAGAAATATATTTTATGCTCTATATCACCCTGTAGAAGTTTCCATAGCAATAGTAAAAATGTCAGTTACTACCAAAGTCGCCAATATCTGATGTGTCTAATGGCAATACTTTTTTTTTATTAAGAGTATTAAGAAAGAGAAACAATGATGTGCTTTCATTATTTTTTTAGTTAGAAGTAGGTTAATTTCCTCTAAGTCTAGACTGATTTGTTTTCCAGTCTACTTCATAAGTTAGGCATTGTGGGACTTATGACAAATTAAAGGCTTTTAGCTTCCCCATTTTATAGCTGAGAATTTTATGTGAAGTGTGAAATGAGGTCAGTTTGCAAGAAGCACTTATGAACATTTAAGTGGGACAGTGTGTAAGAGAAAAATATCCCCTGGTTCTTTATAAAATAATAATGAGATTTTATTTATGGCCTATATATTTATAGTTCAGGGTAAATTAAAAATATGTAAAGATTCTATCTATTCTGAGAAACAGAGTAATAGTAAAGAAGTCTCAGTATCTGGAAAAAGTATGGTTTTGATGGTTTACTTCATTATTCATTGTAAATTGTAATGAACAAGGCAAACTGTACATAGCCAACTGTTAAGAACTTGTATCTCCTACAAAATTCTTATGAGGAAGACTTATCTCCTATCAATACCTTGGAATGCAACTGAATTTGGAGATAGATCCTATAAAGAGGTCATTAATGTTAAATAAAAGCATAAAGATGGGCCTTATCTAATGCAACTGGTATCCTTAGAAGAGAAAGAGATAAGCACAAAGAAAAGGCCATATGAGTGCTTGGAAAACAAAAAGTGATGGTCCTCATAAGAACACAGTGAGCAGGTCACCATCTGCAAGACAAGGAGAGAGGCCTCAATAGAAACCAAATCTCTGACACCTTGATCTTAGACTTCCAGGTTCCAGAACTATGGGAAAACAAATTTCTGTTGAAGTCACCCAGTCTCTGGCATTCCATTATAGCAACCCTAGCAAACTTATACACCAAATATGAGAAGTTAAAAATTAGAGATGATGAGAAGCAAACCACTTCTCTGGCAGCTGGCAGTTAAAATCAATCCAGATCACTTTACTTTGGGGGACTTTCAATTCAAGCATCTCAACTTAGAGTACACAGGCTTTCCTCTTCACTATTCCTTACCAAGTTAGAGGGAGGAAATTAAAGACAAATGGGTTTCTTTATCTAAAATGGTAAGGACCAAGATCAAGAGGCTCCCTTTTGATTCAGACAATAGAGTCCATCTGTAACGCAGGAGACCCAGGTTCATTCCCTGGATCGGTAATATCCCCTGAAGAAGGAAACAATAACCCACTCCAGTAAGAGTTGAACAGAACTAAGGGACTAAAACTTTCACTTTTCTTCCTAGAATCTCTTGACTGGTGCCTAGAAAATTGCCATGGCAGAGAGGCAGCTTAAACAACTTGAACCTTGAGAGTCACTTATAAACAACTAGTTAAATTTGTGAGGTTATTCTAAAGTTGATGAAGTCCCAGCAATTTCCAGAAAAAAATGAGGTGGAGCTTAGAGAAGTTGTTCTGTGCTTTGACCTTAAGTGGGGCTTCCCATGTGGAGCAAGTTGTAAAGAACCCACCTGCCAATGCAGGCCAGACATAAGACATGCCGGTTCCATCCCTGGGTCAGGAAGATCCCCTGGAGAAGGGAATGAAAATCCACTCCAGTATTCTTGCCTGGAGAATCCCATGGACCAAGGAGCTTGGTAGGCTACAGTACATAGGGTTGCCTGACTCTGTCAAACACGACTGAAATGACTTAGCACTGCATTGGGTATGATCTTAAGCAGAGTGTCTAAACAACTTAACAACCAAATTTGTTTACGTCATTCATTGTTATATAGGTATTCTAAGGGAAATGAGTGGGTAGGATGACCATCATACTTATATGGAGATTTTGACTGAAAAAGCCATGAGATGTCTTTCTAAAAAGGATAGGAATTCAAAGTGAACAGTAAAGAAGATGAAGGCCATTCCTGCCCTAGGGATCGTTGTTTGGTCACTAAATCATGTCTGACTCTTTGTGACCCCATGAACTGTTGCCCCAGGCTCCTCTGTCCATGGGATTTCCCAGCCAAGAATACTGGAGTGGGTTGCCATATCCTTGTCCAGGGGAATCCTCTGACCCAGGGATTGAACTTGCATTTTCTTCATTGGCAGGCAGATTCCTTACCACTGGGCCACCAGGGAAGCCCACCCTGGGAACGTAGGTATATTATTTCTGTGCTGAAAGTCTAGGTAGAGGTAACTTGTGGAGAAAAAAGCTTTAAAAGTCACATGCATCATCTCTAATCTGTGCCATTTAATATAGAGGAACTACTCTTCCCCTACAGCACTTTAGTCTTAGGTTATATCAACCTTTCTGTGGCAACACACATGATTGTGTCTGCCAGACTCCTATCAGCCCAGTTCCCACAAATGTTATTAATAATTCATACTTTTTTTTCTAAATTCCCACTATCATGTCTTATCTCAAAATAAAGTCAAACAGATCTTCAGGGAATGGGGCACTCTAAACTCAAACTGCCCTCCAAACATGAGAATAGTCATGATGGTCTTGAGAAGTGACCAGTTCAGATGCATTCTCTCCCCCCAAATGCAGGGTTACGCATGGCCTTGCTGGAGGTATTTCCACCTCCCACCAGCCCACTGATGCACTAGCCAACTGCCAAGCTCACAGAAGTTGTCATCACAACTGCTGTTATCCTCAGGTGTTAGTTCTGAGGGACAGGAGGAGATGCAGGAAGTAGGGTGAAAGGAAAGAAATAATTCATGATGCGTGACAGATGCATTGGAATTAAATAGCTTTTTATTTACTAGCACACTTAGTTATGCATGGATTTCATCCTTTTAGAAATCATGCACATTCTGTATTTTAGCTTTTAGGCTAAAAGACAGAAAATACTCACCAGCATCCAATTTCTATGGCAACCTTTTTATCCCTCAGTTAGAAATTGGATGTAGGACTTATTGTACATTACTCCCAGTGCTTAACATGTGTAGCGGGCCTCCTGAGCAAGAACTTTCAATCTTGCTAACCTAATTCACCTAGCTCTCATATTACTTTAGTTCAATCAACTTCTAATGCACCTCTGATACATACCTTGGCTATGTTCTAGGATTCAAAGATGACTATAGCATTCTGACAGTCAGCCCAAACATATATCCCTAGAAATACACTGAAAAAGCACCACTCTGTTCTTTTTCAAGAATGCTCATAAGCCACTGTCATAAGCCATCTTTTCCCTCTCCTCTACTTCATTCGGGTATGCATTTAAAATACTTCCAATGATAGAGTCTATACTTAGTTGTTACATTTTAAATAATTATTACAAAGTACTGAATCACAAGACCCTCATTAATACTTAGGAACAAGCCTAGCCATGACACAGTTATATGGAACATAGCACAAATAGTAAACTTATGTGTGAATGAATGAAGTAAATAAATGAATTGACAGACTTCTGAATCATTTTTAGGTAGATCAATTCCTGGACACGTGGCTCCTCCTATCTATATTGGTTCTTAGCTTCAATGTCAGAGAATGGTAAATTGGGGCTTGCGCTTCAGTTGTGCAAGGCTAGTGGACAACTGTATCCTCTTGGAGTCAATGAACCTCTTGCACAGACTTCAGACTAACTCAGAGCTGTTGGCAGCAACCAGTAGCTTTAGCTTCTTTCTCTCCAGTCCCAAAGAGCAGAGTAAAGCATGCACTACCCTAAAACAATGAAAACTATGTGTTGCGTGTGGCACCACAATACACTATATTGGCATCTTTTGAAATACAAATGAAAAGCTGGAGAGCTACTATTTTATGCTTGCTCTTAACAAGAAAACAAATTCTTTTGTTATAAACCCCTGCAGTCACTCACTTGTTCATAATCATTACTCAGACTATCTGGTACTGGTAGAAAAATAAGATAGCACTCCCTGCTTAGGTGTTCAGGGCCCTCTTCATTCTGGCTCTCAACTAGGCTTCACTTTTTCCCTCCTCACCACCACCTCCTCTCTTAGCTAATGTACTAGCCTTGCTCAACTCTGCTGATACCATTCACTTTACCCAAAAAGCTTCCACACTCCTCTGGACTATGCCTACAATAGCTGTTCTCTGAGGATCACAAGCAGTCTCACCTCCCACTGACACTTCACATTGCTATGTCCTGCTCAGCCCTGAGCTGCAGTAGTCTCTCTACTCTCTGGATGACTCTGCTGGCAAACATATCATCCTGCCTTGAGATACTTCTTATCTCAAAGCTGCATAGGTTTATTTTTATCCTGAATGACTTAGCCTCTAAAATGTGTAGGACCTAGTCTCCCAAATTAGTCTGAAGCTCTTTGAAATCAAAGACTTTATTATCCTCCATACATATCAAACACAGCACTGCAGGAAAACATATATATAAATTCCTGAGAAGCCTGTATGCAGGTCAAGAAGCATCAGTTAGAACTGAACATGGAACAACGGACTGCTTCCAAGCTGGGAAAGGAGTATGTCAAGGCTGAATATTTTTAACTTATGTGAAGAGCACATCATGCAAAATTCTTGGGTGGATTAGAGCTCAATCTGGAATCAAGATTTCCAGGAGAAATATCAGTAACCTCAGATATGCAGATGACACCATCCTAATGGCAGAAAGTAAAGAGGAACTAAAGAGCCTCTTGATGAAAGTGAAAGAAGAGAGTGAAAAAGCTAGCTTAAAACTCAACATTCAAAAAACTAATATCATGGCATCTGGTCCTAATCACGTCATGGCAAACATATGGGGAAACAATGGAAGCAGTGATTGACTTTTTTTTCTTGGGTGCCAAAGTCACTGCAAATGGTGACTATAGCAAGCACCAAAAGATGCTTGCTCCTTGGAAGAAAAGCTATGACAAATGTATACAGTGTATTAAAAAGCAGAGACATCACTTTGCTGACAAAGGTCCATATAGTAAAAGCTATGGTTTGTCCAGTAGTCATGTATGGATGTGAGAGTTAGAGCATAAAGAAGGCTGAATACTGAAGAATTGATGCTTTCAAACTGTGATGCTAGCGAAGACTCTTGAGAGTCCCTTGGACAGCAAGGAAATCAAACCAGTCAATCCAAGAGGAAATCAAGCCTGAATGTTCACTGGAAGGACTTATGCTGAAGATGAAACTCCAATAATTTGGCCACCAGGTGCAAAGAGCTGACTCATTGGAAAAGACCCTGATGCTGGGAAAGATTGAGGGCAGGAGGAGAAGGGGCCTACAGAAGATAAGATGGTTGGATAGTATCAATGGACATGAATTTGAGCAAACTCCAGGAGATAGTGAAGGACAGGGAAGTCTGTTGTGGGGCAGTCCATGGAATCACAAAGTGCTGGACATGACTACCCAACCAGTCCATCCTAAAGGAAATCAGTCTTGAGTGTTCATTGGAAGGACCGACGCTGAAGCTGAAACTCCAATACTTTGGCCACTTGATGCAAAGAACTGACTCATTTGAAAAGACCCTGATGCTGGGAAAGATTGAAGACAGGAGGAGAAGAGGGTGACAGAGGATGAGATGATTGGATGGCATCACCAACTCAAGGGCATGAGTTTGAGTAAATTCCAGGAGTTGGTGATGAACAGGGAGGCCTGGCATGCTGCAGTCCATGGGATCACAAAGAGTCAGACACAACTGAGTGATTGAATTGAACTGAACTGAACTGAAATAACTGAAGAACAAAAGATATATTTGTATATAAGATAAAAGTTTTAAAAATAAGATTAATCATATATATGATTCTGAGGTATAAAGGGTTACATTTTCATATACTGAACATTTCTTGGAGACACCTTAATAATCACATTATTAAGTGTGTGTGTTAGTTGCTCAGTTGGGTCTGACTCTTTGTCACCCCATGGACGGTAGCCTGCCAAGCTCCTCTGTCCATGGAACAGGCAAGAATACTGTTTTTTGCCTCTTCTCCAGGCAAGAATACTGGAGCAGGTCACAATTTTCTTCTCAGGGGATCTTCCTGACCCAGGGATTGAATCTGGATTTCCTACGTTTTAGACAGATTCTCTACTGTCTGAGCCACCAGGGAAGCCAAAATATAGTTAAGGGCTGAGTGTATAAGAAATGTAAGCATTTAGGGGAGAGGAATACTGTGAACATTTGGAAGAGAGAATACTGTTGATTTGGGATGCTTCATGTGGTAAACAGGACTGTTCATTTGCAGGTGGGTAGATGTTCGATAAATTATATAAGGTGATATATTTCATATTTTATGGAGAGGCATTTAATGAGGGAGGTACAAAGAAATATGATAAGAACAGGAAAAAATGAATATTTTTTTAATTTATTTTTTAACCTTGAAATAATCAAAAACTACCCCCTGAATCCTGAAATAACAAATTAGATATTTTCATGCTCTGATGACTCATCAAAATGAAGGAGTCAGTAAGTCTTTTATATCATATTGCTTTTGTCATATTGCTTTTGCTGCTCTTATCTACCCAACCCTGGATTTCTTTATGGTTGCATTTATGACAGTTTTATGGATTTCCATTAAGATTATAAATCTTCTTCAGATCAATATCTGAAACCTTTTATTTCTTTAGAATATTATCAGAGGGACACACAATAAATGTTCAGTAGCTATTGACCCTGGTCAAGTGATTAAACCATGAAATCTGAGTTTCCCTATTTTAAAAACAAATGATCATGTGTATCTCATAAAAACAGCAAGCATTGTCTGAATGATAGTATATCTGGCACATAACTGGTACTCAGAAACTATCTGTGGAAAGTAAGATGGGAGACAAAGTGGAGGAAAGGAGAGACAGTATGACATGCTCTGTAGTTTATGGTACAGAATATAAACTGTACATTACTGCTATTAAAGACAATATGTTACTAGATATAGATACAAATGGGGTACATAACATTTCCAGGTCAAGATTAAAAACCCCTACTCTTTACTTTCTGTTTTTATTCAACTCATATTCATCAAAATACATAGTATCAGTCTCCCTCCACCCACCTATTTAGATCAGCAAAGCTGTTTTCATTTCACCTTTAATAGCAAAGACATTATTCAAAGTAACCATATTTTACTAGCAAAAAGAACACTTAACAAATAACATTTTGCATTAGGGAAGCAATCAACAACAAAAATGCCAAATTGCTGAATAGCTGATGCAAAGTATTAGAAGCCAAAAACATGCTGAAAATTTGTAACTGTGCCCAGAGCTACATTTACGCAAAAGAATCACTTCTACTTTGAAGAAAAAGCTTCTAAATCAGCAAAGCAAAGAAAGTCAGCTGAATCTTTCTCTGAATTATTTGGCAAATTGCATATTTAGTAATATTTTGTACACAAATAATGCCCACTTTTCTAAGGTGCTCAAAATATTTTGCAAACAACCAGTCAGCTTCAGAACATCATGATTAACCAAATAGCAATGTGTGTACCTTTCTACAGGAATAAAACTCCATGCCCACAGTAATCAGCTTGTGTAGCAAGTCAGCCAAAATTTCCCCTCATCCCGAACCTCCCCCTCTGCTCTCCTATATGTCACCCATTTCCAGATCTTGGGCTAAAATAGTAGCAGATTTCCCAACCTAGGACTCCTCATGAAAGATAAAAAGAACAAACCTAGGCATCTCTGGCTGTCTCTCAGGAAGAGATCATTCCAAAGGTGGGTCTAAGGACATTTTCAGCTGGAGCAAGGTACAGCTGTCTTTTTAGACAATTACTCACTGATAATTATTGCATTTGCAAATAACTACTGCTTCCAGGGATATCCACAATTCCTCAGACTTTCCAACTCTCAGAGGAAATGGCTGACAGTCTCTTTTCCATGATGTGGTAAAACAGAGCTCTTAAAACTCACTCATCACTGAATCTTGACAGCAAAGGAGCATATGAAAAGATGTCCTACATTGTATGTCATCAGGGAAATGAAAATTTTTTAAATGAGTTACTACTACACACCTATTAGAATGACCAAAATCCAAAATACTGATGCCTCCAGATACTGGTTAGGATGTGGAGCAAAAGGAACCCTCACACAATACTGGTGGGAATACAAAATGGTATGACCACATTGGAAGAAATTTTGGTGGTTTTACATAAAATTATAAAAACTATCCACACATACATACACACAAACTTGCACACAGATGTTTACAGTAGCTTTGTTCAAAACTGTCAAAACTTGAATGCAACCAAGACATCCTTTAGTAGGTGAATGGATAAATAATCTATGGTACATCCAGACAATAGACTTGTTGTTCAATCACCCAGTTATGTCCAACTCGTCACAACCCCATGGGCAGCAGCACAACTCCCTGTCCCTCACCAACTCCCAAGTAATGACATCAGTGATGCCATCCAACCGTCTCATCCTCTGTCACCCTCTTCGCCTTCTGCCCTCAATCTTTCCCAGCATCAGGATCTTTTCCAGTGAGACAGGTGTTCGCATCAGGTGACCAAAATACTGGAGTTTTGGCTTCAGCACCAGTTCTTCTAATGCGCCTTCAGGGTTGATTTCCTTTAAGATTGACTGGTTTGATCTCCTTGCTGTCCAAGGGACTCTCAGAAGTCTTCTCCCACCACAGTTGGAAGGCATCAATTCTTCAGTGCTCTGCTTTCTTTATGATCCAGCTCTCACAACCATACATGACCAATGGAAAGACCATAGTCTTGACTATATGGACCTTTGTTGGCAAAGTGATGTCTCTGTTTTTCAGCACACTATCTAGGTTTGTCATAGCTTTCCTGCCAAGAAGCAGTCATCTTCTGATTTCATGACTGCAGTCACCATCAAGAAATGAGCTATCAAGCCATTAAAAGATATGGAGGAAATTGAAGTGCATATTACTGATTTAAATAAGCCAATCTTTAAAAGATACATACCAGCTATATGACTTTCTGGAAAAAGTGGAACTATGGAAACTTTAAAAACATCTGTGACTGCCAAGAGTTAGTGGGGAGAGAAGAGTGAATCAGTAGAGCACATTGGACTCTTAGGGCAGGGAAACTACTCTATATGACATTATAATGGTATAATGGTACATATTGTCTTTATAAGTTTGCCCCAACTCATAGAATGTGCAACACCAGGAGTGAGCCCAAATATAAACAAGGCATTCTGGGTGATAATGATGTGTCAATAGAGGTTTGTTAATTGCAAATTAACACACTTCAGGTCAAATAGAGCGGGAGAAGATGGAAGTATGACAGATTTCCTCTTCTTGGGCTCCAAAATCACTGCAGATGGTGACAGCAACCATGAAATCAGAAGACATTTGCTTTTTTGGCAGGAAAGCTATGACAAACCTAGACAGTATGTTGAGAAGCAGAGATATTACTCTGCCAACAAAGGTGTGTATAGTCAAGGCTATGGTCTTCCCAGTGGTCATGTATAATTGTAAGCGATGGACTGTAAAGAAGATGGAGTGCTGAAAAATAGATGCCTTAGAACTGTGGTGCTGGAGAAGACTCCTGAGAGTCCTTTGGACAGCAAGGAAATCAAACCAGTCAATCTTAAGGGAAATCAACCCTGAATACTCATTATAAAGACTGATGCTGAAGCTGAAACTCCAATACTTTGGTCATCTGATGTGAACAGCTGACTCATTGGAACAGTCCCTGATGCTGGGAAAGATTGAGGGCAGAAGGAAAAGAGGATGTCAGAGGATGAGACGGCTGGATGGCATCACCAACGCAATGGACATGAACTTGGGCAAACTTCAGGAGATGGTGAGGGACAGAGAGGCCTGGCGCGCTTCAGTCCCTGGGATCACAGAGTCGGACATTACTGGGTGACTGAATATACAAGTTGTAACAAACGTACCATTCTGGTAAGTGATGATGATAATGAAGGAAACTATGTTTATGGAGGCTATAAGAGATAAATGGAAAATCTCTGTATCTTCCTCTCAACTGGACTACGAACTTATTTGTCTGAAAAGTAAGTTCCATTAAAAATTATTCCTTACCCATGCCCATCATCTTCATACTAACCGCTGACAACAGCTATGGAAGACAGTGACCCCTTCTACTGCAAACACACAAAGGGATGCTTGATCCTGGTTACTCCAGCAGTCTCACCTAGGATCCAATAGGAGCCTACTGGAGCTCACTTTTCTGAGTCTTTCCTAGGGCTGCTCCTTCCTACTGCTCCCTGAAAGAAGACCCATGATGCTTGCCCATGTGACACCCCTTAACCAGATCCCTTGAGTATCCCACCCACCTAAAGCTAATGAATCAAAACTATGTATGTGACAGCAATTCTACTTCTGAGACTACACCAGGACAAAACTATAATTCAAAAAGATACATACACCCTTATGTCTGTAGCAGCACTGTTCACAATAGCCAAAACATGGAAACAACATAACACACAATGAAATACTAGTTGGCCATTAAAAAAAAGAACAAAATAATGCCATTTGCAGCAACATGGTTGCAACTAGAGATTATCATACTAAGTGAAGTAAGTCACAAAGAGAAAGACAAATACCATATGATATCACTTATATGTGAAATCTAAAATAGGGCACAAAAGAAACTATCTACAAAATAGAAACAGACTCATAGAAATAGAAAACAGACTTGTGGCTGCCAAGGAGGAGAGGAGAGGAGAGGGGTGGACTGGGAGTTTGGGGTTGGGAGATGCAAACTGTACTTTTAAAATGGATAAACAACTAGGTCCTCCTGTATGGCACAGGTAACTATATTCACTTCAGTCGTGTCCAACTCTGTGTGACCCCATAGACGGCAGCCCACCAGGCTCCGCCGTCCTTGGGATTCTCCAGGCAAGAACACTGGAACTGGTTGCCATTTCCTTCTCCAGTGCATGAAAGTGAAAAGTAAAAGTGAAGTGGCTCAGTCGTCTGTGACTCTTAGCGACCCCATGGACTGCAGCCCACCAGGCTCCTCCATCCATGGGATTTGCCTGTGATAAACCATAATGGAAAAAGAATATTTAAAAAAGAATGTATATGTGTATATAACTGAGTCACTGGTGTATAGCAGAGATTGGCACAACATTGTAAATCAGTTCAGTCAGTGCAGTCTCAGTCGTGTCTGACTCTTTGCGAATCGCAGCACGCCAGGCCTCCCTGCCCATCACCAACTCCCGGAGTCCACCCAAACCCATGTCCATCGAGTTGGTGATGCCATCCAGCCATCTCATCCTCTGTCGTCCCCTTCTCCTCCTGCCGTCAATCTTTCCCAGCATCAGGCTCTTTTCAAATGAGTCAGCTCTTCGCATAAATCAACTATACTTAAATTTAAAAAATTGTGTGTGAGATCCAGCTAATTAGGGATACAACATTCAATGTTGACTTTACTATCACTGCACTTTTGCTATTCCCTACCTTCTGTTGTCCTTAGCATTTTTTTTAGTATTTTTATTTAGTATTTTAGGTTTTTTTTTATAATTTTATAACTTTAGTATTTGATGAATGGACTCAAGATTATAAGATTCTGCTTCTAAAGTTCTGCAACCTGTAAGTCTGAGATGAATTTATAAGTGTAGATCATGCCATTGTAAATGGAAGGGGTTGGGGTCAGTTAATTTGCTAGACATGAAGATTAGTCCAATTTCCAGATAAGCTAAACTTCAGACTTTTATTCTTACAATAAGCAAGCTAGTACTCAAGGTTAGGTCTATTTTAGAATGTTAGTTAAAAAACAAAAAGTGAGGGCTTCCCAGGTGGCTTGGAGATAAAGAATCTGCTTGCAATGCAGGAGACACAGATTCAATCCCTGGGTGGGGAAGATTCCCTAGAAAAGGAAATAGCAACCCACTCCAGTTTTTTTCCCTGAGAAATCCCATGGACAGAGGAGCCTGCTGGGCTATAGTCCACAGGGTCACAAAGAGTCAGACATGACTATGCAACTAACACAAAAAAAGCAAAAAGAGGTGGATAAACTGTAATTTCCAAAACCTAATCCTTATCTCTCAGCCTCACTCTGCATAGGAAATTTTCCAATTGCTTTTCTAATATTAGAGATATTTAATTTACTGTAATATCTGGTGCTTATCTTCCTCGTGCACAACTACATTGTTTCAGAATTAAATATCTATGAGTCTCTCTTTCTTTCTCTGGTTCCTTCCTCTCTCCCTCTTGACTCTGAACTCCCAAAGGCAAACAGTATGTGTTATTCTCTCAAGGTCCAGGGCAATGCCTAGTACATGGCAAAATGTACAATTGATATCTGTGAACAGACCTACTCAAGGCATGAGTGAAAACTTTAAAAAATGAATAGCATGTTCTTTAACACATTCACTAAACATGTGTCACCTCTGTATTTTACTTTTCTCTATGTGTGTGCTTTTCAATTACTACCAAAACATTTTGAACACATAAAAAGAAACAATATAGATAATAGTGAATGATGAGGTTTTCTCAGTGTGGGTTTGGCGGGGATCTTAGCAGAACTTCTTGAAATACTTCTCTGAAATCCAAGCTAAGAGGAAAGCAGGGCAATGGCTAAATTATGTCCTGCAGCTGCCCCAAAATTAATTTGTTGTTATGAAGTCCAAACCCCACACCTCAGGATGTGATGGTATTTGGAGATAGGGCCCTTAAAGAGGTAATTAAGCTAAAATAAGGTGATTAGAGTTTCCCTAATTCCACTTGACTGGTATCCCTATAAGGGAAAATTTGGACACAGATAACAGACAGAGGAAAAACTACATGAAGAAACGGAGAAGACAGTGACACGTGTGCCAGAGAGAGAAGCTTCAGAAGGAAACGATATTTCTGACACCTTGATCTTGGACTTCTAGTCTTTGGAACTTTGAATAGATTTCTATGGCTTAATCCATTTACTCTGTGGTACTTTGTTATTGCAGCCCAAGCAAACTTACATAGAAGTGCATGGTTGCTTCAGAAAGCATTAGTGCTTCATGCAGCAAAGCATAGTTCATACAAAAAAGATGTGAAAAAAACGATCATGATCGCATACCATATGCGTGAGTACAGTGCTAAGTCTTCACAAGAATCACCCTTAGAGCTCCCCTCAACCTTTATAGTGTGGCATTATTAACCTCATCTTTAAACAAGGGAGTTTCAGAGATTAAGAAGTTTTCTAAGAATAGTTGGCTGATATATTTCAGGAACAGAGTTTCAATACATGTCTATCTGATTTCAAAGTCAATATTCTTTGGGAATTCCCTGGTGGTCCAGAAGTTAAGACTCTATGCCCTCACTGTTGAGGGCTCTGGTTCAATCCCTGGTCAGAGAGCTAAGATCCCACAAGCACCGCGGCCCAGTCAAAACACAAAACAACCAGAAAAGTCAGTGTTCTTTTACAGTGCTGTGAACCCTACAGGCTAGGACATCTCTGAAGCTGAGGGTCTGGGGAAAAGGTCCTACTGTGTACGCAAGCAGAAGAGCATCGCCATGCATGTTCTAGACGGGGAAAGCACGTAGCTTCTTATTTTTAATCACATGTTTAAAAGTATAGTATTTGTCAGAATACAAAATGCTTTCTTCCACACATACACAAAAAAGAAAAAAAAAAAAAAAGAGAGAGTGGGGAAGGGAAGGAGGAAAGAATCCAAAATCTACCTTTTGGTAGATTGCTACCTTTTGGTAGTTGCAACTCTGCAGCAACTGAGCTGTTCTTTTAAATGGAGGGCACGCTCTCAAAGCCAGAAATAGAATAAATTAGAAGTATTAATAAAGCCCAAACATCACCACTGTGAAGTTTATGTTAGCAGTAATTTTCTTAACAACAACAAAAAAGAACAGTGTTCACCATCTGACCTGAGATAGGATTATGCTATACCTGGAACATATCTAAATTTGTTCCTACCGTATTCTATGAGTCAAAAGTAATGGAGGCCCTGCTATATTTCTATACAAATGAAACTTTTTCTATTATTTGTTATGTATTGTTTATATGCACACACATACACTTGTTAGTTTTTACTGAAATATTTAATATTTTTCCAGGAGGATTTTGCACGCCCCTCAACTCCTGGGAACATTTGGCAATATCTGGAGACACTTTAGTTGTCACACATGACTAAGGTGCTACTAGACTCTGGTCAAGAGAAACCAGCAATGCTGCTAAACACCCTTCAAAGTACTGTAGAGCCCCACCCCTACCCGACAACAAAAAATTATCCAGTCCAAAATGTCAATAGCACTGATGGTTCCTGCATAAGAATTCAGTCAGATTTATTGTCTGTGCCAGCTTACTTTGTAATCTATTAGTCTTAGTGATGTATTAGTTTTGACTCTATGTAATGTATGTGAAACAGAGATCATTTAATGTGTTTACATAACCTGGCTTGCTTTTTTGAATTAACCATATTATTCCTCCAATGTACCACCAGTATTTGTTTTTATAAAACCACACACATGGTATGAAACTTCATTTGTCAGTTAACCTGTTATGTTTTGTTGCCTGTCATATCTAATACACAGTGACTACATTTCTTTTTAACTACATGAATTTATACCTTTTTCAGAATTAGTAGAATAGTAATATCCAAAAGATCATACTATCATATCCAGAACATATGATTTTGCACCTGGACTACAGTATATAATATATAGACAAATAATATATTTCCTATAAAATATATTTATATGGCTGTATCATGAAATTTAATTTTTCAAATATATCTATGTTTGGAAAATTGAGGTGTATCTTTTACAACTTCATATAGTATATAATATGAAAAGTGACCGTAGGGAATTAAAAATTAAAAATTTAAATTCCCCATCCATTTCATTTGTGCATATTAGATTTGCACAGATTAGTTTCAATTCAGCAAACACATACTGAGCACTGGAGAAATAATGATGACTTAGATAGAATGGCTAGCTATGAGGAACTCACTTCTGGCCAAAGAGAACCAGGACAGCAAAACATTTCATGTTTGGTTGGAAATATAAGGTATAATATATATATAACAAAGCTTCCTTCTTTATATTTATTTTATTCTTTCATAAACTATCAAACTATCCCTGTTTGCACATAGTCTTGATTACCAATTTTAATAATTTTAACATTATTTGAATCAAGATCCATAATTTGCTAAAGCAAATTTTGAATCATTTGGCACATTTTTATTCTTTCCAATTGCCCTTTATGCTGCTGCTGCTGCTAAGTCACTTCAGTCGTGTCTGACTCTGTGCAACCCCATAGACAGCAACCCAGGCTCCCCCGTCCCTGGGATTCTCCAGGCAAGAACACTGGAGTGGGTTTCCATTTCCTTCTCCAATGCAGGAAATTGAAAAGTGAAAGTGAAGTCACTCAGTCATGCCTGACTCCTAGCGACCCCATGGACTGCAGCCCACCAGGCTCCTCCGTCCATGGGATTTTCCAGGCAAGAGTACTGGAGTGGGGTGCCATTGCCTTCTCTGAATTGCCCTTTATAGATAACATTAAAATGGAAATTTCAAGTATATGGATTTTATTTTTCTTTTAGAATATTTCCTTAAAAGAAATTTCAGACAAGTAGGATTGTTAAGTTGAAATTGTATTAAAATATTTTATTCTATATTATTTTTTTACTTATAAAACCATTGTGCCAACTTCCATTGCAACTAGAGTATAATGGTGAAAAAAAGTCATTGCATACATTCCATCACTTAGTTTTATTTTTGAAATAAAACTAAATAAAAGATAGAATTGAATGAGATTTTAAATATACTTTAAATTTCATTTACCTTTTAAATCTCTGATTACTGGCATAGACAAACAGGTGGCGATAGCACCATCTGTAAAGAATTTGCCTGTAGTGCAGGAGAGACCACGGTTCTATCCCTGGGTTGAGAACATCCCCTGGAGAAGGAAATGGCACTGCAGTATTTTTGACTGGAAAGTCTCATGGACAGAGGAGTCTGGAGGGTTACAGTCCATGGGGTCACCAGTGTGGGACATGACTTAGTGACTAAACCACTCCCATTGGCATGGGAGATATTTCCCTATATTCTAATTTATATTTTTTCTGAAAATGAATTGTATGTCCTACACTGATTTGTCTGAGTCTGCAGTTAATGCCAGTTCAGTTCAATTCAGTCACTCAGTTGTGTCTGACTCTTTGCGACCCCATGAATTGCAGCATGCCAGGCCTCCCTGTCCATCACCAACTCCCAGAGTTCATTCAAACTCACATCCTTCAAGTTGGTGATGCCATCCAGCCATCTCATCCTCTGTCATCCCATTCTCCTCCTGCCCCGAATCCCTCCCAGCATCAGGGTCTTTTCCAATGAGTCAACTCTTTGCATGAGGTGGCCAAAGTACTGGAATTTCAGCTTTAGTATCATTCCTTCCAAAGAACACCCAGGACTGATTTCCTTTAGGATAGACTGGTTGGATCTCCTTGCAGTCCAAGGGACTCTCAAGAGTCTTCACCAACACCACAGTTCAAAAGCATCAATTCTTCGACGCTCAGCTTTCTTCACAGTCGAACTCTCACCATACATGGCTGCTGGAAAAACCATAGCCTTGACTAGATAGACCTTTGTTGGCAAAGTAATGTCTCTGCTTTTAAATATGCTGTCTAGGTTGGTCGTAACTTTCCTTCCAAGGAGTAAGCGTCTTCTAATTTCATGGCTGCAATCACCATCTGCAATGATTTTGGAGCCCAAAAAATTAAAGTCTGACACTGTTTCCACTATTTCCCCATCTATTTGCCTTGAAGTGATGGAGATCAGCCGTGGGATTTCTTTGGAAGGAATGATGCTAAAGCTGAAACTCCAGTACTTTGGCCACCTCATGCGAAGAGTTGACTCATTGGAAAAGACCCTGATGCTGGGAGGGATTCGGGGCAGGAGGAGAAGGAGACGACAGAGGATGAGATGGCTGGATGGCATCATCGACTCAATGGACGTGAGTTTGAGTGAACTCCAGGAGTTGGTGATGGACAGGGAGGCCTGGCATGCTGCGATTCATGGGGTCGCAAAGAGTTGGACACAACTGAGTGACTGAACTGAACTGAACTGAACTGATGGGACCAGATGCCATGATCTTCGTTTTCTGAATGTTGAGCTTTAAGCCAACTTTTTCACTCTCCTCTTTCACTTTCATCAAGAGGCTTTTTAGTTCCTCTTCACTTTCTGCCATAAAGGTGGTGTCATCTGCATATCTGAGGTTATTGATATTTCTCCACTTACAAAAGCAGCATGGTTTGTTTTCAAAGTGATTTTAGTAGCTAAGCTTAAATAGGGGAAATAAAACAAAAGATAACCATCTGTTGAGAAATTTCTTTTTTCTTTTCTTCCCTTCTACCTTCTCTGGATGAGCAGTTTAAGGGGATTAATGCAGTGATCTGAACATGCTGTTTTGCACTAAACTCACTTAGTCTTTCTTCTCAGGTCCTTGACCCAGATAAAGAAAGATATGATTTCCAAATTCAACGAAAGCTTAAATTGGAGGGGAGGGGAAAAATGCTATCTCAGCTCAAAGTCTGATTTCTCTGCTGTCCCACAGTTATAATTGTAAAATAGAGCTTCACTTAAAAATACCTCTCTTTTTCACCCAGGCCTCATAGAATCTTTGTGTGGGAAGGCACCTTGAGAAGTCATTTGACATTGCAGACCACATATTCCAAACCAAAACTCAAAACAAATAACCTAACAAGACTTTTTTTGTTTCATTATTTGCCAATGTATTTAAAATCATCTTATAAGCACTTAAAAGGTCATATGAAAATTGTCTGTCTCACTCATCTCCTCTTGGTCCACATATCAATAGGATTTATATGCTATTCCTTCCTATTTCTGTGCTTTCAACCCTGCTCTCTCTAATTGATTTGGTTTGTTCAAGAGCCTTATAAGCTTCTCTTCACACATATCCCACAGGTATTTCAAACTCAACACATCCAAAATTGAAATCATCTTTTCTTCCAAACCAGTCTCTCCGCCTCTCGTCTTCTCATAATGAACAGTACTGCATAATTCACAACCCAACCCGGAAACCTTAGAGTCCACATAGTCCACCCCGTACTCTCTCACCCAATCACTGAATCCAGTCAATTCTATCTGAAAAGAATCACAGTCTCTCTTAAGCATTTCCTTTTCTTCATCCTCAACTCTGCTTCCTTAGTGCACAACTTTATGGACAAATTACTGAAATCATCTCCTTGTTGGTCTCCCTGACACCAGTGTTCATCACGATCCCCCTACCCTCCACACCATCCTCCTTATCTCTGTCGGAGGTCTTTAGAAAATACAAATCTCATCATGTAATATAGGACCACCATTCCTCCTTTATGATTTTATTTTAAAGATCAGAGTTTTCTGCTATAAATGAGATAGTCAGGAATAAAACTCATATTCACAATGGGGCAAAATGAGAAAGGCTGGATTGTTTTAAAAGAAAGTTGCCAAGCTGCTTCTTTTTCCTAATACAGGATTTCTAGGATTGAAAATTGCCAAGCGGCTTCCCTGGTAGCTCAGCTGTTAAAGCGTCTGCCTGCAATGCGGGAGACCCAGGTTCGATCCCTGGGTTGGGGAGATCCCCTGGAGAAGGAAATGGCAACCCACTCCAGTATTCTTGCCTGGAGAATCCCATGGACTGAGGAGCCTGGTGGGCTACAGTCCACAGGGTTGCAAAGAGTCGGACATGACTGGGTGACTTTACTTTTGTGACCCTGCTTGTATTGACCCCAGCCTGCTCCCCTACCGACTCCATCCTTCAGTTTCACTTCAGAGAGTTTTATGTTCAAAATATAGATTGTAAACCCAGTGTTGGAACAGACAGAAGCAAGGAAAATACATGCAGACTTCAAACAGCTATGAAGTGTAACTAACTGTTCAGTTAAAGAAATTGACAGACCCTTAAGGACAGTCTTCCTAAACCAATATCAATAATATTCAATTATTCTTTCTCCTTTGAGGTGCTCTGAGCTTTTTATAAAAGTCAACTCTGGATATACAAGCAGAAATCATAAAAAGAGTGAACACGATATATATATATCTGTCCCTTTCTCACAAAGACAATTTCTTAGGTATCAAAACCTAGGAGAGGAGGATTAGTTTACTTATATATGCATAAATTCTTTCAATGGCATTTTTTAACTCTAATGGGTCAGAAAGCGTGCTATAGAAACCTACTGGTGCCAAAGACAGTGCTCCATTTTTCTAATGGTTTCTGAGCACAGAGACGACATCCATCAGGAGAAGCAACACCAAGGCAGTATTCAATATATTCATACATTGAAAATTAGAGAAAAATAGTTGCAAAATAAGATACTGCTGAAATCGAAGGATTTAACAAGTGCTTTAGAGGAGGGGGCCTGATCACATCTGGCCCACTGGCGTGAGCTGGTGCCAATAAAGGATTTTGGACAGAATGTTTTAGACAAGGCTCTTTGAGTTACAAGACAGCTTGTGCTATTCCCATTTCAGGAAATCTCCTTTGCAATTTCTCTACATACCTACTGAAATCTCACTCATCATTCAAGATCCAGATTAAGTCTCAGCTTCTCAGTGAAGTCACTCCCAACCATCACCTCAAAATCTTCTTACTCCAGGTTTCTGGAGTATTTTATTTATACCCATATTTATACCCACATTTTCACACTATGTCCTTACCACACATTAACGTCCTCTAGTTTACTTATTTTGTGGAAGCACTAGTATAGCCCTTACTATGTGCCAGTCAGTGTCTTAATGGCTTTGTAATATTAATTCTCTTAATCCACACAGCAATCCTACATGTAGTTTTACTATTATCCCAACTTAACTGAAGCCCAGTTTTCTAAAATGCTGTCTTTTGCACTGTAGGGCAAGGTCCCTTGAAGGAGAAATGCATCATTTTCATCCTTATAATCTCAGTTTGTAGAACATGACTTAGCAAATTTTAGACTTTCAGTTTAATAAACAAATGCATACATAATCTTGAATAAAGAATGTTTGACAGACACCAGTTCAGATCAAGAGACACTACTCATTAGGAGATACTTAGTTGACTTTATTTTTATATAACCTCACCTTAACATCTATAATGTTTAGTGAATTTTGCTCTTAGGAGGAAAAGCATAGAAATGATAGCTAGTAACAACTATTGCTCTGAAGCCCAAGTAAATCTCATTAAGATCTGGTTAACCCACTTACTTCAGAAAGACAAATTGCACATCATTCCAAAAAAATTGAAGAAGAAGAAGACAAAGATAGGAAAAGGAAGATGTAGTATAATACTTGCAATTTTTTGTTAAGAAATCTCAGTTCAAAGTTCAGTTTAAATTTCACTGTTTAATGTGTTCCCCAAGAACAAAGGACATCTGCAGTTAAACTGCTGAAAGTGAAAGTGAAGTCACTCAGTCATGTCCAACTCTTTGTGACCCCATGGACTGTAGCCTATCAGGCTCCTCCGTCCATGGGATTTTCCAGGCAAGAGTGCTGGAGTGGATTGCCATTTCCTTCTCCAGGGGGTCTTCCCCACCCAGGGATCGAACCTGGGTCTCCCGCATTGCAGGCAGACGCTTTACCGTCTGAGCCACCAGGAGAGACCTTAAACAACACATATCCTTATTGCCAATCACATCCCCACCAGGATGGGGTAAGACCCAGAGCACAGGAGCAGGGGTAATGTGGGCAAACCCTCCTTACCCACCTGCCTCCCACCATTTGGTTGGACAAGATCTGCTCAAATGTGAAAAGGATGATAATGCACAGATGGTGGCAGAGACCTCCAAGATGTGTAGAACTGTATGAATGGTGTGCACTGTGTATGAACCACAGTAAAATGTCATTAGGTACAAACAGGCTGGCCTCTGGGTCTCCTGAAACTTCCACCTCACTGTTTACTTTCAAGCACTGAAAATTAAGTCTGGTCTAGAGAACAGAGGAATTTGATTTTGGAAAATGCCAAAAGAACACCACCTCACCTTCAGTGATTACAGCTTCATTCATTTGGGGGCTAGTCCCATTGTAAAATGCCAGCACCCTGTAAGGAGGTAAATCTTAAGTCCTTATCAGCTAACACAAGGTTTATCCAATAATTCCCTATAAAAGACTAGTCTGCCCACAGGTAAAAATAAGAGAAAAATCCAGATGGTTCCAGAGAAAAGGAGAGCAGTGCTAGGAGAGGAAAAAACACAACCACTGTTAAGAGTAAAGAAGACCCGAAAGACCTGCATTGTGCTCTTCCCAGTTTTCCCAGGATGGCTGTGTCACCAGGACAGGGCACTCAACCTGGAATTTCAGCTTCGATCTCACAACAGAGAGGTCACAGGAAGACCAATGGGAAGCCCGGAGATCTAGTTGATGTCCCAGGGGCATAGATGAGTTTATTTAAGTAGCTCCAGAGAATCTAGAGGGGGATGGAACAAAAAGTACCCATGCAGTATTCCCCAAGGAGCAAGAAAAGAGAAATCAGGGAACGGAGGTGGTACACATACTTCTGGACACATGCTCCGTTGAGAAGTGGGCCAGGGTGGATTTGGTTGGAAAGAGCTAAGTGGAGGTCATGTTCTTTTGTCACCTGTAAGGAAATGAGAAGTTGAAGGGAAGTTGGAAGAACCTATGTGCTGAGCAATGGGAGTGGAATAAAGTAGTAAAGGTCATTTCTGCCCAATTCTCAGGCTTCCCCACAGTTGGATGCAATTGTTCAATTTGCCTGTGATCTCCAGGTCCACATCTGAGCTCTTTGTCTCCTATTCTTGGGGGTTCTTGGTGAACTCATAGATTCATCTTCTCATGAGCCTGGGGCTACCCTCACCTGGCAGGAGGTGTCCCCATGTGGTTTCTCCTAGAGCTGAATGCAGCCCCCACTCTCCCAGCGGGCATGGACATGCAGAGGAGATGAACCTTTAGAAGGTCCTCTCACCTGGGATGAGTTTCATTCTTTGGTCCTGTGCTGCTGGCTCCACTAGGAGGAAGGAGCAATTATGGCATGACGCAGTTAAGGTTCTGGAACAGAACATCCTTTGCCAGCCTCAGGCACCAGCCAGCTCGCCTGTGAATTTTGCATTTTAAGCACCTCAGATCTCAGCTTAATTAAGAGCATCACTGCTCCCAGAGAGATCTGCTGACACAAAAGTGGGCGAGAAAAACACACACACACACACACACACACATAGCTTGGCTCAGCAAGCTGAGTTCCATTCCTTCAAGTAAGCATTTAGGAGAACTGCTCCTGCCCAGCAGGGCACAAGTGCTGCTGGGGATTGGGAGCAGGGCAAAAGAGTCAGGCAGAGGTCCCAAGGCCACAGCCTAGGGAGAGACCGGAGATATAGCCAGGGAGTTGGAAGGTAGCTTTATGACAACCTAGCACCAAGAGAACAACGTGCAGCCTCTCTGCAAATGCACAGGGTCACAGGTGAAGAGGGCCCAGCAAGGGAGCTGGTCCTAAAAATAAATGTGAGGTTACTGAGACAATCAAATGTGAGGGTGTCTGGAAAGTGCTGAGCGGAGACTTGACATGTTCGGTAATTAGTAGCTACTACTGTTATTACAATGCAGCCCTCAGCCTTCACCCCACTCAGCTCCAGGGCTGCCAACAAAAACCCCCAAAAAGGACTGCGCTGGCAAGTCCGAGCTAACCCAGCCAGAACTTGCTTTCTTCAGGTGGACACAGCCCCTCCCTGCCTGGAAAAGCTAAGCCCCCGGAGAACTAATAGAAATGGTTAAGCTGAGCCTCAGTCCATGCCTTCCTCTCTGACAGCTGCCTCTTGGGAGCACTTAGAAATGCAAAGAGCCCAACTGAAAGCTACCTGGTTAAGAACCACAACACATGAAAAGATGCTCACAATACATGAAAACATCACTCACTATCAGAGAAATGCAAATCAAAACCACAGTGAGGTACTATCTCGTGCCAGTCAGAATGGCTGCTATCAAAAAGTCTCCAAACAATAAATGCTGGAGAGAGTGTGGAAAAAAGGGAACCCTCTTACACTGTTGGTGGGAATGCAAACTAGTACAGCCACTATGGAGAACAGTGTGGAGATTCCTTAAAAAACTGGAAATAGAAATCCCATATGACCCAGCAGCCCCACTGCTGGGCATACACACTGAGGAAACCAGAATTGAAAGAGACACATGTACCCCAGTGTTCATCACGGCACTGTTTACAATAGCCAGGACATGGAAGCAACCTAGATGTCCACTGGCAGATGAATGGATAAGAAAGATGTGGTACATACATACAATGGAATATTACTCAGATATTAAAAAGAATGCATTTGAATCAGTTCTAATGAGGTGGATGAAACTGGAGCCTATTATACAGAGTGAAGTAAGCCAGAAAGAAAAACACCAATATAGTATACTAACGCATATATATGGAATTTAGAAAGGTGGTAATGATGACCCTATATGCGAGACAGCAAAAGAGACACAGATGTAAAGAACAGACTTTTGGACTCTGTGGGAGAGGGAGAGGGTAGGATGATTTGAGAGAATAGCACTGAAACATGTATATTGTCATATGTGAAATAGATCGTCAGTCTAGGTTTGATGCATGAGACACGGCACTCAGGGCCGGTGCACTGGAACGACCCCGAGGGATGGGATGGGGAGGGAGGAGGGAGGGGGGTTCAGGATGGAGGACACACATACACATGGCTGATTCATGTCAATATAAGGCAAAAACCACTACAATGTTGTAAAGTAATTAGCCTCCAATTAAAATGATTAATTTTTTAAAAAAGAACCATAATACATCTTTCTTTCTCCTGCCACACCTCTCAGACCCATGCAAGGGGATATGCCTTCAGAATACACTTTTCCTAGTTAAAAAGATGACATTTTGTCTTAAAATGAACTAAGCTGGACTCATCTGGAGCTATGAGGTAGGAGAAGAGAGGGAAGAGGAGCTGGTGCTTCATTGGAGAGGCTGGATAGCAAGGGAGCTGATGAAAGTGCACACTGGAATCAGTCCACCTGAAGCTGAGCCCCAACTTTGTCTCTCTTTAACCATGGCTTCCAGCAATCATTAACCTCATTTTCCCAGTAAGAACAGCATTATATACCTGATAGGGTTTTGTGAGTATTAGAAGAGCTAATACATCAAACATGCTTAAAAATAGTAGCACAGTTTCTCTCCTTATGTATTAATATCTATTATCATCGAAAATTATGGATCCATAACAATACTTGAGTAGAAGCTATGATAACTCTCACTTTGCAGATGAGGAAACTGAGGCATTGAGCCCAAGTAGCACAGTCAGTAAATGGCAGGCCTGGGGACTGAACCCAGAGTCAGTGATGTCCACTGAGCAACAGGGGCTCCTAAACACTACCCTTTACAAATTGGGTGGAGGGGCTCTTGTTCAACATCACATTAAATAAATGATTATTCCTCAGGTACCAAGATTTTTATACAGACTTATTTCCTGGTAATATATCTACCCATATAAACCAAGCCACTTTCACAAGCACTTACCCTCTTGGCCCATATGCCTGCTATCTCCTTCTGAATCTGCAAATTAAAGTGCAATTTCTTGTCCCCCACCCCAAATATAAAGTCAGTCTTTCTGGAGTGGAGCCCAGGAATCTTCATTTTTAACCAAGACCCTGATGTGTACACATCGTTCTCATGACCACCCTTCCTGTTACAGTTCTCCCGCACTCCAAAGTTGGAAGCTATAGCTGCAGGTTGTATCTCCCCATATTTGTTTAGTTTTTCATACATCTTGAATAGGTCCCTGAAATGTTATCCATAGATTTCAGAACATCAGATTTTTTAAAAAAGGGGGGTGGGGGAACCATAGCACTCCTTGGTTTGTCTTTTATAAGCAACACACTTAACTGAGGTACAGATGCAGAATTCGTGGAAGGTGCAGGTTGAAAGAAATCCCACAGCTCCCATTTATCCAGGCTGTTTCCATTAGGAAAGAAAACATTAACTTCGTAATTATCCCCACAACTCCAGTTCTGCAATGGTTCTTTTAATCACTTGTTGAGGTTGGAAAGTTAATACTTTCCAGGGAAGCAAAACAAGTTATCCTTGTCCTAAGAGGTGCTGTGTGGTGATCTGTGATCTGGAGGTCAAAATTCTGTGAACAAACCTGCCAGATACAAATACTCCCTTCTTCCTTCATTAGCAAATTACCACAAGGAGCTTTTTTTATTTTTTATTCCTAGGGAATGCTATTCCAAAGAAAACATGTTGTCTAAATCACTCAAAAAACATAAAGACTCCCACAAAACTCTCAATCCAGCCATGCAACTGAACTCTGTGATAGTAAATCACCATGTGTCAAAGGAAGGTTTGTTCTAATAATGAAGCAAAAAGTAATAACAATGAGCATTCACTAGCGCTTAATTCCTAAGCTCTGTGCTCACTGTTTTTCATAATTAACTGTTACAGTGTAAAGAACCATGAAGAAGGGGGAAGCTGCTCACCTTTGAAAAATTACAAGGAGTTCACAGCAAACTTGTCCTAGTGAAATATATAGTATGCAATTTACCAGTTGTCACGGTCCTTTCTCTCAGTGTCTAGTAAGCTGTTCCTGGCCCCCAACCACCTTGATTGTGACACCCCTCCAGCTGCCCTGCCAGATGGTCTTTGCTGGTCAACTGCAAGATACATGAACAGATAATTCCTTCAGTCTGCTGGAAGCTCTCTGTAGGATGTTCTTCCAACACAGCACTTACAGGATTTTAGTTGGGGGCTGGGAGGCAGGGAGAGGGTGGTAGACTTACTCCAAGTTGAAAATGAAGAGAAAGTACACGCATCTGGCCATCTCCAATTAAACGCCAGCTTCTGGTTCAGGAGCAGTCTGAGCCTGCAGCATTTGAGTTGTTTTTCCCCTGAGCTATTAGGATATTCATTATTTCAAATAAAAATCTACAAGCAAGCTGCATAATAAAGAGAATGAATCTTGCTTCTCTACCAACCTGATTGTGGAATATGTTTGGCTTATTATCTTATTTAATTGTCTAAGGAAACTAATTGTTTTAGCTCATTTGTTGAAATTTATAATACTTGGATCCTTTTATCTGTTTGCAGAGCAAGGCAGAACATCTTGGCATTGAAGAATGCATATTTGATCTGTGAAGTATATAGTCTTTTGAATATGTATCTTCACTATGGTGGAGAATTTATTTATTCAGAGGCTCATTAGTTTAAAGTAGAACGTCCTTTGGATGGGAATCAATAAAATATTTATTCTATAAGAAGAAGTGTCTTTGTACATAGGGACAGAGGGAGAGGAGCCATCCAACTCATTGGATAAGGAATCTACTCTTCCCCAGAAGTAGATTTTTCATAGACAGTACTGTGGTGGTAGTAATGATAATAATGGAGGAGGGGGGAGCAGCAGAAGGGGGAAGAAAAGGGAGGAAGAAGAGAAAAGAGGACTAAACAAACAAACTGGACTTTTCAGTGTCTCAGACCTCGGTTCAAATTAAATTCTACTACAGCTCTGTACTTCATTTTTCTTATCTATAGTTACTACTTCACAAGGTTATTGAAAGAATTAAATAGGCTAGTTGTATATAAGGCTTCCAAAATTAGTTCTTGCTAGAATTAGGGTTGCTAGGTAAAATACAGGATACCAAGTCTGTCAGTTTCCTATTGCAGGGGTAACAAGTTACCACAAGCTTAATGACTTTAAGCAACATAAATACATTATCTTGCAATTCTGGAGGTTAGAAGTCTGAAATGGGACTGCATGGTTGTGGCTCCTTCTGGAAATTCTAGAGGGTAATTTTCTTGCCTTTTCTGGCTACTAGAGGCCACCTGCATGCCTTGACTCATGGCCTCTTCCTCCATCTTTAAAGCCAGTCACAAAGCATTTTCTCTACTCTTTGACCCAATTCCATTCTCCAGTCTTCAACCTTACAAGTACCCTTGTGATTATCTAGTCCACTCAGACTATTAAAGAAAATCTCACCTCAAGACTCATTCATATCTGCAAAATTCTTCAGCCATATAAGGTAACATTCAAGTATTCTGGGACTTCAGACTTGGAAAACTTTGGAGGCCACTGGTCAGCCTAGTACAATTCACCCTCTGGCTCCTGAAGATTCACATCCATCTCTAATGCAAAATACAGTCACCTAATCCTAACATCTCTAAATGTCTCAATGCAATTTCAAAATCTCATTTAAATATCATCAACTCAAAAGTCCTAAATCTCATTCCTTAAATTATGTTTGGGTCATAAATCTCAGTATAATTCGTCTGAGGCAAAATTTTTCTGTCTGTGGATCTGTGAAAATAAAAACAAGTTGTTTGGTCCCTAAGTCATGTCTGACTCTGTGACCACATGGACTGCAGCACACCAGGCTTCCCTGTCCTTGGCTATCTCCCAGAGTTTGCTCAAATTCATGTCCATTGAGTCAATGATGCCATCCAACCACCTTATCTTCTGTTGTCCCATTCTCCTCCCCTTCAATCTTTCCCAGCATTAGGGTCTTGTCCAATGAGTCAGCCCTTTGCAACATGTGGCCAAAGTATTGGAGCTTCAGCTTCAGCATCAGTTTTTTCAATGAATATTCAGCGTTGATTTCTTTTAGAAGTGACTGGTTTGATCTCCTTGCTGTCCAAGGGATTCTCAAGATGTAATTCTAAAATACAGCTGTGGGACAGATATAGGATAAGATTTATAGTCATTTTTGTTCAAAAATAGAGGTGAAGGATGGAACAAAAACAAAAAAAAATCACTGGTTACAAGAAATACTGAGATCCAACTAGGAAAAAAATCATTAGGTTTCAAGCCCTGAGAATAATCCTCTGTGGTTCATAGCTCTGCCTCTGGATGCTCTGTTCCATCCTCTGGGTATGAGGCTCTGCCCTCAGCTTCACTATATGGCTCATCCTTCCTCTTTCATGAAGGATAGAACATATTTGCCGCTGAGTAATTTTTAAGCCTATTTCCTCCACGTAGAAATGTTCAGAGTCTGACTGCTTTCTTTCATTCCCTCTTGTAATCCAAGCAGTCAGTATCTCTGATGCTATAACTCAAGAATATTGCAAGTCTCCTATATGTTTCTCAAGAATTCACTTCATTAGACAAAATGTTCCTCCAGAGAGCCTTCAAAGTCATCTCATCTCTATTTTTGACTTCCCCTGAGATGGCTGAAGGGATCCATGAGTCACATGCATAATCTCTTCAAAGAGACCTCATCTGATTGAACTTGGACCTAGTGCTCCTTCCAAGGAAGGAATAAAATGTTGGTGAGCCACCCCTTTGTTTTTTTCTCCAGTGCATGCTTTCCTGTCATTAAATCTATTGTAGCATTTTTGCAATCTGAATAGCCTGAGAATTTCCCAGATCAAGTCTTGGCTCTTTTTCGCTTAGAGTTCTTCCCTCAATCTAGCTCTTTCCTCTCACATTTTACTGTATGCAGCAAGAAGAAACCAGGCTATACATTCAACACTTTATGCTTAGAGATCACAGCTAAATATTCCTAAATTCTGCCTTTCATATAGCAGGACACAACTGAGCTGAATTTTCTTTTACTAGATGTATAAAAGAATCCCCTTTACTTCAATTTATAATAACACCCAGCTGAACTCAAATTTCATATTAACAATAGGGTTTGGTACAAGTATGCCCCAAACACTATATACTTAAACAATAATAATTTTAAATTTTATCTAAAATTCAAATGTACTGGGCATCCTGAATTTTTATTTGCTAAATCTGATTTCAACTAGGTGATCCAGAGGGTTCTGAGAGAATAGGATACAAAATGGGGAAACTCTGGAAGTAGAAAATAGAAGAAATGTACAGCTTAAATCTGTCTGGAAGGGCATGCCTTATTAAGGAGCTATGGCAGGGGTCCTTGAACAGACAGGGAGGTAACTAAGGCTTCAGAAAAGGTGAGATCTGGAGGGAGGGATGGGGATTAATCTGGAAGAACTGGAGCACTGAGGATGAACACATCTCACCTCATTATTTTGCTAATGGGCACACCTGCCAACAGAACCTCATTTTATCAACACTTATATCCAAAGGAGGAAAGGTATTTTTCATCATTCTCTTGGCCCCCTGTGGCTAGACACAGAGAGAAAGAGGGAGAGAGAGAGAAAGGGGAAGCATACAAGCACATCTACGTGCATAGTGGCACCATAATGATTTCAGTCAAACTTATTAATGAAAACTTTTTTCTTGACGAGAAGCCAATTCTATCAACCACAGTAAATAATTTTTTTTTCAATTAGCTAACTACCATGAATGTAAGTATGGGTCACGTTGTCTCACATGAAAAATATGTATTGTTAATACCACCCTGTATAGAACAACTGATTGGTTCAGGATTGAGAAAGGACTGTGACAGGACTGTCTGTTGTCACTTTTTTTGTTTAACTTATAGACTGAGCACATCATGAGAAATGCTGGGCTGGATGAGTTACAAGCTACAATCGAGAGGCGGGAGAAACATCAACAACCTCAGATATGTAGATGATACCACTCTAATGGCAGAAAGCAAAGAAGAATTAAAGAACCTCTTGATGAGGGTGAAGGAGGAGAGTGAAAAAGCAGCTTAAAACTAAGTATTAAAAAAACTAAGATCATGGCATCCAGCCCCATTACTTCATGGCAAATATTAGGGGAAAAGTGGAAGCAGTGACAGATTTCCTCTTCTTGGGCTCTAAAATCACTGTGGATGGTGACTGCAGCCATGAAATCAGATGGCGACTGCTTCTTGGCAGGAAAGCTATGACAAACCCAGGAAGTGTGTTGAAAAGCAGAGACATCACTCTGCTGACAAAGGTCAAGACTATGGTCTTCCCAGTGGTCACGTACAGTTGTGAGAGCTGTACTGTAAAGAAGTCAGAACACCAAGAATTGATCCCTTCAAACTGTGGTGCTGGAGAAGACTCCTGAGAGTCCCTTGGACAGCGAGGAGATCAAACCAGTCAATCTTAAAGGAAATCAACCCTGAATACTCATTAGAAGGACTGATGCAGAAGCTGAAACTCCAGTATTTTGGTAATGCAAACAGCCGACTCATTGGAAAAGTCCCTGATGCTGGGCAAGATTGAGGGCAGAAGGAGAAGAGGGTGTCAGAGGATGAGATGGCTTGATGGCATCACTGATGCAATGAACATGAACTTGAACAAACTTCAGGAGATAGTGAGAGACAGGGAGGCTTGGCTTGCTAAAGTCCCTGGGGTCACAGTCAGACATGACTGGGTGACTGAACAACAACAATACCACTTTACATGCGACTTTTCCAAAGCAAAAGGAGTCTCAAGTTTATCATTGGCGTCCACTACACTTCATGGTTTGCTTCACTGCCTTCCTCACCCCACCACCAAAAGCGGGAAAGCATTTCAATCTGTAATGTTTTAAACGTCCCAATTCTCTTAAGAAGTTAGCAGTGTGGCACTTAGCTTCAAGGAGCTGTATGACTATTTCAGCTACAAACCACTTTGCCCAATCATCTTCATACTAGAAACTGAACAGGAGTTGGGATGGGAAGACTTGGCTGGTGCCTCTCCTGATTATTTCTTCCAAATGTAACTTTCAGAGGAAGCTTCATGTTAGTAACAGCAGCACTTGTATAGTTCTCTGTGTCAGGCATTTTTCTAAGCACTTTACATCTATCAACTCACTTCTCAACACAACCATATAAGGAAAAGACTAGTGTCAGCATTATGTCATTAATGAAGACTGAGCACAGGTATTTAATAATTTGCCCTGGTCACAAAGTCATAAATGGCAAGCTGGTTCCAACACCTGTGCTCCTTAGTTCTCTGCTCCCTGCCTCTCTCACTATTAGAAATGAATTTCAAAAATATCAGGCACATCTGTAACACTAATGAAACACTAATGAAAAGACTCATCCAGCAGATGTAAGTGGAAAGAATGCTAGTATATGTAAGAACACCTTGTCTCAAACATACTCGCTGATTTAATGCCATAGTCCTCAGTTGGTTAAAAAATTGAGTTCTGGAGTGAGACTCACCTGTGTTTCTGTTCTGGTTATCCCCCTGATCATGCGACTTTGGCTAATACTTAATCACTCTAAGCTTGACTATCTCACCAATAAAATGGCAACAATGCTAGAAAGTATTTGTAGAATTGATGTTAAAATTATAAATTATTATCATTGACACTATTATTTTTCTAACACTCATACAGTGCATTTGTATGAGAGAAGAATACACTTTTATATTAAATAATACTGGGAGTAGCAATGAAGAATATGTAACGTACAGGAATGCTTCAGATTCAGTGAAAGCATTTCAACAATCCAAAGGCAAATATGATGGCACTGAAGGAGACATATAGATCCTTAGAGGCAAAATAAGAAAAGTGCTGCAGTGATTTAATCTTCAGAAGGTTAAAAAAAAGATGAACTAGCAGTGCTAGTCAAAGGCATGAAGGACCCTTATTATACAGCTGCCTCTTATCTTCATTAAGCCCAGAAAAATTAATTTGGATATACATTTTTGCTGGAAAAACTTCAGGTCACTGATAAACTGTAGGAGTGGGTCATCCTGGGAGACTAATTCCTTTCCTAGTGGAAATCTTCTAAAAAAGGAATTTTACATCTACCTGGAATAATATGAGTACAATCTGGCCTAGAGATGAGGAAATAAATGAGCCAGAGGATTCCATTTATTGAAAGAACATTTACATTACAATGTTAAATAATTATAATTATAGAAAAAAGATTGTTTTATATACAGTTTATTTTTCTGGCAATGTATTGAATGGTTGTGGGCTGATTTCTTTTTCTTGTTTTAGTTGATAGAAGTACTTTTAAAAAACTTTTAATCAAAGTATCCATCCCCTATTTCTTCTTCAGTAATGTAACTGTCTCACGGCTATCAGTTTTATTTAGTTGCGTATGTTTAACCTTCATAATTCTTAATTCTGCTCTTAACTTTGGAGGTTAGATTCTTTTTAAAATATGTTTTCCTTTTTATGATTGGAAAAATATGTATCTTCAATATAAACTTTTTTTTTAATTAAGGCTAGAGTCAAAAGAATAAAACACTCATAATCCCAATAAAAATATTCTGGCCCTTCAGTGAATGTACAAATGCTTTTCTTCTTGAACAGTGAGAATGCTTCATGTTGGAGATAGTATGGTAAACTAGGCAAGTTTATCCACTGCTGGTCAAAGTGCTGGTGCAGTGGATTCTATCATTTTGGAAGATGCTTTGCCGGAATCACTCAACAGTATTAAAATTTTCATACTCTTTGATTCAGTAATTCTAATTCTGGGCCTGTCTTTAAAAAAAAAAAAAAAAAACTATCCTAAAGAAAGAATGAGTTTTTTACTTAAAGATGTTCATCAAAGCATTTTTAAGCACATTGAATAGACAATAAAGCAAGTGTCCAATTTATATCCTCCACGTTAATTAAAAGTTATGGGCTCTGATAATAATACTTTTAAAATGGGCTTTTTGCTTAAAATCATCCCTTGGCTTTCTCAATATCACTGAAGATCAGGACTCATTCCAGTAAGATAGTGGAGAACCAACATCAGGGACTTTGTGTTAAAGAAACTGCTTTGTTGTTCTCTTCTTTTAGAAGAGACAAATGACAGGAAAATAAGATCGAGTGAGGAAATTTGTTTTCAAAGGAAACTCTTCCACAAAATATCCTGGAGTTACTGGTTTCATCCCAATCTCCTACTCTGCCTTCATCTTTGTTTTAGTACCAGAGAGACTCTGTGGTCAGAGTGCAAGTCTGCAAGGCTCACCTTCAACAAAGGAGCCTGCCGTTCTACACAGCAGGCACTACAAGAGGGAAAGCAGAAGAGTCAGCTTTAAAAGGATTTCCAATGTGCACTAACAACTTTTAAAAAGGTGTTTATGGTCAAATCAGAGTTACAAAAACACTCTTTTTCTGAGCTGTTCATATTTCTACTAACCTGGATAAAGGGAACGTATACATGGGAATGTCAAATGCTTAGCAATTTGGGGGGAAGACTTCTAAAGTCCACATTTCAGATAATTGAAAACTCTAAATTCACATCAACGTCACACCCCTCCTGTCAGTGTACATGTACAAAGAACATATCCAAAGGCGAAGGAGGGGGTCTAATTCTCTGTTAGGGATAATATGGTTGGTACTTCTATATATTATGCAAACAGTGGACTATAAGGGACAGTGCTTTCTTTCAGTCCTTCCTCTCTGAGCATCAGAGCACATATCAGTTGATCCATTAAAGTTAGTGATCCTGTGTATATTACCATATGTGAAAGAAATGACCAGTCCAAGTTGGATGCACGAAGCAGGGCACTCAAAGCTGGTGCACTGGGACAACCCAGGGGAATGGGATGGGGAGAGAGATTGAAGGAAGGTTCAGGACAGGGGGACACAGGCACACACATGGCTGATTCATGTCAATGTATGGCAAAAACCACCACAATATTGTAAAGTAATTAGCCTCCAATTAAAATAAATTAATTAATTTAAAAGAAAAAAAGTTAATGATCCTGGAGAGGGTATCCATACTCCAGGCTTTATAGCAACCAAAACTTTCCAGCAAATGGGTGATTCTTTCCTGTAAAATGTACCACATGCATTTTTCTAAGCTGTGAATTTATTTATTCTTACACATTCACTCATACATAATATAGGGGTGGTTGTAAAATTAGCTTGGGCTCTTCCTTACCAGGTAACTGGTAAAACCCCTGATCAGCTATGGTTCCGAGAACTGTTTCTACCCAGACCCCATCTGAATACTCTTTTGTTCCTCACTCTGGTTTTACTTTCATTATCTCTCCCTTCCACTTCTGCCACTCCAATCTGATCTCCGTTGAAAAGGACTATTCCTTAGACCAAGACTGATCAAGACTTTTTACACCAGTTTATATGAATTCCTCTTTCCTCTGTCTGTACTTTCATGAGTTCAGAGCTTTCATTGACACACTTTTGCAGCTCTAGGTCCTTCCTTCATTCAAGGTCACTTCTATCCTGGTATATGTTCTGCAAAAGACTTGCTGCTGCCCATTACCAAAGATTTCTCACCACCACTACCACCATGTCAGAAATTTGCCACATAACCACTATAAGTCCATTTCTCCTTGACTTATATAGTTGTCCTTAATTTTAGTGAAGCCCTGGATTTGTTCTGAGTAAAATTTCATGCAGCCTGAGGGTCCCAGGAGAATACAAATAAGATTGCTTCCAAAGTAGGCCCATAAATATATTGTGAACAACAGGCGTTTTCTCTACCATAGGGAGTATAAAAGGAAAGAAAAGAAAAAGTTGTTAAGTTCCAAAGTTAGAACACTTCTGGAGGACAATTTTTCCTGTATTTACTTCAGTAAAGGAAGGATGACACCCCCACAGATTATTTGGCATTTTCCATGGTGCAGAAAGAAAGCAATTAACTAATTTTAGAATCTCAGTTTAGAAGGTTGTTTAACTAATCAGGGGCAGTTATATCTGTATTAATAATTTTTAACTATTTTTAATAATTACCCTCAAACTACATGAAAACATGCTGAACACAAATGTTTTTAGATAATAAAATAGTAATTACATTAAAAATAAATAACACTTATTTAATTTCTTTTACTATAGATTTCTTTTTAAACAACCATACAAAAGGATGTCATTTATTCATTCATTTATTCAACAAATATTTACTGGACTTCAACTGTGTGCCAGGCACTGAGCTAGGACCCAAGTTACAAAGCTGACTATGACACAGACCTTGATGAAGAGAACGGAGTGGACACTAAGAGATGTTCATGTAAGTTTCAATTGCAGCCAGAGGAAGTGCAACTCACGGAGGAGATCAGAGTGGAGGAGGTGGCAGCTGAGCTGCCCAAGGCTGCATGACCAGGAGGATCCTATTGCAGAGTCCAAGCACCAGATAACTAGAAGAGGAATGAAGACATGAGTGGTTTGAATCAGGAGTTCCTGGTAGCTAACTGGATGTAGGAAAAAGAAGAGTAAAGGAGTCTTAGCCTAGGAAGTAGATGGAAATACCAATATCCCAGATAGACTTTGAGCAAAGTTAGGCCATCACTTCATTAGAAATAGGTGGGAAAACAATGGAAAGAGTGTCAGACTTTGTTTTTTGGGGCTCCAAAATCACTGCAGATGGTGACTGCAGTCATGAAATTAAAAGACACTTGTTCCTTGGAAGGAAAGTTATCACCAAACTAGATAGCATGTTCAAAAGCAGAGATATTACTTTGCCAACTAAGGTCTGTCTAGTCAAGGCTATGGTTTTTCCAGTGGTCATGTATGGGTGTGAGAGTTGGACTATGAAGAAAGCTGAGCACAGAAGAATTGATGCTTTTGAACTGTGGTGTTGGAGAAGACTCTTGTGAGTCCGTTGGACTGCAAAGAGATCCAACCAGTCCATCCTAAAGGAGATCAGTCCTGGGTGTTCATTGGAAGGACTGATGCTAAAGCTGAAACTCCAGTACTTTGGCCACCTCATGCGAAGAGTTGACTCATTGGAAAAGACTCTGATGCTGGGAGGGATTGGGGGCAGGAGGAGAAGTGAATGACAGAGGATGAGATGGCTGGATGGCATCACCGACTCAATGGACATGAATTTGAGTGAACTCCAGGAGTTGGTGATGGACAGGGAGGCCTGGCGTGCTACAATTCATGGGGTCGCAAAGAGTCGGACACAACTGAGCGACTGAACTGAGGACTGAGGGGTAAGTAAGATGATTTCACCCTTATTTTACATACAAGGAAACTGACTCTCAAAATGTCTAAAAACCTACCCAAAAGTCACACTAGTGGTTAGCGGCCAGGCTGGAATTCAAGTACATTTTGGCTGCCTCCAAATTTATGCTCTTTTCATTGATCCAACCTGCTTTTTCAGTCCTTTTGTAGGAAAACTAAATGGGTAGCAGCATAATTTTGTTGAAGAGAGAGTAAGGGGTATTTACCAAATGAAAAGTTAGTTCTTTTCTATTCTTGTGCTCACCAGAAAAGATACCAAATCTCAAGCTATTTTTCTCCTCCTCAGCACTCCTTCTCCCCTTTAGTCCTACTTTTCCTATTAGATTCCCTACAGAACATTAAGCCCTGGAAAGGAAAAGTGCTAAAAGGCCTCATACAACTCAGGATAATTATCATTATCTGCAAACGACATAGTGGTCTCCATCGCACAGTTTAAAGGCCTGATAAAATTGTGTTTTTGTATTGTTGCTGTCATGGTATCTCCAAAAGCAGATGCAGCCTGTAAAGTCAGCAGGGGAGAGGACACACGTTTTGCTGACAGTAGAGCTCACGCATAAATCTCACATACCGAGTGGAAACTAAATTTAGATTTTAAATCAATTGACTTCTCCAGAGGTTGGGATTATTGACCAAATGAGAAAAGATGTATCCCTTTTTTAACTCTTTTTTTTTTTTTAATTGTTACAATCCTTTACACTTTACTGGAAGATGGTAAGGCACAATTTTTTAACCATCAAATATTTTTTATGTTGAACTTCAAGTATAAATAGAAGATTAGAGAGTAAATTGAATTTTAAAAAGTTCCTTATTCACCTCAAATCTATTTGTGTAAATTATGTGTGTATATTTAACTTCTTTGCTAAAATTAAAGATTGTCCAAAAGGGTGGTGGTGAATTTCAGAACTTTAATACCTAGAAGTTTTTAGAAAATGTTTGTAGTCACTATGGCAATCTCTTAATAAATAAATTATCCAGTGTTGAAGAAATTATTCCATTGACCTGTATAAATTTCACCATAGTTCATTTATGTGAACATAGTGCAAAGATTGTCATTTTTATTCACCTAATTGAAATTAAAAGATGCTTACTCCTTGGAAGGAAAGTTATGGCCAACCTAGATAGCATATTAAAAAGCAGAGACATTACTTTGCCAACAAAGGTCCATCTAGTCAAGGCTACGGTTTTTCCAGTGGTCATGTATGGATGTGAAAGTTGGACTGTGAAGAAAGCTGAGTGCCAAAGAATTGATGCTTTTGAACTGTGGTATTGGAGAAGACTCTTAAGAGTCCCTTGGACTGCAAGGAGATCCAACCAGTCCATTCTGAAGGAGATCAGTCCTGGGTGTTCTTTGGAAAGAATGATGCTAAAGCTGAAACTCCAATACTTTGGCCACTTCATGTGAATAGTTGACTCATTGGAAAAGACCTTGATGCTGGGAGGGATTGGGGGCAGTAGGAGAAGGGGATGACAGAGGATGAGATGGCTGGATGGCATCACCGACTTGATGGACATGAGTTTGGGTGAGTATCGGGAGTTGGTGATGGACAGGGAGGCCTGGCGTGCTGCAGTTCATGGAGTCGCAAGGAGTCGGACACGACTGAGCGACTGAACTGAACTGAACTGACTGAATTTATTGATACTGATTAGTTCAAATAGTGCATTGAAAATACACTGTAAAGGAAATGTCCCAAGGAGAATTACAAAACATTTCATTTACCAAGAAAATTACTCTTATCTCTAGAGAGTTCTCAGTAGAAAATAAAGGAAAACCTTCTAGTAAAATCCAAACCTGAAGAACACCACTGTGATGTACAGTACACCATGTGACTTGTTCTATTTCATCCACAAGAAATAATTTCTTATTGTTTTTATTTTTCCAACAAATATTTACAGAGCTTATACTTACTTTACTAAGTTCATCTAGTTCTTCATGAGGTGTTCATGAGGTATTTCTCAGCCAGTGTGAGATATTTTGCCTAAACTATTCATTTCTGATATTCACTTAAGACAATGGACATGAAGTATTTGGACACTGTAGCTGCTTACGCAAGTGGTTTTGGATGACTAATGATGAGCACCCTTGAGGAGTTTATTGTCTCGTAGAGAAAAAAGCCTTCCATAGGTCATGAAGTCTTCAAGGATGGAGACCAGGCCAACATGAATAAGATCTAAGAATGGTACATCAGTGTAAACCCTGGGTTTGCTCCTGAGGGCCAGTGTAACTTTCTATTTTCTGGGATAAGGATGCTAAAATGAAAAACGGTAGATTTTTCATAGGAAGCTTATTTTGAAATTAACCCGTCAAGCCCTTAAAATTAGTATTATAAAATCCTAGTCCCCGGTGACTGGGTAACAGAAACTGGAAGCATTTTTGCAGTAACGGATTGTTTTTCTCTCTGTGCATAAACTTACCCCACCAAGCACCACAGTCATTCCAAATCACAAGGTATTATGGGAGAAGTACTGCTCAGTATACAGATTCCCACTAGAATACTCTCAGAGAAAGAGACTTTCGGAGACCATGCTTATTGTGATGTTCATTTAACTGTAATCCAAAGTCCACACTTACTTCCAGGGAGAGCCAAAACTGAGTTAACCAAATATTATTAAAAGTGAGATAGAAGTTTCTATGAGTAAGAGTTAATAATAGCATGTTTCATTTCTGCCTCACTCCTAAAATTCACCTGGGGATGAAGACATTAGCTGCAGAACCCACCACTTACCTTTTTTTAAAATCTTCAATAAGGATTTTTTTCTAAGTATAGGGAAATTCTTTTGAGTAATGGCTCACTGTCAACAGTAGAACATCACAAACATTAAGGTTTAGCAATTAATTGTGATGGATGTCAATATTCATAATATTTTCTTTCTTTATATAATAGGTGGGTAAACATTTTTTTCTATATTATTCACACCCTTTTTTGTATGACTGAAATATAGTTCTGGAAGGATGATTCTGGGTGTGATGGAGTATGTTTACTCTGTCTCTTCCAGTGAATGGTGCTATAAATCTCTACAACATGTATAAAAGATTTAAGGAGTCTAGAAAGTGAATATCATAATCAAAATCCTAGAAAGTATACAACATTGAAAAGCAATTATATTCCAACTAAAAAACACACCAAAAAATCCTAAAAGTTATTTCGTGGATATCAACAAACTGATTTTAAAGTATTTGTGGAAAGATAAAAGACCAGATAATCAACACAAGACTGAAGGAGAACAAAGTCGGAGGGCTGATGCTACCTGACTTCAAAACTTACTACAAATATACAGTAATCAAGACAGTTTGGTATTGGCAAAAGAATAGATCAGTGAAACAGAATAGAGAGCTCAGAAATAAACCCCCCTAAACATAGACACGGAGAAGGCAATGGCAACCCACTCCACTACTCTCGCCTGGAGAATCCCATGGATGGAGGAGCCTGGAGGGCTGCAGGCCATGGGGTCGCTGAGGGTCGGACACGACTGAGCAACTTCACTTTCACTTTTCACTTTCCTGCATTGGAGAAGGAAATGGCAACCAGTGTTCTTGCCTGGAGAATCCCAGAGACGGGGGAGCCTGGTGGGCTGCCATCTGTGGGGTCACACAAAGTCGGACACGACTGAAGCGACTTAGCAGCAGCAGCAGCAGCAAACATAGACAACTGATTTTTGACAAAGAAGCAAAAGCAAAGCAATGAAGAAAAGACAGTCCTTTCAACAAATGGTGCTAAAACAACAGGATATCCACATTCCAAGACAATGAAACTATTCACAGGCCTTATACTTCTCATGAAATGAACTCAAAAATGGATCATAAACTCCATAAAATACAAAGCTATAAAATCCCTGGAAGATAATATAGGAGAAAATTCTAGATGACTTTGGATACAGCAATGGATTTTAGACATAACACCAAAGGCACAAGTCATAAAGCAAAGTGATAATCTTATTTCATTCAAGTTAAAATTTTTATCCTATAAATGAAAATGAGAAAAAAGGAAATGAAAACACAAGCCATAGAGTGGAAAAAAATAATGTTTGCAAAAGATTCACTTGATAAAGGATGGTTATCCAAGATATACTAAGAACACTAAAAATTCAGCAATAAGAAAAAACAATTCAGTTTTTTTAATGGGCCAAATACCTTAACAGATGCCTCATCAGAGAAGATAATCAAGCACATGGAAAGATGTGCTACATCGTATGTCATCATATTCATCATTCAGTCCTCTCTGATGCTTTGCAACCCCATGGCCTCTAGGTTCGCCAGGCTCCTCTGTCCATGGAATTCTCCAGGCAAGAATATTGGAGTGGGTCGCCATGCCCTTCTCCAGGGGATCTTCCCAACCCAGGGATCGAACTCGGGTCTTCTGTATTGCAGGCAGATTCTTTACTGTCTGAGCCACCAGGAAGCACCTCACATGCCATCAGGGAAATGTAAATTAAAACAATGAGATACCACTTCACATCTATTAGAATGGCCAAAATCCAGGGACTACCATCACCAAATCCTACAAGAATGTGGAAAAACAACAACTGTCACACATTGATGGTGGTACTACAAAATGATACTGCTACTTTAGAAGATGTTTGACATCTTATAAAACTGCATACTCTTATGACACAATCCAGCAATCACTTGACTTAGAACTTACCCAGTAGAGCTGAAGTGTATGTCTGCACAAAAACTTGCACAAGAATGTTTACAGCAGCTTTACTCGTAATTGTCAAAACTTGGAAGCCACCAAAATGTTGTCCACCTATTTTTGATCACCTATTTTTCCATAAGTGAACAGAAAAATAATCTGTGGCACATCTGTGCTGGAATATTGGATGATGTGTCCTGTACTTAGCCACTCAGTCATGTCCAACTCTTTGTGACCACATGGGCTTTAGCCCACCAGGCTCCTCTGTCCATGGGGATTTTCCAGGCAAGAATACTGGAGCAGGTTGCCATGCCCTCCTCCAAGGTGCTGAAATATTACTCAACACTAAAATGAAAGGAGCTATCAAGCCATGAAAAGACATGGGAGAATCTCAAATGCATGTTACTAAGTGAAAGAAGTCAATCTAAAAAGCCTATACACTGTATGATATTAACTACATTTGATCCATCAACAACATGGGGGTTGGGGCATCAGCCCTCTAAATTGTCAAAAATCTGCTTGTAGTCAGACTACTGTATCCACGTTTCCTTCTTCATATCTACAGATTCAATCAACATCAGATCATGCACTACTATGGTATTTCCTGTTAAGAAAAGTCTGCATATAAGTGAACCCATGTATTTCAAACTTGTGTTGTTCAAGAGCCAAATGACATTATTGAAAAGGCAAATCAATGAAGATAGTAAAAAATACAAAATACTAGTTATTGTCAGGGGTTCCGGTGTGTGAAGAGATGAACAGGTTGAACACGTGTATATTTAAGACAGTGAAAATACTTTGGATGATACCACAGCAATGGATACATGTCATATAAATTTGTTGAAATCTGCAGAATGTACACATTAGGAGTGAACACTCAGGGAAACTATGGACTTTGGGAATTATGATTCTCAATTATGATGTGTCAATACAGGCTTATCAATTGTAACAATATACCACTGTGGTAAGTAATGTTGATAATGTAGGAAGATATGCATTTGTGGAAGCTGAGGATACACAGGAAATTTCTGTCCTTTCCTCTCCATTTTGTGGTTAACCTAACCTGGTCTGAAAAAATAAAGTCTTTAAAAGAAAAAAAAAATAGTAGCAGGTAGATTGAAACAGAACACCAAAATTTGAAGTACTAATGATCTGATAGTGAGTTTACTAATTTTCCCCCGGGAATCCCCCTGCCTGGATATAAAGCAGCTTACAAATAGCTGAGAAAAGTAGAGAAGCAAAAGGAGGCAAAGGAGAAAAGGAAAGACATACCCATCTGCATGCAGAGTTCCAGAGAATAACAAGGAGAGATAAGAAAGTCTTTTTAAGTGAACGATGCAAAGAAATAGAGGAAAACAATAGGATGGGAAAGATGAGAGATCTCTTAAAGAAAATTAGAGATACCAAGGGAACATTTCATGCACAGATAGGCACAATAAAGGACAGAAATGGTATAGACCTAACAGAACCAGAAGATAATAAGAAGTGGCAAAAATACACATATTTATATATAAATATGTTACATATATGTAACTTGTTAAAAAGATCCTAATGACTCAGATAACCACAATGGTGTGATCAGTCACCTAGAACCAGACATCCTGGAGTGTGAGGTCAAGTGGGCTTTAGGAAGCATCACTACGAACACACGAGTGGAGGTAATGGAATTCCAGCTGAGCTATTTCAAATCCTAAAAGATGATGCTGTTAAAATGCTGCAGGCAATATGACAGCAAATTTGGAAAACTTAGTAGTGGCCACAGGACTGGAAAAAGTCAGTTTTCCTTCCAATCTCAAAGAAGGGCAATGCCAAAGAATGTTCACACTACCATACAAATGCAATCATTTCACATTCTAGCAACATGATGCTCAAAATTCTTTAAGCTAGGCTTCAACCATATGTGAACCAAGAATTTCCAGATGTACAAACTGGATTTAAAAAAGGTGGAGGAGTCAGTGGTCAAATTGCCAACATCCACTGGATCATAGGAAAAAGCTAGAGAACCCCAGGAAAACATCTACTTCTGCTTAATTGACTATGCTAAAGCCTTTGTGTAGATCACAACAAACTGGAAAATTCTTTAGAGATGGGAATACCAAACGGACTTACCTGCATCCAGAGAAACCTGTATGCAGGTCAAGAAGCAACAGTTAGAACTGGGCATGGAACAACAGACTGGTTCAAAATTGGGAAAGGAGTACATCAAGGCTGTATATAGTCACCCTGCTTATTTAACTTATATGCAGAGTTCAGTTCAGTTCAGTTCAGTCGCTCAGTCGTGTCCAACTGTTTGCGAATCCATGTATTGTGGCACACCAGGCCTCCCTGTCCATCACCAACTCCCAGAGTTCACCCAAACCCATGTCCATCGAGTCAGTGATGCCATCCAGACATCTCATCCTCTGTTGTCCCCTTCTCATCCTGCCCCCAATCCCTCCCAGCATCAGAGTCTTTTCCAATGAGTCAGCTCTTCACATGAGGTGGCCAAAGTACTGGAGTTTCAGCCTTAGCATCATTCCTTCCAAAGAACACCCAGGACTGATCTCCCTTATGATGGACTGGTTGGATCTCCTTGCAGACTATGGGACTCGCAAGAGTCTTCTCCAACACCACAGTTCAAAAGCATCAATTCTTCAGCGCTCAGCTTTCTTCACACTCCAACTCTCGCATCCATACATGACTACTGGAAGAAACCATAGCCTTGACTAGACGGACCTTAGTCAGCAAAGTAATGTCTCTGCTTTTGAATATGCTATCTAGGTTGGATATAACTTTCCTTCCAAAGAGCAAGCATGTTTTAATTTCATGGCTCCAATCACCATCTGTAGTGATTTTGGAGCCCAAAAAAATAAAGTCTGACACTATTTCCACTGTTTCCCCATCTATTTGCCATGAAGTGATGGGACCAGATGCCATGATCTTCGTTTTCTGAATGTTGAGCTTTAAGCCAACTTTTTTACTCTCCACTTTCACTTTCATCAAGAGGCTTTTTAGTTCCTCTTCACTTTCAGCCGTATGCAGAGTACATCATGCAAAATGCCAGGCTGGATGAAGCACAAGCTGGAATCAAGATTGCCGGGAGAAATATCAATAACCTCAGATGACACCACCCTTATGACAGAAAGCAAAGAGAAATTAAAAGAGCCTCTTGATGAAGGTAAAAAGATTTGGAACAGTAGAAGGGATCATTCAGATTGAAAAAAAAGAAATAAAGCTCTTCCCATTCACAGATGATATAAATGTATATAAAACAAGAAAGAAAAGAAACTAAAATAAAAAATAAAGGAGGGAGAGTGGGAGGAAATGAAGGAAAGGAAGAAAGATGGCAGGGAGGGGGAAGAGAAAAAGAATGACAAATAATAAATGTGATTGTTTACAAAGGTCAAAGACTACAATTTCAACACAAAGTATCAGCCAAATTTCTATATATTAGCTGTGCTCAGCAGAAGAGTGGTTTCAAAAGATGTCAACAGCTTTATCTTTGGAACATGTGAATATATTACTTTACATAGAAAAAAAATAAAAGATTGCAGATGTGATTAAGGTTACAGATTTTGAGATGGGGAGATTATCTTGGATTATCCAGGTGGACCCCATATAATCACACGAACACTTAAAGTTGGAGAACACTTTCTAGCTAAGGTCAGAAAGAGATGAAAGGAAATATGCAAGGAGAGAAGATGACTGCCACTGCTGGCTTTGAAGAGGGAGGAAGGGGGCCAAACCAAGGAAAGTGGCTGACCTCTAGAGTCTGAAAAAGGTAAAGATGGTTCTTAGAGCCTTCAGAAAGAAACGCAGCCCTCTTGTTACCTTAATTTTAGTCCCATGACACCTGTGTTGCGCTTCTGACCTATAGAATTGTAAGACAATAAATTTTCATCATTGAAAGCCATTAAATGTAAGATAACTTAAAAATCTATTAGCAATGAATAACTGGAAAGAGATTTTAAAAAATAATATATAATCCCACTAACAGTTCCAAATATATGTCATACTTTGGAATCAATCTAACAAAACATAGACAGGATCTACGAGCTAAAAACTATAAAAACATTGACGAAAAACTCAAAAGCCTAAGTAGAGAAACACATTTTTTTCAAGGACTAGAAGGCTCAGCATGGTAAAGATCTCAATTTTCTCTCCCCATATGGATCTATAAATTTAATGTAACTTCAATAAAATCAGCAGCAGAAATTTTGTAGAATTAACCAAGAGGATTTAAAATTTTACATGGAAAGGAAAAAGAACTAGAATAGCTACAACAATTTTGAAAAAGAAGAATGAAGTTTGAGGAATCACACTACCTATTATTGAGAGTGTACCATAAATCTCTAGTAATGGTGAAAGGACAGACATTTAGACCAATGGAACAGAGTCCAGAAGTAAACTCCCAGAAAAATGTCCAATTGACTTTTAATAGGTGCAAAGCAAATTCAGCAGAGAAAGGACAGTCTTTTCAAACAATTGGTTGATAATCTGTATGTAAGAAATAAAGTGAATTTTGACCTAAATATTACCCCTTGTACAAAAATGAGTCAAAGTTATCATAAATGTAAATATAAAACATGCAGCTATAAAACTTTTAGGAGAAAATATAAGGAAAATCTTCATGATCTGAGTTAAGAAAAAAAATTACAGATATGACACCAAAAAGTATAAGCCAGAGAAGAAATAAATAGACATATTACACTTCAAATTGAAGGATTTTTTGTTGTTTTTGTGCTTAAAAATGACAGTAAAGAAAATAAAAAGACAAGATACAAACTATTGGAAGTTTTTTGCAAATTACATATATAACAAAGTCTCTGTAACTTGACATATATATTTAAAAAAAAAACAAAAAACCTCTCAAAGCTCAATGATAAGAAAACAAACAATCCAGTTTAAAAACAGATGAAAGGAATTTCCCTGGTAGTCTAGTGGTTAAGAATCTGCTTTTCAATGAAGAAGACACTGTTTCAATAGCTGGTGGGGGAAATAAGATGCTAGATGCTTCAGGGCAACTAAGGCCGTGCACTGAAACTACTGAGCCTGCAAAGTTTAGAGCCCACGCCACAACAGAAAGAAGCCCACACACGAAAAGAAAGATCCCACGTGCCTCAACTAAAGCCTGACGCAGCCAAAAATAATGTTTTTTTAGTTTAAAAAATAAAAAGACAAAGACTTCACAAAAGATCATATATAGAAGGCAAATACACCCATAAAAATGTTTAATGTTATTAACCATTAGCTATCTGGGAAATCAAAATAAAATCATGATGAGATACAAGTCTATGCTAATTAGAATGGGTAAAATGAAAATTACTAACATTACCAGGTGCTGACAAGAACACAAAGCAATTGGAATCCTCATACATTGCCTGAAAAAATGCAGAATATTACAAGCTGGACAACAGTTTGGTAGTTTGCTATAAACACACATGTACATATGACTTAGAAGTTAACTCCTAGGTATTTATTCTAGAGAAATAAAAACCTAATGTTGACACCAAAATCTGTGTATCTGAGTATTTATAACTCCATTCACTGTCACCCAAAAAATAAAAATTGAGAAGTGTCTTTCAATACCTGAATGGATCAATACACCACTGTATTATGCCCATACAATGCAATACTACTCAGCAAGAAAAAGAAAAAAAATGAAGTATGGTTACATGTAACAATATGGATGGATCTTAAAGACATTATGCTAAATGTGAAAAGTTAGTTTCTAAAAGTTACATACTATATGATTCTGGGTAGATAACATTCTGGGAAAAGAACAACTTTAGAGAGAACAGATTACACGTTGCCAGGGGCTGAGATTGGGAAGGAGTTTGACTACAAAGAGCATTAGACTTGGAGATGGAACTTTTCAGAATCATGATTTTATATAAATCTATGCATGCATTAAAATTCACAGAAATGTACAACCCCCAAAATTCAATTTTACTGCAGCTTAACTTAAAAAATAAAATTAAAAAAATAAAGACTATTCTCCAAGGGGCTGAAAGCCTAATGGAATGAGGAAGATAGTCAATTATATACACAAACACACACACAGTCTAATGCCAGAGACTCAATTTCCGCTCGACCCTTGGGACAGGGAGCCTGTCTTGTTGAGCTTTGTATTATCCTTCTCAGTAATAACATTATTCTCAGTAAATATTAATGGGACTGTATAACTGATAAATGTTGCATGTGACAGCCAGGTTCACTGGCACAGAATTTACTCCACGGTGCTTTATTATTAGTGTACAATCAGTGTTAGGAAAAAGAAAGCAATATCTGTATCTCCCTTCCTGCAATCAAAGATCACTGTGAATGTGATGGATTCACAAGAGTATATACAAGCAAGAGTATATACCATATCACTGAGGGATGAGATCAGAGTGGACAAGAGATTGCATGTTGTGAATCCTCAAAAACTAAGTACTGGATGAATTCACTGAGGAATGAAGAAAGGGACGTTGAGGCATCTGACTTTGAACCCATTTTTCAGGACACATTGGCCAGGCTCTCCCACTAATTCTAGCTAAGGAAGAGAAGAGGCCCAATGGCCCTTGTAATATAATCTCATCTCTGAATTTAATTCCTTCTTTCAAAAGCAAGAATGGTTCCAAGGTCTCAAGAATATACTTCCACTATTAATATGTTTTCAGTTTAATTACTAAAGATACTCCTTCCCTTTCTAATAGCAATTTGCTAGAATAATTTACCTTGCTGAGTTCTTCAGTTTTGTGTACATAAACACAGTGGAATAAAACACGAAACTTTGCTCTGTGGGAAAACAAACCTCTATGACCTTATTTTGAAGTTATGTGCTGGTGAGGCCTGGAACATACAGGTTACAAAAAAGAAAATGAATAAGGCAAATATCCAGCCTTAAGTGAAGAAGGCAATGGCACCCCACTCCAGTACTCTTGCCTGGAAAATCCCATGGACGGGGGAGCCTGGTAGGCTGCAGTCCATGGGGTCGCGAAAAGTCGGACACAACTGAGTGACTTCACTTTCACTTTTCACTTTCATGCATTGGAGAAGGAAGTGGCAACCCACTCCAGTGTTCTTGCCTGGAGAACCCCCGGGACGGGGGAGCCTGGTGGGCTGCCGTCTATGGGGTCAGAGTCGGACACGACTGAAGTGACTTAGCAGCAGCAGCAGCAGCGGGCCTTAAGGGCTTAGCAAAGGACAAATAAACACTCTAGACAGACTATAATTAAGTGCCTGAGAGAGGAATGAATAGCTACAGGAGAGGTACATCTGGAGGAGGTGGGTGGGTTAAGGTGGGATCAGAAAAGCTTTACTGAAGATAATCTCTTTTCGTCTTTCCTTTGTTCTAACAATTGCCACTTGTGGAGTATTCTCTAATCTTTCCCACACATAGCAGATGAGGACTTACAGTGTCCATTCAAACAGCACTTTCATCTTCCAGAAGGTAACCCTCTTTATGGTTTGTGCAACTGCCCTTTTTCCAGAGGTAGCAAAATCAACTCCTTCCCTTTTGAAATAGTGATACTTCTTAGGAGAAAGATGGATGCTTGGGATTAAAACTGGTAGTAAAGTCATCTCAGGCTTCATAAGACACTGTGTGAATCAGAGAAAAGACAGATGACTACCCACTGTCTGAATTATTGCTAACTCTCTGTTTTCTTCTATCTCCTAACTTCAGTTACATTATTCTCCTTATACAAATGCAGAGAGAAGCTATTTTTTATCACAGCCTAAGAAAGGTCATTCTAACTTTAAGTTTTCATTATATAATAACAGCAATTAAAAAGAAAATCACACGCTACGATATATGCTACTCCCCAACCCCCAGAAGAAATTCTCTAATTTCCACTCTATCAGCCACTGGCAGGGAAGACTTTGGAGACTATCCTGGAGCGGAATTCCTTTGAGATCTGACACCACTGCATTTCTACTTTTCTCTAAATAATATATATTCTTATATATCAATCTAATAAATGTTTATGACTGACTATTCACCCATCACTTCATGGGAAATAGATGAGGAAACAGTGGAAACAGTGTCAGACTTTATTTTGCGGGGGAGCTCCAAAATCACTGCAGATGGTGATTGCAGCCATGAAATTAAAAGATGCTTACTTCTTAGAAGGAAAGTTATGACCAATCTAGATAGCATATTCAAAAGCAGAGACATTACTTTGCCAACAAAGGTCCGTCTAGTCAAGGCTATGGTTTTCCCAGTGGTCATGTATGGATGTGAGAGTTGGACTGTGAAGAAAGCTGAGTGCTGAAGAATTGCTGCTTTTGAACTGTGGTGTTGGAAAAGACTCTTGCAAGTCCCTTGGACTGCAAGGAGATCCAACCAGTCCATTCTAAAGGAGATTAGTCCTGGGTGTTCATTGGAAGGACTGATGCTGAAGCTGAAACTCCAGTACTTTGGCCACCTCATGAGAAGAGTTGACTCATTGGAAAAGACCCTGATGCTGGGAGGGATTGGGGGCAGGATGAGAAGGGGACGACAGAGGATGAGATGGCTGGATGGCATCACTGACTCAATGCACATGAGTCTGGGTAAACTCCAGGAGTTGGTGATGGACAGGGAGGCCTGGAGTGCTACAATTCATGGGGTCGCAAAGAGCCGGACATGACTGAGCAACTGAACTGAACTGATTCATATATCAAAGTTACATACTCAATTGTTCTTTATCATTTTCACCTTATATTTAATAATTAAAGTCACAGTTAGCCACACTGAGTTGCTTTCCCACCAAGTACCAGTCATTATACTAAAATCCCTACAGCAGCCTTTCAAAGTAATTATCATTTGCCCATTTTACAAATAAGGAAATGAAGCCCCAGAGAAATGAAGTCATTTTCCCAAGCTAGTATATGGTAGAGCTCAGATAGGAACTCCGACTCACCTGACCTCAATGTTACTGTCAATGAAAAATAATCAAAATCAATTTAAGAAAGAGTTGGAAATTTTATTCAAGCCAAATTTGAGGATATAATCTAGGAAGAGCATCTCAGAAAGCTCTGAGAACTCTTCCTCCCATTAGAAATCAAGACATACTTTGTATAAGTTTTTTGAGATAGAGGGCTGTACATTAAAAGATGTATTATTGATAGGTTACATAATCCATATTTAAGCACCATCACGGTGGTTCATGTGACCTTTTACAAGATCAAGAAGAAACGTTATCATTTAAGGAGATGTCTTGATGCTAGGAGAATGTTGCTGTTTAGGGTTGAGCAGGTATTCCTGCTGACACAGGAGGTTGGGTCAATGCATAAGGTGGACAGACAATGCACAGTGGGAGGTAAGGTCAAAGAACAGAGAAGAATTTTTATCTTTAAATCTTTCCTTGTATTGCCATAAACATGAATTTTACTTCATAGTACTTATTAAACTTGATGTGTGAATGAGATTTTATTATTGCCTAATAATTTTGCTAAAGACCCAATAATGAAGATAGTAGTCAGGACATTCCAAAGAACAGCTGCTAAACACATTTCTGCAAAACTAGTAAACATCTGCAGAGACCATCCCCTCACTATACACCTCCAGCTGATAGAAGCCTAAATACTAGAAAAGAAAATTACTAGGCAGGTACCACCAGAGGCACAGGGCTTCCCTAGGGGCTTAGTGGCAAAGAATCTGCCTGCCAATGCAGGAGACACAGGTTTGATCCCTGGGTCTGGAAGATCCCCTGGAGGAGGAAATGGCAACCTACTCCAGTATTCTTGCCTGGAAAATCCCATGGACAGAGGAGCCTGGAGGGCTACAGTCCATCGATTCACAAAAAGTCAGACACAACTGAGCAAGCAGGCAGATACCACCAGAGGCAGAAGCAGAAACAGAGCAAGGTACAGGGATACAGATAATCTCAGCCAGAATATGTATCACCCACATCAGAGAGCTCTAGTGTAGGGACCCCAATTATACAACTCACAAAGAACTAGCATTTGGACTCATTCTATAGAGAGGTCCATTCAGCCAATATTAGTCAAGTGAGAACCTTAATCATAGGGCTAGATATGAAAAATATATATATATATTTTTTTCTTCTTTCATCTAATCTCTTCTCCCCTCCAAATACTGAAATGTAGGTAGAGGAAATATAGAGAAATTGAAGGCTATAACTTCCCCTCTATAGGTCCCAGCTGTGAGTGTGGCCCAAGACTGGAAGGGAGAAAGAAAGCTAGGAATTAGATGTGAGACTCAACTTTTCGTTTAGACTTGGTAAGAATCCTAACCATTGAAACCAATTCATAGAGGCCAAAAGACCATTTTTACAATTTAAAGGGTCAAAACTACAGAGTTTCCCCAAGATACTAGAAAAGAGAGGCTACAGAGCATGTAAAAAGATGGGGGCTGGGGCTTTCCTGGTGGTCCAGTGGTTAAGAATCTGCCTTGCAATGGAAGGGAAACTGCTTTGAACCCTGGTCCCGAAAGATTCCACATGCCATGAAGCAACTACACCCATGTACCACAACTACTGCGCCCACACTCTAGAGCCTGGGAACTGCAACTACGGAAGTCCATGTGCCTAAAGCCTGTGCTCTGCAACAAGCCCAGCCACCCCAACAAGAAGCCCTCACACTGCAATAACGACCAGTGCCCACTCCCTCTACTTAGAGAAGGCCTGTGTGCAGCAAGGAAGATCCACCACAGTCCAAAAAGAAAGATAAGGGTTGGATTGGTGGTGGGGAGGAAGAGGGAAATGGGGGGAGGAGAATGTATCCAATTTTCACCCCCCAACAAGTACACTTAAAATGTGAAGCAATATTTGAGAAAATGATACTGATAAGGGCTAAAGATAACTATCTAAAGTAACATTAAAGTTAAAAAAAGATCCAAAGTAATGTAGTAAGTGTGTTTTTTTCTTTTTTCTTTCTTTTTTAAAATACATGAGAAACAATAGTGCTTATCTGTGAAGTGGCTTGTGATAAGTGAGGAAGGGAGAATAACTTTTCAATTTATATCCTCCAACACCATCTGGATTTTTGCCATCTGCCTATGTTTGTGTGTTAATCACTCAGTTTTGTCCAACTCTTTGAAACCCCATGGACTGTAACCCATCAGGCTCCTCTGTCCATGGAACTCTCCAGGCAAAAATACTGGAGTGGGTAGCCACTCCCTTCTCCAGGGTATCTTCCCAGCCCAGGGATCGAACCCAGTTCTCCTGCATTGCAGGCAGATTCTTTACTGTCTGAGCCACCAGGGAAGCTTACCATGTGCCTATATTACATTTATAGTTAAAAAATCAAAAAATTAAAAGCGATGATTCATGGTATTTCTAGATGTAATGGAAATCTATTGTTTGGAAAAAAATTTTTAATATATTTGGGATAAGTCTGCAGCTAACTTTATATACTTTTGAAGAATCAGGACAAATAAATCTATTTTCACAAAGCACTTGTATATTCTTCCTTTTATCCATCAGTAGTTAAGTAGGAAGAAATCACCCTGGTCTATTCATGAAAATGCTCCTTTGCTCTGGATTGTGTCTGAGATTTTTAACTTTAGTGTACAATTTTGGCAGGGTTCCGAAGCAGCCAGACCTGTGGGCTTTCAGCTGTATGCTTGCCATGCTTGCAATGAGGGCTACAGAAAGCAAACTGATTGGTGTGTGTGCAGAAAGATCCCATCTGCTGACAAGGGAGTTCCAGAGTAATGCCAACACTGTCACTGAAACTTACAACACAGATCCTCAAACTCCAATTATCACTCATTTTCTCCACCTTCTTATCACTTGTGTTTGACAGCTGTTCAGTGACAATGAAAGAAAGGTTTTCCATCTCCAGGTATTATGCTGGTTGACCAGATTAACCTTTGGAAAGATTTAATTATCTTTGAGAAGGCAGTTCCTCTGACAACATCCCTTTATCTATCTCATCCAAATTGGTATTTGCTTCGGTGATTCTCATCCTGAGGCTTAACTCCCCTGTCACCTCACACTGTGAGTGGATGTCATCAAACACCAGAAGCTGAGCCTCTTTTCAGGAAACATTAATTCTGTGGTTGCCTATTTCCAGCTGGATCTTGATACACAGAAACATGCTTGAGGTTGTCTATCAGGATAAGAATTAAAATTAGGTCATGGGAAAAACAGGTTACAAAACGATCAGTACGGAATGAGCCCTTCAAATGGAGTAAATGTGTGCATAGCAATGCGGTCTAGAAAAACACAAGTGACTACCAGTGACTTTCTCCGAATGGTGGGATTACTGACTGTCTTTATTTGCTTTATGCTGATGCGCTTTCTGGTTTTTCAGTCTACATATATTGCCCCTTTAACCCCACAAAATAACAAGGCTATTTTAAGAATTAAATATGATTCAGAGTTGGGAAATTTTAGAAAGATGATTGAGTGTGACCCCTAACTTGAAAAAGAGCTCTAACACAGTCTTATTTTAGAATTGGTAGACATGATACTCTACTTTTTTCCAATTCCAATTCATTTGATTGTTGAAACTGTTTGTTTGAAATAAAGTCACTTTTTGGCTTCCAGACTTAATTTCTATGCTGAAGGGAATAGGAGACTTGTGGCATCAATAACTGAATAGCACAACACCTCAGCTAGATTTCAGTATCTCTGTAGACAAACTGTTCCTGTACTTGTGTCTGTGTGTAGGTGGGCATGTGTGTATATGTGCTTGTGTACATACAGGTGTGTGTGCACATGTGTAAAACCTTGTCTAATAGGCCCAATGGGAAAGGGTTACAATCACAGCAAAGCAACTTCCCCAGGAGCCCTCAGCTGAAGACAATAACAAACTCAAAAAGGTGTTTTTTCAGTCACCTCCTGACTACCTCTCTGCACATAACAGGATACTCTGGTGGTAGACCATTAGGTGAGCCTAGAACTTTCAAAGCAGGAATCTCGTCTCAGAATGTTGGTGGCCTATGAATCTGCCCAGAAGCACAGGAATGGGGAAAAAAGTCATAGCCATCCCTGGTCCATCCTCTGATGCTGATATTTGGGGCTTCTGGGGTGTCTTTCTGTAGCCAACATAAAAAGGATTACTGCTCCTCCGAAAGACAACAGTTTATGTTTAGGGCTTATGGAGATAAGCAATAGAATCTGAGTGAACTCCGGGAGTTGGTGATGGACAGGGAGGCCTGGCGTGCTGCGATTCATGGGGTCGCCAAGAGTTGGACATGCCTGAGCCACTGAACTGAACTGAACTGAATCCTTTTCCTTGACTGAGTTCAAGATCTACAGTGATTTAGATGCTGAAGAGATGAAAATTAAAGTGTCCACTTTATTTTTGAAAAAACTATTGGAGAACATTCTTTAGGTGTGGCAATACTAAACTTCCTGACATTGAACCCCAAAACTAGACAACTCTACCATAGGCAATCAGACACAGGAGCTTCTGAAACTGCAGGCCTGTGTGTGTTGCAGGTGCCTCAATCAATCTGGAACGTAGAGGAACGCATTAGATTGCTTGCCCACTACTGTCAGGACTATCTCTCTTAGAGATCAAAAGAAAGAGAGACAGTAACTTGAAGACACATAGCTCCTTTTCTCAACTTAACCCAGCTGATAGAAGTGTATGAGGGCAGGTAGAGAGATCAGGAGTGGAGAGAAAATCCTTCTGGATGGAAGCAGAGTACAAGGGAATAAGCTGCTCACCCATTGTGTTGGGTCTTACCTGTATTCTAGTCCTCATCAACACTATCTCTGTAAATCTGGCAGAGGGAACCTCTTACTGAAGAAACTGGACCTGTTTCTTCATCTTTACAATGGCCTGTTGGTCTAAATTAGTGATACCCCAATGAGATTGATCTGTTGTAATCATCAGAGAAGGATTTTGTCCACATTCAGGTGGCTTGAGAACCACTGAATTCAATCACCTCCGGTCTCTTTCAGGTCTGAAACTTTACTCTTCTGTGTCTGTCACTTATTCCAAGTTATAACCACCCATTAGATATGTTAAACAATTTTGAAGTTAAAACATAAAGTATGTGAATAGGGTGAAAAATGGTCTAAAACATTTTAGAGCAATTTAGTGTCATTATTAACCCAAGGAAAAAATCTGAAAAGCTAAATGCTAAATCATTTGTAAAAGTTGATTAATTAAACATTCAAATAAGAGCAACATTAAGCCATGATTTATAATTCTCTTCCCTGTGAAAGCACAGTGAACTAGAAGATAGCTTAGCTATTTTATCCATATCATGCAATTTGCTCATATCTATTACTCTAATGGATTATTCGTTTTGAAACTTGAGTCACCTGGGACAGAATATAAATAAAGAAGACTGAGAGTAGCTGCCAAATTTGGAGCTCAAGTTTGGATGTGAGCCAAGCAGAGGTGGTAAAGTGCAGATATTACCCTACAATAAAAGCTTGAATCTGCCAAAAGAATGCATTCCTGTTACTATGGTCTGAATGTGTGTATCCCCCTAAAAATTCATATACTGGAATCTTAACAATGAGTGTGACAATGTTAGGAGATGGGGGCTTGGGGAGGTAATTAGTTTGTAAGGGTGGACCCCTCAGAAATGTGATTAAGAATTTATAAAAGTGGCTCCAGAGAGATCCCTAGCCCCTTCTACCATGTGAGGATACAATGAGAGGTCTGAAACTCAGAAAAGGGCTCCCATTCAACCATGCTGGCACCTTGATCTCAAACTCAGCCTCCAGAACTGTGGAAATAAATGTTGTTTATAAGCTCCCTAGTTTGTGGGATTTTGTTATAGTAGTCCAAACTGACTTCGATATCCATTAACACACTTATAGCATGGCCTTCAACCAAAGGGGAAATTAATTCATTTCTTCTTAATCATCTTTGTTTGCCCATACTGAAATGATCCCATTGGATAACCACAGATAAACTAAATCATTAAGTCACAAACTGGCCAAGCAGGAGTTATTTAAAAAGACAGACAGGCTTAATCTTTCACTCATTTATTCAACAAGAATTATTTGAGTACCTAACTATAGGAAATGGCAACCCGCTCCACTATTCTTACATGGGAAATCCCATGGCCAGAGGAGCCTGGCGGGCTACAGTCCATGGATTTGCAGAGTCAGACACAACTTAGCAACTGAGCATGAACACTGTATGCCAGGCACTCAGTGTGTTAAAAATTAAGGGTTATGATAATAAATAAGATAGAATTCTTATTTTGGATTTTCTCCTCAAACTGACTTAAACAAAGTGAGCCATTTTAAGCAGGACCATGGTAAAGGAAGCATGATGGAGTAGCATATTCCAGACAGACTAATCTGGTACGCTACTGATTCCTAACAAATTTTCGCAGGCCACAGCAAAATGAAAAAGAATCAGATGTATGTGAATGTGGGGTGGGAGAGGTGGGGTTGGGACAGGGAGTTGGGTAAGGTGGCCGCCTTGGAAAAATTATTCTTTAGTCTAACCACAGTCCCTCCAAATTTGGGGTATTAAAAAAGGTTTTATGAAGTATAGTATTAATAAATGCTTGGGGTTCCTTTCAATATCCTCATTTTGCAAACTCAAAAGCTAGAAATCCTATGTCAGTCCTCAAATTGTTTTGGAAATTTTACTTGCTCTTGATTACTGAAGGCTAGGGAATTCTTTGCTAAAAAGAATGAGGAAGATATACAGGCTGAGTTGGCAGATGTAATACACCTTGGAAGAAAAAGAGCGCTATTAAATCTCAGATTAATAGATGTTGACATAGTAGAAAAAGCTGGCTGACAGGCAGTAAGTGCAAAATCATTGAGTCAGCTCTCTCTCTACTTTGTTGGTTGACTCTCAAGTCTGGGTTAAGACTTGATTGTATCACAAGCTAGTTGGCATATATATGACATGTTTTTCTTCAGGAGCTCAGTATGCTCTGATCGGTAGTGGTCATTTCTTACTATCCTGTCTCCACCAATATTTGAGAAAAGACTAAGAAAGAAAGAAGCCAACGATGTTCTCAATAAGAAATACACAACACTTGCTCTGAATTGAAGAAAACCTTACTCCTTCTGAATAGGGTAAAATAAAGTTAATTATAAGAAACTAGAACAGCAGAAGTCTAGAGATCCTGTTTGGAAGGTTACCAAGGTCCATATGACTTTGGGGAGATCTCATACAATGCACCCTGCAGAGGTAAGCTCTTTCCCGGACTATGTGCAGTCCTGGCCCTGACCAGTGTTCTCTATTCAATCTGAGAGGAGGTCAGGAGAAAGAGAGAAGACCAGCAGTGAGTCTGAGACAGCCAAGTAAAACAAAAGCAATGCTGAGTAAACCAAAAGCAATACAGAGTGGATGAGTCACAGGGGTCTTACACCAAAGACTTTATATGCCTTCATACCCTTCTGCCCAACCACTCACCTTATGACCCTACGTTCAAGTTCATAATTAATTCCTGTTTTCCAGGAGCAACTCTGCCATTTATTTAGTCCCTTTCCTTTCTCCCCCTGTTCAAAGTACATCAGTCGCCATGGAAACCATGATGCTAATTCTAGAGGTGGAGTCCAGAGAGATCAACAAACAGAAGAAGAGAGATTTACTCTCAGGGTTTGCAATACAGACCCTGAGTTGTAAAATTGCACAAACTGAGTAAATGCCATGTGACTTCAACCTCACAAGTACATCCTACTTGGACCAATTCACTCTTGAACCAATTAATAAAATTCTAACAGCAAAATCGAACCTGCATAGAGGCTTCTAGGCTGTTCTTCACCAGAGCTTTCATATCAACTAATCCATCAAGGAAAGTGCTTCCTGTAAAAGCATCTAAGTGAAGGATTTATGTTCCCCTGTCTCTCAGATGACAGCCAGAGTCAAGCTCTTACAAACCATTGCCCTCTTTTCTTTGGCACCAATGTTATACGTTGCCTTCTCCTAAATGTTATCTAATTAAAGCCCTCAAACATTTCAAACTTTCTTGCTTACCAAGAGATTTCTCCAAGGAACCTATCAAAACCAGTGAGGTCTGAAGGACTGAGATCACTGTCCTCTCAGTGGTAGACCACTGTCATCTCTCTCTCTTCAACCTTTCTTCTAGCCATGAGCACCAGAATATCACCACTAGTCCAACCCAGACATGTTACTCTTGGCCTTTTCATTCAACAGGCACTGAATGTTTGTATCAATACAACAGAATTAATGTCCAGAAGTTCCTGTATAACCCAGGGTATTCTAAGAGTCATAATAAATTTACTTATTCATTTAGTTTTATTTAGAATTTAGCCTCAATACATTCAGTTCCTCTTTTACATCTTGGGTTTTTACAATGGAAAGAATAGTATTTAACTATCTAGTAAATCAGCGTCCCAATCTTCAGGCAGTGTTCTCCATATTCTGTGGAGCTCGATTTCAAAAGGGTTGAATCTGAACCTTGATATTATAGGGTCAGGTTAAAATGTTCCAGTTACTTCCAATCAGTAAGTAGGTATGGAAACATCAGCCTTATCAATGTGTACCAGTTCCCTCAACAGATGGAGCTGAAGGGCATGCAGTAAAGGGATGATACCAAGACGTGTCAGAGATTAAGGGAACAAGCAGGGGAGAGTTCCTAGAACTAGCCACAGTGAGAAGTCCTTTAGACCTAGCACAGATACTGGAACATAGCAGTAAGCTGTAGGAGAAGAGCCTTTGGGAGGAGTTGTGGCATTTAGTAGAGGAAGGCAGCCCTTCCTGATTGCAGCCCTTCCTGACTGCATTCCAGCTGAAAGGAAAGGGAATGGGATATGAGGAATCTGGGAAGGATGAACAAATACTGCAATCTCTCATCCTGCTGTCTCCTTGCCTTCCCTTTGACTGAACCTAAACAGAAGAGAGAAGACACGGGAGCTAGGAGATGCATAGAGGGTTTTCTCCTGGGGCAAAAATCAGGTGGAGAAGGATTAAGGGAAATCTTGATGGGTAAGCAAAATATTCAGCATGCAAAACGTTCTGTATGTAGACTAGCGAATAAGCCAGTGCCCACCGAGGAATAAGTTCCTCACATATAATTATACAAGTCTTGGGAACTTGAAGCATTTACTCTGTTGTAGAAAGAGGAAATATACACAAACCAACTGGAACACACTAATGAGCACACAACAGACTTACCACCAAGACAGGTGACGCCCACGTACATCTAGAAAATTAGTTGTCTTACCACATCTTGGAGGAGTGATTTTTCCAGTCTTTCCTTTTCACAGATAAGAACTCAGATTCCATGAAAAATCATCACCATCACAGCTCTAATAACTAACATTCAGTTGCATACTATGTGCTTGTCTCTGTTCAAAATATATAGCCCAGATTAATGCATTTAATTCTAACAACTCAATAATGAGCATCATTATCCCCATTTTCTAAAGAAGGAAAGTTTGATGACTCAGAAGATATATATCAAGTCAATGGTGATACCAGTATCTGAAACCTGGCAGCCTGACTCAAGAGCCTACACTCTTAAACCATACACTTAACTGGCTCCCAATTTATTTTCAATAGAGTTACACTGCTGCTGCTAAGTCACTTCAGTCGTGTCCGACTCTGTGCGACCCCATAGACGGCAGCCCACCAGGCTCCCCCGTCCCGGGGATTCTCCAGGCAAGAACACTGGAGTGGGTTGCCACTTCCTTCTCCAATGCATGAAAGTGAAAAGTGAAAGTGAAGGCGCTCGGTCGTGTCTGACTCTTAGCGACCCCATGGACTGCAGCCTACCAGGCTTCTCCATCCATGGGATTTTCCAGGTAAGAGTACTGGAGTGGGGTGCCATTGCCCTCTCCAGAGTTACACTACTACCCATTACTTTCATGTTTAGTTCAGTTGCTCAGTCGTGTCCGACTGTTTGCAAATCCATGAATCGCAGCACGCCAGGCCTCCCTGTCCATCACCAACTCCCGGAGTTTAACCAAACACATGTCCATTGAGTTGGTCATGCCATCCAGCCATCTCATCCTCTGTTGTCCCCTTCTCCTCCTGCCCCCAATCCCTCCCAGCATCAGAGTCTTTTCCAGTGAGTCAACTCTTCGCGTGAGGTGGACAAAGTATTGGAGTTTCAGTTTCAACATCAGTCCTTCCAATGAACACCCAGGACTGATCTCCTTTAGGATGGACTGGTTGGATCTCCTTGCAGTCTAAGGGACTCTCAAGAGTCTTCTCCAACACCACAGTTCAAAGGCATCAATTCTTCAGCACTCAGCTTTCTTTCTAGTCCAACTCTAACATCCATACAGGGCTATTGGAAAAACCATAGCCTTGACTAGATGGACCTTTGTTGGCAAAGCAATGTCTCTGCTTTTTAATATGCTGTCTAGGTGGGTCATAACTTTCCTTCCAAGGAGTAAGCATCTTTTAATTTCATGGCCACAATCACTATCTGCAGTGATTTTGGAGCCCCCAAAAATAAAGTCAGACACTGTTTCCACTGTTTCCCCATCTATTTGCCATGAAGTGATGGGACTGGATGCCATGATCTTCGTTTCCTGAATGTTGAGCTTTAAGCCAACTTTTTCGCTCTCCTCTTTAACTTTCATCAAGAGGCTCTTTAGTTCTTCTTCACTTTCTGCCATAAGGGTGGTATCATCTGCATATCTAAGATTATTAATATTTCTCCCAGCAATGTTGATTCCAGCTTGTGCTTCTTCCAGCCCAGCGTTTCTCATGATGTACTCTGCATAGAAGTTAAATAAGCAGGGTGACAATATACAGCCTTGAAAAAATCCTTTTCCTATTTGGAACCAGTCTGTTGTTCCATGTCCAGTTCTAACTGTTGCTTCCTGACCTGCATATAGGTTTCTCAAGAGGTAGGTTAGGTGGTCTGGTATTCCCATCTCTTTCAGAATTTTCCACAGTATATTGTGATCCATACAGTCAAAGCCTTTGGCATAGTCAATAAAGCAGAGATAGATGTTTTTTCTGGAACTCTCTTACTTTTTTGATGACTCAGCAGATGTTGGTAATTTGATCTCTAAAAGGAAAGATATTCCCATTTGAATGCAAAGTTCCAAAAAATAGCAAGGAGAGATAAGAAAGCCTTTCTCAGGGATCAGTGCAAAGGAATAGCAGAAAACAACAGAATGGGAAAGATAGAGATCTCTTCAAGAAAATTAGAGATACCAAGGGAACATTTCATGCAAAAATGGGCTTAATAAAGGACAGAAATGGTATGGACCTAACAGAAGCAGAATATATTAAGAAGAGCTGGCAAGAATACACAGAACAACTGTGCAAAAAAGATCTTCATGACCCAGATAATCACGATGGTGTGATCACTCACCTAGAGCCAAACATCCTGGAATGTGATGTCAAGTGGGACCTAGAAACCATCACTACGAACAAAGCTAGTGGAGGTGATGGAATTCCAGTTGAGCTATTTCAAATCCTGAAAGATGATGCTGTGAAAGTGCTGCACTCAATTTGCCAGCAAATTTGGAAAACTCAGCAGTGGCCTCAGGACTGGAAAAGGTCAGTGTTCATTCCAATCCCAAAGAAAGGCAATGCTGAAGAATGCTCAAACTACTGCACAATTGCACTCATCTCACATGCTAGTAAAGTAATGCTCAAAATTCTCCAAGCCAGGCTTCAGCAATACGTGAACCATGAACTTCCTGATGTTCAAGCTGGTTTTAGAAAAGGCAGAGGAACCAGAGATCAAATTTTCATGTTACTAGCATCTAAAGTCACATCCAAAAGGTGTAAAATTCACAGAATTACAGAATTTCATGGCAGAAATGATCAATAGCAACTCACCTATTAGAAAGGAAATACACACAGGTGGCTCCATGGTATAATTTAGCCGAGGTGAGAATGCTTGGTGGTGCCAATGCCAAGATTAGAACTCAACTCTTTCAACTTCATCATGGCTTCCGCTGTTTGCAAAGAAACTGTACCAGGCTCTACACAGACCAAAAAAAGAAGTCAGACAACACTGCCTTCTAAAAGTGACCAGAGTAAACTGAGTGGAGAAAAGATGGACATCACCACTAGAATGTAAGTGGTCTTGCTGACTACTGTGGTTCGCTATAATGATGGAGTTCAAAGGAACAACTGTTTTCCAGAGGAGCAGCTGGTAGGATCTGGTAGTGGAGACGACCTCTAGCTTAGGATTTTCGGAATAGCTAATAAATAATGAATAATTTCTAGCCCATGGAATCTGTCCACGGCCATCATACAATCAATTTAGAAGCAAAATTGCTACTCTCTAGAAACCTGAGAAGCACTGAAGTTTATGAGTTTGTGGGGAAATGATTTGTCAATACTAACACACCAAGAATGCTTTGCCTTCATCTCACCATTCTAGATTTTTCACCGAATCACGCATATGTGTGCCATCATTCAGGAGTTCTTTCTTTAAGAATTAGCAGTGGATAGAAATCAGGTTTGAAATAATGGGATGAATTAGGATCATCACTGAAAACAGCAATTGCAGAATGCTGGTGGGTACATTTCTCATTGCTCAAGTCAGACTGTGGGTTTTAGTGTTCAGTGGAATAGGGAAAAATAACTCTCTAGCTTAACAGAGACTTTCAGAGAAGGCAGAAGTAGTGTCTTCACTTGAAAGAATGTGCTCCAGCATTTGTGACTTACACAAAGGCCCCAGTTGGAATGAAAAGCCCGATTTGTTTTTACTCTATAGGACAGGTGAGCCAGGTGAAGGGTGTTCAAGCTACAAGCATTCCTACTTTCCCTCCTATTCTCCCTCGACAGACTAAACACTCACCACTTCTGTTGCCTTCTCTCACTCTCTCAGAATTTCTTTTGAAACTCACCTGAGCCACTTGGAAGATAAATGAACCTTTCTTCCTTTTTTTTTTTTTTTTTGGTTACCCCACACACCTGGCGTGTGGGATCTTAGTTCCACAGACAGGGATGGGACCTGAACCCCGTGCAGTGGATGCATGGGGCATTAACCACTGGACAACCAGGGACGTCAGGAATCCTTCTAAGATTCAGTTTCCACATAAAAACTCCTGACCATTGCAGCCTGAATTCTTCCAGACTTCACCGGCCCTTTCCTCTCCTTCCTTCCTCATGCCATCTCCATGGCATTTGGTTGGCTCCATCTCCATCTCATGGCTCAACCCTCATGAGCCTCATGGGGACAGGTACAGGACATTCTATTTCCATATATACTATTTCAATATATCCCATAATGCCTCCTCATAACAGTGCAGAGTAAAGGTCTATTAATTTAATATGATTTAATTACATGCTGGAAGATAGAACAGAAGACTCATAAAATTCTTGCCAATGTTTTTTTTTTTTTTCTTTAAAACTCCTGGTTTAGTAATTTCCACTTTATTCTGAAGAAAAAACACTTGGCTGTCTCCAGAGGCATTCCATGTTGAGTGAACCAGTTATCTGCTCAGGTATAACAAATCTCATTGTTTCTGCACTTTTCCTCAAGAACTAGGGCAAACCCTGTTTCTGATTGCTGTGAAGATTCTTTCAGACAGAGGGAGCTATTCCTGGAACTCACTAATACTGATCTCATCAAAATTACTTGGGTGGCCCCTGACAAGCCATCCAGCAAACTCCCACGGTGCCCAGTGAGATTTAGTGAGCTGTGCAAGTATCCAGCACCAAAATCTGTACCAGGCCCCAGTCTCCTTGGACAACTTCACCCTCACAACTCCATTCAGAGTCATGGAAACCACCAGTTCCCCTGCAGAGCAATGATTTAAGCACAGTTTGGGGTGGCCTCCCATAGGGGCCAAGTGTAAAAGCATTAATGAGAATACCTAATGCTAATGGAATATTTCTAGACTGTCACATTTTTATCCAAGGTCTCAGCCTCTGGCTGGACATAGAAGGACATTTTTACCATTAAAACTTGGAAGAATTAGATCCTCCAATAAGAGCATTAAAAGAAAAAAAAAAGCATATAGTAAATAACCAATGACAGGAAGGAGCCAGAATGGTACCAGATTCAGAGGAGGGAGGGCTCCCCTGCAGACAGAGGGTGCTTGAAGCTGGTCTTTGGAGGACAGGTAGAATTCTGTGCTAAGAAGAGCAAGCAAGAAGCCAGCCAAAGAGAACAGGATGGCCAGGAAAGGAGAGAATGGGGATCGGAATGTAAAATATGCCTTGTAACTGGAGAAAAGTAGGAGGTGTGACTGAAAAATGCAAGTTAGTCTCAAGATCCTGGAGTGCACTGAGAATCAGGCTGCAAAGTTTGAGCTTTAAGACACAGCGCTCTCAAAAAAGTAGCTATCAATAGTAAAATAGACTGCTCTTAATGTCCTTCCATCATTACTGGTGTGTCACCTAACACTAGATCTCCTAGGGGTGAGCAGTTAGAGGTTGTCTGCCCTATGTCATGGAATGAAGGATTGGGTGATCCAGCAGAGACACTGATACAGAGGAACTTAGAATGTGGATGGAGTCAAAGACCTGGACTTGAGAGTCACTCTGCCTCTTACTGCTTTTGTTACCTTGTGATTATCATCAAGAGCCTCATGTCATCAAGTGTAAAATAAGCATAATAGTATCTACCTCACCGGATGATTAGACATTCAAAGTGCATGCAGTGTGGGAATCTACTTTGTAAGTGTATAATACATTATAGTTAGTATTAAGGAATGTTACCCAACTCCACTCCAACACTTAATTTCTTGGTTATACTCTGGAAATGTTATGGTTCAGAAGAATGTGTCATGATGAAAATTACATTGTAAGAATAAAGGAATATTTAAAGGCAAGTAGGATTGGAATGTAGAGAGAGTGGAAGTGGGGAGTGACTTCTTCGTAGCCTAGGATGCCGTCATGGGACGGGGAAAGATTGAACTAAGATGGGAGCAGTGGAGTAGAGAAGGCATGGGATAGTAATTTTTAAATTGGTGATGGAAGAACTTTGTAAGAAGAGTGTTTAGGAATTAAAGGTGATTCTGAATTACAGGAGAAACAGCTTATTTGTAACATCTCAGTTCCAGATAAGAGAAAAATTTATCCAGAATAAGAGAAAAGCTGTCTGAAGCTTCCTTGTGCAATACAGTAGCCACTGGCCACAGCACATGAAATGCAGTTCATCCAAACTGAGACAACGCTATAAGTGTAAACCACACATTAGATTTCAAATCTCTAATGTGAAAAAAGAATGCTGAGTCTCTCAGTAATTTTTATACTGCTTACATGTTAAAATGATATTGTTTGGGATGTGGGTATGTGTCCAGTTGTTCAGTCACCTCCAACTCTCTGCAACCCATAGCCCACTAGTCTCCTCCGTCCATGGGATTCTCCAGGCAAGAATACTGCAGTGGGTTGCCATTTCCTTCTCCCGGGGATCTTCCCAACCCAGGAATCAAATATGTGTCTCCTGCATTGGCAGGCAGGTTCTTTACCTGGGAAGCCCTTGAATTAAATCAAAGTATTTTAAGTTAATTTCACCTGTTTTACTTTACTTTTTAACGTGGCTGCTAAAAAAAAATGTTAAATAGAGATGTGGCTGGTATTACATTCCTATTGAAACTGCACTGGTCCCACGTATAATTCTCAATAGAATCATAATGGAGCTTTTCCCATCTCAACATCTCAGAGTTCTCTCCTAGGCTACTTGAGGCAGCAGTACCTATGAGCAACTCTCTGGGGTTTTTTAAGAAACTCCCAGTGATTATTCCCTGGTGGCTCAGACGGTAAAGAATCTGCCTGCAGTGCCAGGGACCCAGGTTCAATCCCTGGGTCACAAAGATCCCTTGGAGAAGGGAATGACAACCCACTCCAGCTTTCTTGCCTGGAGAATTCCAGGGACACAGGAGCCTGGCAGGCTATAGTCCATGGGGTCACAAAGCATCAGACACAGCTAAGCCACTAACACTTAATGATTATGAGGGCTGCAGAGCTTCTGCCTTAGAACATTTTAAGTGAATTTAAGCTTTATTTTAGTTTATATAACCATCACCAGGGGAGCTCTTTATGAGATTCTAGCCCCAGATATTTTGATGACTTAGACATAGAATTCTGGCTTGAAGTCCCTTGGAATCTTCATTTATCATGAGATCTGATACACGTGAGCCAAGTTCTGCAGTTGAAGAAATGCCATGCTTAGGAAGGAAGTGCTGTGTCACCAAACAGGTAGGTTAGAAATAAGCACCCAGCAGTACCAGGAGAGCAGGGGCAACAGCTGGGAGGCGAGGATGAGGGGAAAATCAAAGACTTATTTTTGCCTTTTAAAAAAATTATCAAAATAGTCTGATGGGAAATCCTGTTTACCTTGCTTAATTTTCTTACATTCTGCTTTAGAATTCTCCTCCATTATTCCAAATTACATGACAGGGATGTGTTTGTGTGCTCAGTTGCTTAGTCACCTCCAAGGAATACTATCATCTTTTAAGAGCTTGCAGACTCTAAAAATCTCATTTTCGCCCTAGGTAAGAATAAAACTAGTAATACTCTATCCAGGGAGGCTGCTCTGCCTTCCTCTGTAGGCCACTGGGATAAGAAGGTTGTGTAACACACCAACCTTTTTGTTCATTAATCTTGAAGGCAGAAAGCCTCACCTTTTGGTCTTGATGCACGGCTTTTGGGGAAATAAGATTTTCCTTGTTAAAGGGTAAAAATACTACTATATTCAGAGGAAGGTGGATCTTCTAGTAGGAAATGGCATCTGGCAAGAGGCCTTCGGCTCATTAAGTACGCTACTTAGGTCTCCCTTGCAGGCCCTCCAGGGCTGGCTGGTCAACAGCACAGCACAAGAATCAATACCTCCAGCAACCAGCTTCCTGCCTACTGGAATTAGCTGTTGAAAGACTGATTCTAACTCTAATTAAAAGCCCACACACCTTGAGCTGCTGGGAGCCCAGGTCCAGGCCATCTGCACCATCTCTGCATTCTCAGAACATGTAAATCACACCATGAGCTGGAACCCCCTTTTATTATATTTCAAAACATTTCCCAAGAGGTCAGAAATCTTATCCCTGATATGTTTTGCTCCCTCCAACTAGCAAATTTCTTGCCTTTAATGAACAAATTACTTTGAGCCAATTTAGAATCCTAAGATTTAATCAAATTCCTATACCACTTAGTTTAGCAAATTGCTAAGAAGCAGACAGTAATCAACAGGCAATGACCTCCATGATAAGTGGTCCCCTGGAAGATGACACTCTCCTTCCCACACTTGGGCGATGTGATGGGCTAAACCTTCAGCATCGGGTGATCAGCTTCTTCTATCTTTCTGTCCTTCTTGAGAAGTCAGAGTGGCATGGCTGAAAACCCCATACTTCCAGAAGTGCTTGTCAGACATACAACTGAGGTCAGACAATCTCAAAATACAAAATTCTGAAAATTTTCCTTGACATGGAAAACCCAGCCACACAGGAATCAAGCCTATGATCCCAGCCTCTCCAACTCCAGACTCTTATAACCTCAACCAGTCACCAATCAGGGGGCAGAGCACCCCTGCCGCCCTGTATGAAGGCATCTCATGGGAAATGCAGGCTGTTGGTGCCAACAGGGATCGAAGCAATTGTCAGACCCTACACTTCTCAGCTCCCCTGGTGGCTCAGATGGGAAAGAACCTGCCTGCAAAGCAGGAGACCCAGGTTTGATCCCTGGGTCAGGAAAATCCCCTGGAGAAGGAAATGGCTATCCCACTCCCGGCGAATTCCATGGACAGAGGTGGGCTACAGTCCATGGGCTCACAAACAGCTGGACAAGACTGAGTGACTAATACTTTCACTTTTCACGCTTCTCAGCAGGTAAAGGACTGAAGCCTGCAGAAGTTCAGCAACTTGGAAAAGGTGATGTAACTAGTTAGTGACAGAGCCAGGACCAATTACCCAAGGGCAATTGCAACTCCCAGGTTTAAACTTGTATTAATTATGAAAGTAATTAAGAACGATATGCCTTCAGCAAGAATTAAAACATTCTAAATACATATAAAGACCCTTCTGATAGCACACAATGGACAAATAATAAAAATACTCACATCATCAAGTTTTCCTATGGAACCAGCTTTATCACAACAACTACAATTCACTGAATATTTACCACATGTAAAGCACTGTGCTAAGACTATGGACATTGCTAACCCCATTTTAGAAATTAAGGCTGAGGAGTAACTGAGTAACTGCATAACTAAGTAACTGGATATGGATACTAAGTGAAGAGTTCATTAACTAGTAATGGCAGGGTCTGAATCCAGGTCACTTTGTGTTCAGAGTGAACCCTCTTATCCATAATTCTACATCACCCTCTGTGGATGGCTGGATTTCTTTAGTGTCCTGCAGCTAGCTCAAAATCCTTCGAAAGTAGACTCCTCTGTCCCCGTGATCTGCCTCCAATCCCCACACACACCCACACGCTGCTGCCCAACTCCTGATCTCCAGGATCCACTCTCGATTTACCACTGGGAGAACCTACACACCGTCTAACCAGGGCAAGCAACACTATTCCCTAAAGGTTACCTGATGGCTAGATTGTCCCCATTGGATGACAGACTTTCCTATAGACTTCAAGTGTAGATACTTACATCAACTGAAAAAAAAAAAAAATTCACAACATGAGAGTTGTGAGTTAAGCTTTATTTGGGGCAAAATGACTACCATGGCCCAGAAGACAGCACCTCAGATAGCTCTGGGGTACCAGTTCTGAAGAGGAAAGGGGCAAGAGCTGTATTATACATGATTTTAGTAAAGGAGGTAAAGTGAGTAAAGTTGTTCAGTCTTGTCTGACTCTTTGCAACCCCATGGACTGTAGCCTGCCAGGTCCCTCCATCCATGGGATTTTCCAAGCAAGAATACTGGAGTGGGTTGCCATTTCCTTCTCCAGGGGATCTTTCCAACCCAGGGTTCAAACATGGGTCTCCCGCACTGCAGGCAGACTCTTTACTGTCTGAGCTACCAGGGGGTACTTAAAGTCAAACACACATTTTGGCAGAGGCTTGCTGCTAGTCATGAGGAGCAGAAGTCATTGTTAATGATTTTAGTGCTTTTCTAGGTATGAGAAGATGCAAGAATTGGGGCTCATAAATCTTCTCCTGAAAATATTGACCTATAAGCAGGAATGTTCTGCCAGTTTGTTCCAGAGCACAGAGTACCTCATACCTGTTCTCCACCCTGAGCTCATTTTGGGGTGTGCTAAAGGTCAGAGGCTGCAGTGGCTCATGGCTTAATCCTTGTAAAGAGGCAGATGGCAAGTGCCAGTTGTTAGCTGGTACCTGGGATGTCTTCAGCAGGGAACAGGAAGCAGCATGCCATACTGGAGGACAGGGCAACCTCACCATCTCCCTCACAGCTCAGCCACAAACCAGCCCAACTTTGAAGACAAGAGAAGAAAGACAGTGTCCTCAAGCCCAGGTCCTGCTCTCTTGAGGAATCTCACTTTTATACTGACATCTCCTCACCCAACCTCTCAAGTCCTAGAGTCTTTCCCACTCCCTTTCTTAGCAGATGACCTGGCTGAAGACCACTCACCACCTTGTTTATCATCTAAACAAGGACACTTTGATAAGTGTGAAACTGAAGTCACTCAGTCGTGTCCGACTCTTTGCGACCCCATGGACTGTAGCCTACCAGGCTCCTCAGTCCATGGGATTTTCCAGGCAAGAATACTGGAGTGGGTTGTCATTTCCTTCTCCAGGGGATCTTCCTGACCCAGGGATCAAACCCGGGTCTTCTGCATTGTAGGCAGACGCTTTACCATCTGAGCTACCAGGGATAAGTGTAGGGGGATCTTAATAACTATGTTGGGACATTCCGACATAAACTATCCTAGGCCACCTCGATGAACAGTCACCCTGTAAAATCTCCCTGTTACCTTCTCTGCACGACAGATTTTTAATGGGCAGTGGAGGCAGACGGCCCATTTGCAGGAACAGGCTCTTTCCCAGTGGGGGTTCTGTCCAGAGTGTCCACTCCCTCTGAATCTCTCCATCATCCCTTGGCACAGGGAACTTAAAAGGGCAACAATTGGCCAAGCAGATTGGCTAGTCTTAATTCAAATTTAATTCCTTCTTTCAAACTCTAATTTCTTCTGAAGTGGGTGCTGGAAGAGGATAACAGGTATGGAGGTGAATTTCTTAGCAAACTAAGGCATCAAATAGAAAAGGTGGGTCACTTGTGAGCCTTCAAAGTGGGCTGGAAACACTTTCACATCGGTATCGAGCAAATGCAAAGGTTTGCTGCCCCCCGCTGGTCAAAGTGAGTCTCTGCCAAGGAGAGAACTGCAGGCGGGCTCCACGCATTGGAGTGCTTGGGGATGCCTTCAACTTAAACCAGTGCTGAACCACAGAGTGACCATTTCAAGCATTCACTCAACAAGCACTTACTGTGAGCCGGCTGCACCCTAAGCAAGAGGAGGAAACAGTAAGATGATTAAGATTCCTGCCCTTTGTGATTTTGAATAGTTGAAATTTATTTCATGGGAGGACAGAGAGCAGAAACATTGTGTAATCATCTTTGTATTTTACACACATACATACACAAGAGCCTATCCCTTGATATGTTGAAATGTTTAGGAGATGCCCAAGAATGATACATGTTCTAGTAATTTCTCTCAAGTCATTTTGACTGGGAAACAATGAACGTGCCACACAGAAACTAATTCCAGTGGTTCTCTTTATTTCTACTTCTTGTTTCTACTTTCCTTATGACCTCTACCTTTTGTCCTATCACCATCCGACATAGGTACTCAATTGTCTCAGATTGAAAGGAAGCTAAACTTACAAAATTATTTCTAAATTATAAACATTAAACCCTTTCCAAGTATATTTGCAATAAAAGAATTAGAGGAGGAGGGTGAAGTGGGAAAAGCAGAACAGAGTAAGCATAATACATATTAGCTTAAAGAGAAAAATGCCATGAGGTCTCAAATAGGTTTTGGCTTTTGCTTTCTTACCTTAACTGCTGTGTTGGGGGACTGACTAGAGATGGCTTCCCAAACTGGATTCTACAGATGATCAGTATAGACTTCAAGGTATGAATTTCATCTTGTATGCCTAGGAATTATGTAACCTTTGACAAATACCTACCTTTCTGTACCTGTATCATTCCTTACAAAATAATGGTAACAATATAACCTTTCTCAGAGGTGAAGATACTTTGAAAGTGCAAGTGCTGTTGTTTAATTACTAAGTCCTGTCCAACTCTTTTGCAACCCCATGGGCTGCAGTCTGCCAGGATCCTCATGTCCATGGGATTCTCCAGGCAAGAGTACTGGAGTGGGTTGCCATTTCCTTCTTCAGGGGATCTTCCTGACCCAGGGATTGAACTCACATCTACTTTGGCAAGCAGATTCTGTACCACTGAGTCAATCAGGGAAGCACTGAAGGTGCAAGGGGCTAGTACTAATTATTATCATTCTGATGGAAATAATCAGAGAATTAGAGGAATTAAAATATGTCAAGTAGCTAAAACCGTGTCTGTTTACTGAACACTCAAATTGTTTGTCCTTATGTATACCTGTATGTTTGTGTATTTCCCTAACGCCCATTCTGTCAGGTACCCGCAATCAGGGAATGAACCAAAATTTCTATTGAGAGTTCAATGACTTCTTCATATTAACCAATGGGTGGAAGTGAGAAATAGATTTAAAGGACTAGATCTGATAGACAGAGTGCCTGATGAACTATGGACTGAGGTTCGTGACATTGTACAGGAGACAGGGATCAAGACCATCCTCAAGTAAAAGAAATGAAAAAAGGCAAAATGGTTGTTTGAGGAAGGCTTACAAATAGCTGTGAAGAGAAGAGAAGTGAAAAGCAAAGGAGAAAAGGAAAGATATATGCATTTGAATGCAGAGTTCCAAAGAATAGCAAGGAGAGATAAGAAAGCCTTCCTCAGCGATCAATGCAAAGAAATAGAGGAAAACAACAGAATGGGAAAGACTAGAGATCTCTTCAAGAAAACTAGAGATACCAAGGGAACATTTCAAGCAAAGATGGGCTCAATAAGGGACAGGAATGATATGGACCTAAGAGAAGCAGAAGATATTAAGAAGAGGTGGCAAGGATACACAGAAGAACTGTACAAAAAAGATCTTCATGACCCAGATAATCACAAAGGTGTGATCACTCCCACTCACCTGGAGCTGGACATCCTGGAATGTGAAGTCAGGTGGGCCTTAGGAAGCATCACTATGAACAAAGCTAGTGGAGGTGATGGAATTCCAGTTGAGCTGTTTCAAATCCTGAAAGATGATGCTGTGAAAGTGCTGCACTCAATATGCCAGCAAATTTGGAAAACTCAGCAGTGGCCACAGGACTGGAAAAGGTCAGTTTTCATTCCAATTCCAAAGAAAGGTAAAGCCAAAGAATGCTCAAACTACTGCACAATTGCACTCATCTCACACGCTAGTAAAGTAATGCTCAAAATTCTCCAAGCCAGGCTTCAGCAATACGTGAACCGTGAACTTCCAGATGTTCAAGCTGGTTTTAGAAAAGGCAGGGGAACCAGAGATCAAACTGCCAACATCTGCTGGATCATCAAAAAAGCAAGAGAGTTCCAGAAAAACATCTATTTCTGCTTTATTGACTATGCCAAAGCCTTTGACTGTGTGGATCACAATAAACTGTGGAAAATTCTGAAAGAGATGGGAATACCAGACCACCTGACCTGCCTCTTGAGAAGCCTATATGCAGGTCAGGAAGCAACAGTTACAACTGGACATGGAACAACAAACTGGTTCCAAATAGGAAAAGGATTTTGTCAAGGCTGTATATTGTCACCCTGCTTATTTAACTTCTATGCAGAGTACATCATGAGAAATGCTGGGCTGGAAGAAGCACAAGCTGGAATCAAGATTGCCGAGAGAAATATCAATAACCTCAGATATGCAGATGACACCACCCTTATGGCAGAAAGTGAAGAAGAACTAAAGAGCCTCTTGATGAAAGGGAAAGAAGAGAGTGAAAAAGTTGGCTTAAAGCTCAACATTCAGGAAACTAAGATCATGGAATCCAGTCCCATCACTTCATGGCAAATATATGGGGAAATAGTGGCTGACTATTTTTCTGGGCTCCAAAATCACTGCGGATGGTGATTGCAGCCATGAAATTAAAAGATGCTTGCTCCTTGGAAGGAAAGTTATGACCAACCTAGACAGCATATTAAAAAGCAGAGATATTACTTTGCCTACAAAGGTCCATCTCGTCAAGGCTATGGTTTTTCCCGTGGTCATGTATGGATGTGAGAGTTGGACTGTGAAGAAAGCTGAGCACCGAAGAACTGATGCTTTTGAGCTTTGGTGTTGGAGAAGATTCTTGCGAGTCCCTTGGACTGCAAGGAGATCCAACCAGTCCATCCTAAAGGAGATCAGTCCCGGGTGTTCATTGGAAGGATTGATGTTGAAGCTGAAAATTCAATACTTTGGCCACCTGATGTGGAGAGCTGACTCATTTGAAAAGACCCTGATGCTGGGAAAGATTGAGGGCAGGAGAAGAAGGGGATGACAGAGGATGAGATGGTTGGATGGCATCACTGACACAATGGACATGGTTTTGGAGAGTCTGGGAGCTGGTGATGGACAGGGGAGGCCAGGCGTACTGCAGTTCATGGAGTAGCAAAGTATTGCACACGACTGAGCGACTGAACTGAACTGAACTGAACAAGCGGATGCTGGAACCTATAGTCAGTACAGCACAGTCTGTAGCCTAGAATAACCTCCACACATTGTTTACCACTTGCCTCTTAAGAGGTCTCTATCCTGAGAGTTTGTGGATCACAAGCAGAGGATACATGAACTGATTAAGAAGCAAAACCCCATGAAGTAGCAAATGGGTCATTTTAAGTGCTGATGTCAGTTAGGGGAACTGATAGAGCGACACAGAAATAAACTTCACTGTCGGGCTGGGAGAGATCCTTTATAGATGTACTCTGGCTGAAAGTCATTCCCTCCTCCTCCAAAAACAACAGAGGCTTATAAAGCCTGTCCACCTCTGTCGAATACCTATTTTGTCAGCAGCATCTACAATAAGCATTTTATAGAGTCAGAGAGGAGGTGCCTTGAAATCCCCAGTTTTATGTCCCAAAACATAATGGCAGAAGGAGAAGGAAATGGCAACCCACTTGCCTAGAGAATCCCAGGGACAGAGGAGCCTGATGGACTGCTGTCTCTGGGGTCGTACAGAGTCAGACACAACTGAAGCGACTTAGCATGCATGTACGCATAGGACGTCCCAAAACAGAGAAACACAGCTGGTAAAAGCTCAATTTAAAGTTTTGAACAATTGCAGATGGAGAAACTGAGAATAATCTGGAACTGGTAAACTGATTCCAGCAGTTGACCTGTTGAATATGAGTAATTCCAGACCACAAGGCAAAGCAGAAGAGAATCAGGGCAGGACCAGAAGGGCCCTGACAAAGGAAGGAGATGCTCAGAGAGCCACAAATGAGACACGTCCTGGGGGTGAAATTCTTTCTCCGGGTTTTAGTGAGGGAGGACCTAAGTGTAGATGTAGTTATAGCTCTGGGTTATTTATGATGTGTTTTCTGGGTGTATTTAAACATGTTAGGAAAATGAACATTAATCTTTCCAAGGTCTTCTCCATCTCAGTTCGTCACTTATTTGGTCTTCATAAAAACCCCAAGTTTAAATTAATTCCATGAAATTTAAAAAGATGCATAAAACAAGTCCATTCCTGCCTGGGTATGTGACACATTATACTTACCCTTCATTGACTATATTTTTATGTCCAAAGTGCAATTTTTAAGTCATCAGACTGATAAACAAATCTCAATGACCTAGTAAGAGGCAATAGATTCCTGACCCAGTGAGTGTCATAGAAACTGGTCATCAATGTGACATGAAAAGAAATAGAAATTAGTGCCTAGAGAATGTCAACTCCTTAGCATCAGACTCTATATTAATGGCTTGACAGTTTGTCCCAACATTGCTTTTTTATACTAAATAAAGAAATAAGCCCCTTCTCAGCTCACTTGAAGGATGACAGATTTATTCTCAATTCTACTGAAGTTACCCACACAGTAGTTCTCAGAATTGCCTACCACTTATCACCTTCACCCTGAATCCTAATAGACTTTCACATTAAATTTTGTATTAAAATATTTATTGTGGTCCTAGCAACATTTCTAATGAAGGCAGTTACTGGAAATGGAGGGAAATGCCAGACTCCAAGTCATCATTTTCATCATAAAGAAGAGCTGATGTGGCATTGCACAAACAGGTCACCCTGCTTCATGTTCATTTAAAATAATACAGGAAACAGAAAAATTGCTATCAATTTAGACCGAGCAAGAATTTCCAATTTGAGAGTGTGAGGTCGAAAGCACCCACTAATGAATTGCTCAGTCAAACTTGGTTGGTGAATACTCTTGACCCGTGACAGGACTGAGGAAGACTCAGGCTAACATTTATTTCCTAACCCGAATAGAGTCGAGTTCATCATCTGAATAACTGTCCTGCACATCTAAGATGAATCGCCCCCAGTTCGCCCTTCAGCATCTATGCATCAGAGCCAAGATACCACATGTCACAAAGCCCTTGTTAGCGATTCAGATGAAAGGAACCTCAGACTCTCCAATCTAACACTGTCTCTTTCAGAGAACACGGAGGAAACATGCTGAGGGGAAAAACATTTCAGTGGAAGGAAAAGAAAAGCTCTATTAACTTTTCTTTTCCTCTCATTAATTAGCACAGCCACTAACTCATCATCTCCTGGCAGAATGCCAACTAATGCCATGTGGATTGTGAGTGGGATGAGATTCCAATAGGCCTCTGGAGTTCTCCTCCTTTAAATGCCACTTTTTAAAGATTCTGCCCAAAGATTCTTTCCAGTGTCCTGTTCTTTCTCACCTCTCACTTATTGCCTCTTTTTTATAGAAAAATCTCTAAAGTGGGGGTAATCTAATCACATGAGGAATTAGAGACGGGGGCTAGGACTGATTTTCCTTCTAGATTCACATAAGACAAGGGCCTGAAAGGTCAGCCTAAGTTGCTCCTCCTCCTAATGCGTATGTGGTTAATGGCAGAAGGAAGAAAAGATGAAGACAGCTACTATAGGCCTGATAGAACCTAACAGTGGAAGCATGTCTTTAGTGGAATATTTAAACATACACTAGAAAGCAAGAAAAAATGTTCTGCTCTGTCTTTAACAGCTGGCAGTAAATGAAGACTTCTACAGTGAAATGGCATTTATAAGTTCACAGTGACACTAATTCAGCCAGCCAGATGAGAAGTCATTGTTGAGAGTTAAACTAGCCATTTGGCGGCTTGTACATGATGCATCTGAGCTACTAAAGAAAAGAGATTACTGTTCCCATCTAGAGAAGCAAGTATCAAAAGCTGCGAGCCGTCCTTCCTGGGATAGAGAGTGAAGTTTTTGATGGCACACAATTTTCTTTTTTGCACTAATAACTAAGCCACCTGCCCTACATTTTTATCCCCTGAGATGGCTATTTTTGCCTAAATGTCCCTTCCATCCTAGCATTCTCAAAGCTTTGATCTATTCCTGCATTTACTAATTCAACCAACAACTGGGCAAGATATGGTTCAAAATGCTAGAAGGGATTAAAAGATCCAGAATCTACCCATAAGTGTCTCACAATATAATAGCTCTACAAATAATTCCATTTCATAAAGAAAATCATTCCTATTATATACATACATATATACATGTATATAAACATACACACACATATGTACACAAACACACACATAGAGGGAGGAGGAGAGAGAGGGTGAACAAACAAAGAGCAGACAGGAGTCTCTGTTAGCCTAGGAATTTGGGAGATATCACAGAAATGGGAAGGAATGTTTGAAACAAAACTTAAATGCAGGAAGATTTTCTCAGGTCAGCAATGGAGGGGATAAGGCAAGCCACATTCAGCTAAAGGAACAGTCTGCAGAGATCCAAAGGCATAAGATAGCAGAGCTCTTCAGAGAACTGAGATCCTGTGACCACTCTCCACATTTTCTTATTTCCTCTTTGGTTGGCTCTAGTGGACAACGATCAAGCTCATGGAATGATCCCAATGCATTCACCTTAGATAAAAGAGTAAAAGCACTGGGCTCAGAAGTTTCTTTTCATGACCATTATCGGTGATGGTTGTCAATTAATTCAGTGAACTGATGCAGTGAAAAACAGTGGCCCTCAAGATGAGCCACTGGAAGGGGATGCAGGGCAGAGGATAGGAATGTGGGCTCTGGAACCAAGATGCCTGTGAGCATTATGCAGGAAAATGACATGATGAGGTAGTTAGCATAATGTCTGGCACAAAATCACTTAAAGATCAGGTGCTATCACTGTTATTTATATAATTATAGTTGTTATTTAGAGGTATACTCTGAAATGACTTTGTGGTAGCAGTGAATTTTGGTATTCATTAAGACATTTAAATCTGCAGGACAAGAGTATGAGTTAGCACAAGTAAAATGAAATTATCTAGTAATATATCAAAATTTAAATATACAATTAGATCTACAAATTTATGTAAATTTTCATAATAAATTCATAGACTAAATTATATTCTGCATAATGAATATATACATATATGTGTATTTCTACCTGCAGCAAATATTCATAGTATAAAAGAAAAATAGGGGATACGTGGGTGTGATTTTTGTTAAACAACAGTTGTCTGTGAACAAATTTTTGTAATGTTGCTTCCTAAAAGTTTTTCTACATTTCTACTTTTACTACATTTCTTTATTAGTTTGACAATACCTACCAGGAGAGTTATTTTATGTCAGTTTGTGTATTTGTCCTCTCTTTATATAAAATGAGTGTTATCAGTTGGCTGTCTTAACAAAGCAATTTCTAAAGAGGTCAGCTATTGAGGCAGTCCTAAGATAGCAGAGGAATAGGACGGGGAGACCACTTTCTCCCCCACAAATTCATCAAAAGAACATTTGAACGCTGAGTAAATTCCACAAAACAACTTATGAATGCTGGCAGAGGACATCAGGCACCCAGAAAAGCAGCCCATTGTCTTCAAAAGGAGGTAGGAAAAAATATAAAGGACAAAAAGAGAGACAAAAGAGGTAGGGATGGAGCTCCATCCCCGGAAGGGAGTCTTTAAAAAGAGAGAAATTTCCAAACACCAGGAAACACTCCCATTGCCAAGTCTGTGGCAAGCCTTGGAACCACAGAGGGCAACATAATCGGGAGGAAAAATAAATAAACAATTAAAACCCACAGATTACGTGCCCAATGGTATCTCCCCCAGCGGAGAAGCAGCGCAGACGCCTGCACCCGCCGCTAGCAAGTGGGGGCTGGGCATGGAGGTGAGGGCTGCATTGCTTAGAGTAAGGACTGGGCCAGGATGCCCCGAGGCCAATCTGAGGGAACTAACTTGGGCTAGCAAACCAGACTGTGGGAGAGCTACCACGCGAAAAGCCCTAAGACACCGCCAGGCCCCGCTCACAGAACAAAGGACTGAGCAGAGCTAGCCGGCTGCAGACCGGCCAATCCCCCTCAGGTGACAGGTAGGCAATGGCAGCCAGAGCCGGAAGGGGGCAATCGAAGCACCAAGGAGGCATTATCTACCAAACTGCAAGTAGGCTTTGTTGCTAACCAAGACTTCTTGGGATTCTGGACAGTCAACATCCGCCTGAGAAGGTGCGCCAGTTGTACACCCAGAAAACCGAGCAGCAGGGATGAGGGAGGCGATAAATCACAGCGACCTCGCTCGCCAAACACCTGATCACCTGAGCTGCTCGGGCCTGGGAAGGGCACAAAACACAGGCCCAACCGAGTCTGCGCCTCTGAGGACTACCTGAGTACCTGAACCTAAGCGGCTTAGACCTGGGAAGTGCATACAACCCAGGGCCAGCCTCAGACAGTTCCCGGAAGAGCAACCTAGAGCCTAAGCAGTGTAGACAGGGAAAGCACACACTCAGTGAGCAGAGGGCAAGTGCAGTGTGGCCAAAACACTGAGAACACACGCCAGTGTTATATGTTTGCAGCGTCCCTCCCTCCCCACAGCACCACTGAACAAGTGAGCCTAAAAAAGTGTCCACCACCGCCCCCTAGTGTCAGGGCGGAAATTAGACACTGAAGAGACCAGCAAACAGAAGAAGCTAAAAGAGAGGAAATATCTTTGGAAGTGACAGGTGCAATAGATTAAAACCCTGTAGTTAGTATGGACTACATAGGAAGGGGGCTATAGATCTTGAGAAATATAAGCCAGATCAAGGAACTATTCGAAAATGAACTGACCCCACACTGCCCACAACAACACCAGAGAAAGTCTTAAATATATTTTTACTATTTTTACTATCATTTTTAATTTTTTTTAATTTTTTATTTTTAAGTCCTCTATTATTCCTTTAATTTTCATTTTTATAACCTACTATAACTTTGCAAAAAAAAGAGACCCTATTTTTTAAAGCAAACTTTATATATATATATATATAATAATTTTTTGTGACTTTTTTCTTTAATATTATATTTTTGAAAATCCAACTTCTACTCTAGATTTTTAATCTTAGCTTTTTGTTATTTGTTATCCATTCTGTACCTTTAAGAACCCAATCTTCAGTATCCATTTTTACTTGGGAGCGAGGTTACTGGCTTGACTGCTCTCTCCCCCTTTGGACCCTTCTTTTTCTCCACCAGGACGCCTCTATCTCCTCCCTCCCCCTCCTCTTCTCTACCCAACTCTGTGACTCTCTTTGTGTGTTCTGGGCTGTGGAGAACACTTAGGGAACCGATTACTGGCTGGATCTGTCTCTCTCCTTTTGATTCCCCCATTTATCTTCCTGGCCACCTCTGTCTCCTTCCTCCCTCTTCTTTTCTCGGTATAACTTTGGAACATCTCTGAGCAGTCCAGACTGTGTAGCACACATAAAGAAGTGATCACTGGCTAGCTTGCTCTCTCCTCTTTTGATTCCACCTCATCTCATCCAGGTCACCTCTATCTCCCTCCTCCCTCTTCTCTTCTCCATGTAATTCTGTGAACCTCTCTGAGTGTCCCTCACTGTGGAGAGACTTTTCATCTTTAACCTAGATGTTTTATCAATGGTGCTATATAGATGGAGAAGTCTTGAGACTACTGTAAAAATAAGACTGAAAACCAGAAGCAGGAGGCTTAAGTCCAAATCCTGAGAACATCAGAGAGCTCCTGACTCCAGGGAACATTAATCGACAGGAGCTCATCAAACGCCTCCATACCTACACTGAAACCAAGCACCACCCAAGGACCAAGAAGTTCCAGAGCAAGACATACCACACAAATTCTCCAGCAACACAGGAACACAGCCCTGAGCTTCAATATACAGGCTGCCCAAAGCCACTCCAAACCAACTGACATCTCACAACTCATTACTGGACACTTCATTGCACTCCAGAGAGGAGAAATCCAGCTCCACCCACCAGAACACCGACACAAGCTTCCCTGACCAGGAAACTTTGACAAGCCACCCATACAACCCCACCCACAGCGAGGAAACTCCACAATAAAGAGAACTCCACAAACTGTCAAAATACAGAAAGGCCACCCCAAACACAGCAATATAAACAAGATGAAGAGACAGAGGAATACCCATCAGGTAAAGGAACAGGATAAATGCCCAACAAACCAAACAAAAGAGGAAGAGATAGGGAATCTACCTGATAAAGAATTCTGAATAATGATAGTGAAAATGATCCAAAATCTTGAAATCAAAATGGAATCACAGATAAATAACCTGGAGACAAGGATCGAGAATATGCAAGAAAGGCTTAACAAGGACCTAGAAGAAATAAAAAAGAGTCAATATGTAATGAATAATGTAATAAATGAGATCAAAAACACTCTGGAGGCAACAAATAGTAGAATAATGGAGGCAGAAGATAGGATTAGTGAGGTAGAAGATAGAATGGTAGAAATAAATGAATCAGAGAGAAAAAAAAAACGAATTAAAAGAAATGAGGACAATCTCAGAGACCTCTGGGACAATGTTAAATGCCCCAACATTTGAATCATAGGAGTCCCAGAAGAAGAAAACAAAAAGAAAGACCATGAGACAATACTTGAGGAGATAATAGTTGAAAACTTCCCTAAAATGGGGAAGGAAATAATCGACCAAGTCCAAGAAACCCAGAGAGTCCCAAACAGGATAAACCCAAGGCAAAACACCCCAAGACACATATTAATCAAATTAACAAAGATCAAATACAAAGAACAAATATTAACAGCAGCAAGGGAAAAACAACAAATAACACACAAGGGGATTCCCATAAGGATAACAGCTGATCTTTCAATAGAATCTCTTCAGGCCAGGAGGGAATGGCAGGACATACTTAAAGTGATGGAAGAAAATAACCTACAGCCCAGATTACTGTACCCAGCAAGGATCTCATTCAAATATGTAGAAATCAAAAGCTTTACAGACAAGCAAAAGCTGAAAGAATTCAGCACCACCAAACCAGCTCTCCAACAAATGCTAAAAGATCTTCTCTAGACAGGAAACACAATAAGGGTGTATAAACTTGAACCCAAAACAATAAAGTAAATGGCAACGGGACCATACTATTCAATAATTACCTTAAACGTAAATGTGTTGAATGCCCCAACCAGAAGACAAAAACTGGCTGAATGGATACAAGAACAAGACCCCTATATATGTTGTCTATAAGAGACCCACCTCAAAACAAGGGACACATACAGACTGAAAGTGAAGGGCTGGAAAAAGATATTCCACGCAAATAGAGACCAAAAGAAAGCAGGAGTAGCAATACTCATATCAGAGAAAATAGACTTTAAAACAAAGGCTCTGAAAAGAGACAAAGAAGGACACTACATAATGATCAAAGGCTCAATTCAAGAAGAAGATATAGCAATTATAAATATATATGCACCCAACATAGGAGCACCACAATATGTAAGACAAATGATAATGAGTATGAAAGGGGAAATTAACAATAACACAATAATAGTGGGAGAATTTAATACCCCACTCACACCTATAGATAGATCAACTAAACAGAAAATTAGCAAGGAAACACAAACTTTAAATGATACAATAGACCAGCTAGACCTAATTGATATCTTTAGGACATTTCACCCCCAAACAATGAATTTCACCTTTTTCTCAAGTGCACACAAAACCTTCTCCAGGATAGATCACATCCTGGGCCATAAATCTAGGCTTGCTAAATTCAAAAAAATTGAAATCATTCCAAGCATCTTTTCTGACCACAATCCAGAATGATTAGATCTCAATTACAGGAGAAAAACTATTAAAAACTCCAACATATGGAAGCTGAACAACACGCTGCTGAATAACCAACAAATCACACAAGAAATCAAAAAGTAAATCAAAATATGCATAGAAACGAATGACAATGAAAATACAACAACCCAAAACCTGTGGGATACTACAAAAGCAGTGCTAAGGGAAGGTTCATAGCAATACAGGCATACCTCAAGAAACAAGAAAAAAGTCAAATAAATAACCTATCTCTACACCTAAAGCAACTAGAAAAGGAAGAAATGAAGAAACCCAGGGTTAGTAGAAGAAAAGAAATCTTAAAAATTAGCACAGAAATAAATGCAAAAGAAACAAAAGAGACCATAGCAAAAATCAACAAAGCCAAAAGCTGGTTCTTTGAGAGGATAAAGAAAATTTACAAACCATTAGCCAGACTCATCAAGAAACAAAGGGACAAAAATCAAATCAATAAAATTAGAAATGAAAATGGAGAGATCACAACAGACAACACAGAAATACAAAGGATCATAAGAGACTACTATCAGCAATTATATGCCAATAAAATGGACAACATGGAAGAAATGGACAAATTCTTAGAAAAGTACAACTTTCCAAAACTGAACCAGGAACAATTAGAAAATCTTAACAGACCCATCACAAGCACAGAAATCGAAATGGTAATCAGAAAACTTCCAGCAAACAAAAGTCCAGGTCCAGACAGCTTCACAGCTGAATTCTACCAAAAATTTAGAGAAGAGCTAACACCTATCCTACTCAAACTCTTCCAGAAAATTGCAGAGGAAGGTAAACTTCCAAACTCATTCAATGAGACAACCATCACCCTAATACCAAAACCTGACAAAGATGCCACAATAAAAGAACACTACAGGCCAATATCACTGATGAACATAGATGCAAAAATCGTTAACAAAATCTAGCAATCAGAATCCAAAAACACATTAAAAAGATCATACATTGTGACCAAGTGGGCTTTATCCCAGGAATGCAAGGATTCTTTGATATCCGCAAATCAATCAATGTAATACACCACATTAACAAATTGAAAAATAAAAGCCATATGATTATCTCAATAGATGCAGAGAAAGCCTTTGACAAAATTCAACATCCATTTATGATAAAAACTCTGCAGAAAGCAGGAATAGAAGGAACATACCTCAACATAATAAAAGCTATATATGACAAACCCACAGCAAACATTATCCTCAATGGTGAAAAATTGAAAGCATTTCCCCTAAAGTCAGGAAAAAGACAAGGGTGCCCACTTTCACCACTACTATTCAACATAGCTTTGGAAGTTTTGGCCACAGCAATTAGAGAAGAAAAAAATAAATAAAAGGAACACAAATTGGAAAAGAAGTAAAACTCTCACTGCTTGCAGATGACATGATCCTCTAAATAGAAAACCCTAAAGACTCCACCAGAAAATTACTAGAGGTAATCAATGAATATAGCAGAGTTTCAGGATATAAAATCAACATACAGAAATCCCTTGCATTCCTATACACTAATAATGAGAAAATAGAAAGAGAAATTAAGGAAACAATTCTATTCACCATTGCAATGAAAAGAATAAAATAGTTAGGAATATATCTACCTCCAGAAACAAAAGACCCATATATAGAAAACTATAAAACACTGGTAAAGGAAATCAAAGAGGATACTAATAGATGGAAAATATACCATGTTCATGGATCAGAAGAAGCAGTATAGTGAAAATGAGTATACTACCCAAAGCAATCTATAGCAATGTAATCCCTATCAAGCTACCAACAGTATTTTTCATAGAGCTAGAACAAATAATTTCACAATTTGTATGGAAATACAAAAAACCTTGAATAGCCAAAGCAATCTTGAGAAAGAAGAATGGAACTGGAGGCATCAACCTGCCTGACTTCAGGCTCTACTACAAAGCCACAGTCATCAAGACAGTATGGTACTAGCACAAAGACAGAAATATAGATCAATGGATTAAAATAGAAAGCCTAGAGATAAATCCACATACCTATGGACACCTTATCTTTGACAAAGGAGGCAAGAATACACAATGGAGAAAAGACAATCTCTTTAACAAGCGGTGCTGGGAAGACTGGTCAACCACTTGTAAAAGAATGAAACTAGAACACTTTCTAACACCATACACAAAAATAAACTCCAAATGGATTAAAGATCTAAACGTAAGACCAAAACCTATAAAACTCCTACAGGAGAACTTAGGCAAAACACTCTCCGACATGAATCACAGCAGGATCCTCTATGACCCACCTCCCAGATATTGGAAATAAAAGCAAAAATAAACAAACGGGATCTAATTAAAATTAAAAGCTTCTGCACAACAAAGGAAATTATAAGCAAGGTGAAAAGACAGCCTTCTGAATGGGAGAAAATAATAGCAAATGAAGTAACTGACAAAGAATTAATCTCAAAAATATACAAGCAACTCCTGAAGCTCAATTCCAGAAAAATAAACTACCCAATCAAAAAATGGGCCAAAGACCTAAACAGAAATTTCTCCAAAGAAGACATACAGATGGCTAACAAACACATGAAAAGACGCTCAACATCACTCATTATCAGAGAAATGCAAATCAAAACCACAATGAGGTACCATTTCATGCCAGTCAGAATGGCTGCTATCAAAAAGTCTACAAGCAATAAATGCTGGAGAGGGTGTGGAGAAAAGGGAACCCTCTTACACTCTTGGTGGGAATGCAAACTAGTACAGCCACTATGGAGAACAGTGTGGAGATTCCTTTAAAAACTGGAAATAGAACTGCCATATGACCCAGCAATCCCACTGCTGGACATACACACTGAGAAAACCAGAATTGAAAGAGACACGTGTACCCCAATGTTCATCACAGCACTGTTTATAATAGCCAGAACATGGAAGCAACCTAGATGTCCATCAGCAGATGAATGGATAAGAAAGCTGTGGTACATACATACAATGGAGTATTACTCAGCCATTAAAAAGAATACATTTGAATCAGTTCTAACGAGGTGGATGAAACTGGAGCCGATTATACAGAGTGAAGTAAGCCAGAAAGGAAAACACCAATACAGTATACTAATGCATATATATGGAATTTAGAAAGATGGTAAAGATAACCCTGTATGCGAGACAGCAAAAGAGACACAGATGTACAGAACAGTCTTTTGGGCTCTGTGGGAGAGGGCAAGGGTGGGATGATTTGGGAGAATGGCATTGAAACACGTATAATATCATATGAGAAACAAATCATCAGTCCATGACACAAGATGCTCGGGGCTGGTGCACTGGGATCACCCAGAGGGATGGTATGAGGAGGGAGGTGGGAGGGGGGTTCAGGATGGGGAACATGTGTACACCCGTGGCGGATTCATGTTGACATATGGCAAAACCAATACAGTATTGTAAAGTAACTAGCCTCCAATTAAAATAAATAAATTTATATTAAAAAAAAGAGGCCAGGAATTTTAAGTCTAACACAAGTTGGACTTTCCATTGTGGATGCATCATTAACTCTAAAAAATGAAAGAAAGCTTAGCCACATGCATTCAAATGAATTTTAAGTTGCCCAGTAATCTTCAAGCAAAAAAAGCCAGGAATAATACTGACTCAGTCATCTGAATAATGTCTCAGAAAACAATAAAAAAAAATCAGAATTTTTTTCCATTTTAACATCTGCTGGTACATACTAACAGACTAACACTGATATATAATTGTTTGAAATTGATAGGCTAACTATGTATGGCCATGGGAAAATATCTTATTTAGAAGTAGTTCTGCCTGAAAATGTGAGAAAGCACACTACATACTATGTCAGCATCCATGAATCCAAGAGTGACAAGCACTGATCCAATGAATTTTTCTGAAGCCTATGCTATAGTGCAGGCAATGTTCTTGGTGCTAGGAAGAAGGCAAGGTACAAAATAAAAATCACTGCCCTCGTGCTGTTCACATTTAAGGGTCATCTTTTTCATCCTGGCTTAAACTTGTCCATGCTTAGACAATACAGTGTCCACGTCCACTGTATTTGGGTGTGGAGCTTGCTCTTACAAGTCACTCAGATCCACACATGGATAAAGAATTGGACTCTGAGCACAAACTCCCAGTTACAAGATAAATAAGTTCTAGAGATCTAATGTATAGCAAAGCAGCAATAGTTGACAATACTGTGCTGTATATTTGAATGTTGCTAAGAGTAGATCTGAAATGTTCTGACCACAAAAAAATTGTAATTGTGTAACGTGATGGAGGTGCTAATGTTATAGTCATCATCATGTTAAAATATATAAGTGCATAAGCTCAACACTTCCTACATCTTAAACTTATACTCTATTGTATGTCAATTATATCTCAATAAACTGGAAACAAAATAATAAAGGATTTATTCCTCAGTTGCTGAGCATGTAGCTGTCCACTTTCTTTAGAGATTTGAACTAGCTGAAGAAAACTGGTTTTCCTAAAACCAGACCTCCTTCTAGGGCAGCCCATAGCCAAAGACCAATTAATTATAAATTTCAGGACATGGGACACATCAGCAGAGACTTTTATTGGCTCTACATAGGGGTTCAACTATCCCTTCTGCTTCATTCCTTAAGAATTGGTCCCAGCAGCATTACCAAATACAATCAGTAATACGCCTCCTATATGCCTTTCTCTGTTTAACATGTGCTTCCCAGGGAACCCAAATGGCAACACATTTTGCATCAGGAGTGAGAAAACAAATGCCAAGATGAGAATTTCAAACAGGATCACATGCCCACCTGCTAACAATGCAGATCCATCTCTGACCACAGGAGCAGCATAGACAGTCCCTGGCACAGGGTAACAGTGCAGTTGATGAAACTTGTACACTCGGTGAACAACGTAATGCATTAGCTAAGTTTAAGGGGAAATAGCAACTCTAAGGACAGTGAAGGGCTTCCCTGGTGATTCAGCAGTAAAGAATCTGCCTGCCAACACAGGAGATGTGGGATCAATCTCTGAGTCAGGAAGATCCCCTGGAGGAGGAAATGGCAACCCACTCCAATATTCTTGCCTGGAGAAGTCCATGGACAGAGAAGCCTGGCGGGCTACAGTCCATGGAGTAGCAAAGAGTCAGACACGACTTAGTGGCTAAACAACAGCAACAAAGGAGGGTGAAATAGGGTGGCGGTTGCCATCTCTTAATGCTCTGGACTAGGATAACAAAAAGCTGAGATGGACAATTTGGCAGTTAAAAGCTAAGTGTAAAAGGCAGAGTACTTCTTTGGTCTTGAATGAAGTGGTCTTTATCTCCTCAGCAGGAGGACACAGAAAGCTATGGACCTCACTTAGGAATAGTCAAGTTTCATAGACTAAACTCTCAACTAGGGTAGATTAGGTGTGCCACAGACAGAGCCCTGATTTTGAAGGAATGAGATGCTGACACATGGAATGGCGACATCTACCCTGATGGACTCAAAAATCCTGAATCACAGTGACAAATTCTATAAACCTGCTTAAGTGGTCCAATCCTCTCAGTGAAGAGTAAACCCTCATCTTTTGCTTGAAAGTCACAGAGATCTCATCCATACCAAAAAAAAAAAAAAAGTGCCAGCTCAGGGTCTGACTCCATTCTCCCCCTCCTGCCCACTTGACCAGTAACTACGGTAAAATCACAACATAACTCAGTTGGAGACAGGCTAGAAGGAGGGAGACAATACCCCCAGAGTAACTGCCTAGTGCAGTTGTAGCTCGAAAAGTATAAATAGGGCTGGATTCTTAGTGTGTTGGACCAAGGTGGCTAAAACATAAATGGGAATAGAAGTATTGATACCGGAGTCCTCCTTCATGATACAACAATTAACAATCTGGCAAGAACCATCAGAAATGATGCAAACACAGCTAGGATGAGCCCTCTTGTTGTTGCTCAGTCACCCAGTCATGTCCAACTCTTGGTGGCCCCATGGCACACCAGCCCTCCAGAGGCATGAAAAGGTGATGGCCCAGACTAAGTGAGATAGAAATAGCAGAATTACTGTGCCAGACAATGGAAAAGGGATTTGAAAATGTAGAGAAGTTATGTCCTTGTGGATATACTACATAAGAGAAAAAAATCCACCAGATCACTTTGTTTCTCAGGAGAGCTAGAGGGGATACCATTTACTAAAGCAACAATGAGTGACTGGTGAGAGGGACAAGGACTTCACGAGAAGTTTGGTGGTGGCTCCCTTATGAAGGCCAGAGATGGTGGTAGGAGATGCAAACATGGACTCACATCTGATGACCACTGAGCATGCTAACTCGAAAGCAAGCCAGCCCCCACATCAGCACTTAACCAGTAGAAGCCAGGGAGATGCATGCATTGTGATGAGTGGCAAGGTCAATGTGGTGGCGGACGGAGGGCTGACAAACTAGGGGATATGTAGATCCTTAATAGAAAAGAGTTTTGCTAGGGGTGAACTCAGAGAAGGCAATGGCACCCCACTCCAGTACTCTTGCCTGGAAAATCCCATGGACAGAAGAGCCAGCTGGGCTGCAGTCCATGGGGTCACTAAGAGTCGGACACAACTTAGCATCTTCACTTTCACTTTTCACTTTCATGCATTGGAGAAGGGAATGGCAACCCACTCCAGTGTTCTTGCCTGGAGAATCCCAGGGACAGGGGAGCCTGGTGGGCTGCCGTCTATGGGTTCGCACAGAGTTGGACATGAATAAAGCAACGCAGCAGCAGCAGCAGCAGGGGTGAACTAGATGGGCAGTCAACAAGGATGCTTTTCAATCTGTATCATTCAAAGAAATCCAAGATGATTAATCAAGAATCTGAAGGCAGTTACCCCAATCAAAGTCACGATTCCTTTATCAGTTTCTAAACCTGAGTCAGGTTTCAGAATCAGAAACCATTGATTGAAGGAGATGCTGGATTTCCAGGAGAAAGCACCCAGTGACATCGTGGCAAGTATCAAGAAATGATTCCCCTCAATTTTTCCCCAGAACCTAAGCAATTGATTCAGGGAACTGAACTCTCAAGAAAGGGAAATCCAAACCTTTTAAGGACCTTTGCAAGGGGTCTGAATTCACAGTGACACTAGGATACTCAGTCTGCATCCAGTGACTGATCAACACAGCTAAAACACAACCAGGGGACCTCCCTGGTGGTCCAGTGGTTAAGAATCTGCCTGCCAATGCAGGGGACACAGGTTCAATCCCTGGTCCGGGAAGAGTCCACGTGCTGCGTAACAACTAAGCCCAAGCAACACAACCACTGAAACCCATGCACCCGAAGCCTGTGCTCTGTAACCATTGCAGCCACCGCATCGAGAACCCTGTGCACCACAACAAAGACTAGCCCCTGCTCACGGCAACTAGAGAAAACCTGCACAGCCATAAATGAATAAAGCGTGGAAGTTAATGGTTGAAAAAAATTACCAGACCCTTACTCCAAACTCAAGGGGACTCTGGAGGGGCACTGAAGCCCAGAGCTCATGCGTTTGGATGAGGCCTTCCTTGGGATGACTCTGCATCTCATCTTTCTCTGCCCAGTTCTTCCTTCTCTCCCATCCATGGGTATCCATTGCAAAAACACCTCATACTGAATACCCTACACGTTCATCTTCTCAGAGTCCACTCTCAGGTTAACCACTCTGCAACACTGGGCAACTCAGGGAAACTGGTGGGCAATGAGCAATTCCTTGTATGCAGTCTCCTCCAGGTCCGTTCTCCCTGCTTCTGTTCTCTGGACTGTGTCCTCTAAGCTCCTTTTGCCCACTGGCTTCTCAAGGGAGAACAACAGGAGATCAAAGGGTGGAAAGGAAAACAATGAAAGTATTTGTCCCCAGGTTCTCTCGTGGTTTTGCCACAGATTGGCTCATGGGCCACACTCATCAGGCTGCTTGCCCCACAATTTCCTCATAATTGGTCCAGTTACCATCACCAGTGACATTCACGTTGTTAAAACAGTGGGTTTGTTTCATTCCTAGTTTCATATGACTTCTAGGGAGCAAGCCGCCCATTTCACCTCTCCTGTTTGTCTTCTACAGCTCCATACGTACCCAGGATTTCTGCAACCACTCTTGTCACTTCTTAGATCCTCTGCTTACTCATCCTCTTCTACAAAACGACTCAGTACTGGAGAGTTAGTCTACTAGTTTTCAAACATTAGCATGAATCAGAATCATCTGGAAGGCTTCTTAAACCATTTCTGGGCTCCACCCCCAGAGTTTCTGATTCACTAGGTCTGGAATGGAGCCCAGGGATTTGCATTTCTAATCCCAAGTGGTGCTGCTGGTCTAGGAATCATACTTCAAGTATCATCATCCTACCTGACTCTCTTCTGGACTGCAGATATATGTATTTAACCAAACTATTTGGATACTTCCAGGCGCTACAGATGCTACTTGTCTAAAGCTATTGTCATCATCTAGTACCCACATCTGTTTCTCATCCAGTTGTATATGTCTTAATCTACTCAACTACTTGCTGAAGCCAGACACCGGATGCCATCCTTGATTACTCCCTATCCTTCACTCCCCGCAGGGTTTCCCAGGCGGTACTAGTGATAAACAACCTGCTTGCCAACGCAGGAGATGTAAGAGACGTGGGTTCAGGGTTTGATCCCTGGGTGGGGAAGATCCCCTGGAGGAGGGCATAGCAACCCACTCCAGTATTCTTGCCCAGAGAATCCCAGGGACAGAGGAGCCTGGCGGGCAACAGTCCACAGGGTCACAAAGAGTTAGACCCGACTGAAGCGACTGAGCACCTCACTCCTCAATCAGTTACCAACTCCTGATTTTTTCACCTCTCACATATCTCTCAAATCCATCACCTTCCTCCCCACCACTATCAAATCCTTTTCCCTAGAAGATTGCATAGCTTCCCACCCAATCTCCCATTATTCACACACTGAGCTGTTCTCTATGTATCTGCCAATGATCTTCTCTAAATCAAATCTGATCCCATTATTTTCTTATTTTAAACCTCTACACAGTTCTTCAGATGCTCTCAGATAAATTCAAAGTCCACAGTATGGCCAAGAGGTAGGAGATGTCCCCCGCCAACACACTGCCCTAGTCTCATACCTTGGCACTCTCCACTGGACTCTCAGTTCCCCAATCCTGGGGTCCTGTGTCCTGTTTTTCTCCCTGCCTGGCTCCATCACCCTGCTTCTTGTGTACACCAAATTAACTCCTAGTCTTTCTTGGCTTCCCAAACTAGATTTTTTTTAATTCTATAAGAATTTATTTGTAAATCTTATAAGAAAAATGCCCTTTATGATATTTAAAAAATGTTGATAATCAAATAACACTTCACTAACTACCACGCTTTGAAGAGCAGAAACCATGTGTGTCATTATTTGTGAACCCCCAAAATACTTGCATGCCTGTGTGCTGATTCGCTTCAGTCCTGTCCAACCCTTTGCGACCTTCCCTGCCTGCCAGTGCAGGAGACACAAGAGACGCAGGTTCAGTCCCTGCGTCGGGAAGATCCCAGGGCAGAGGGCATGGCAACCCACTCCAGTGTTTTTTACCTTGAGAATCTCCTGGACAGAGGAGCTTGGCAGGCTACAGTCCACAGGGTCTCAAAGAATTGGACACCGACTGAAGCAACTTAGCGTGCATGCGCACACTCCCTTCCCCAGAGGCATGTCACAAACAGCTAATGCCAAGATAGAATTCTTTGAGTCCTGGCCTTGAATAAATGCTTTAGAGACAAAGTTTATGTGACCACTTCCTCACTGTTGTCTCTCTTCTGTTTTAACAGATTTATATACAATTGTATACAACTATCCTCCTCCCTCTGTGTAGTGGCAGAGCAGGCTTTCAACGTGGTTAAACATCGCCATCTAGAGTAGACGAGCGTGTACTGCAGCATGTCTCCCCAAAGCGGATCTGACCGCAGAATCCCAGAATCACAGTTCATAACTTTGAAGAGAGCAAAGTGGCCATAAGGAACGACATGAAAATCCTTACCTCCTGCGTCTCTTTGAGATGGAAATGCCTCCATTCAGGAATGTATTCAAAAGGATTTATTCACAAGCTGAGGTCAACAAACCACCAGAAATCATTCGAGACTGTACAGATGTGTAAATTCTAAAGTTTATGAAATGATCTTAAAAATTAAGCAATGAATGCACACAAAGATTTATACATTTCTCATCAGGAAGATACTTGTGACACTGAAAGGTTGTTGTTGAATTACGACGCTGGGATTCTTGGCCCCCGGAGGAGAAGAATTTTATCTGGGGCCAGAGACGAGGCTTGATCGCTCAGAGCTTTTGTGTAACAAAGTTTTATTAAAGTATAAAGGAGATAGAGAAAGCTTCTGACATAGGCATCAGAAGGGGGCAGAAAGAGTACCCTCCTGCTAGTCTTTAGCTGGATGTTATATAGTCACCAGCAGTCTGTTAATGAAAGAAAGCAATGTCTCAAACCTTAGAATGGCACCAGGCCCCTCACCCATAGGATGTATTTTGGGATAATCTTGGCTCCAGATGGTTCATCTTGGGCCATAAAAGGATTAACTTGAATCTTGAAGAAGGGCAGAGCACCATACAAATAGTGTCATTTACACAGATTAGAGGAACCATATCGGAGTATAACATACTGGTTCATCAAGTAGGTTCTGAGCCCAAAAGGCGGAAATGACTAGAAGACAGAGTTTGGGGTAAAGGCATAGTACATTAGCTTAGCTTAAGATAAACATTTCCATAAGAAAAAGGCAATGGTTAACTTCAGGTGAAACCAGGTGTCATGGCAACACAGAATTTTAAGAGAAATCTCCTTTTAAATTTGTATAGAGAAGGAAAAAAAATATCGCTAGTTTGTTTCCTCCTGCCACTTAAGGGAGATAAAAATGTCTGACACTTGCAGGCTATTTCCTCCATTTGGAGACCCCTGGCCTTCCTGCCTGTTACCCTCTCAAAACCAGAAGAACCGAAAGAATAGCAATGTCCAACCATAGAGGCTTTTAAAAATTGTGGAGTATACCTGTGGCGGATTCATGTTGATGTATGGCAAAACCAATACAATACTGTAAAGTGAAAGAAAGAAAGAAAGAAATTGCAAATAAAAGTGCAAATTATGACTGAAAAAAATTGTGGAGCATTTTGAGACCAATACTGGAGGAAAATGAACAAATTTGCCTAAATGCTTGTTCCCTTTGTTTCCTATCATTGGTTCTTGTTGCCCTTTTTGATGGTGCCATTATAAGTTTTAATGCCACATCTGGTGACACTGAATATTCCCTGTAGTATTAGAAAGGTTACTAGTCTTCTTTTTGCTGCCTTTGGAATTATCTAACTTCCTCTTTTGTCATATGACTTTAGGAGTCTTAACATTTGCTTTGTCTATGGATGTTGCATGCTGGGAAGCTCACCCAACGCTCTGAACAGTGTCCCCTGTATCTACAGCGCTGAAGGAGGCTGCCAAGTGCTCCTTGGCTGTGATGTAACCAGGCCTAGAGCCCAGGAGAAAATAAAAGGTGATGAAGATGGGCTTCCCAAGTACAAACGGTGCCAAGGAAGGGAAGTTTGCATTTACAGAAGGCAACACAGATCAAGCTACCAGTAGAATCATTAGCTTTTACATGGGAGAAAATAAAAAGAGCCTTTTGTAAGACTTTTAATAATTCACAAAGATGATTTGAAAATGTCATAGACTCTACCACTGCCACAATTTCAGACTTAACAACAATAGCAGGTGATTGAATTCAGAGATATTAATCCACTGGTCCTATTCAACAAATATCAGTGAGCGCTTTCCACGCACAAGCTTGTAGCCTAGCAATGAAAAACAAGACAGACATTGTCCCTGGGATCAGAGGTCTAATAGTCTAATAGTTTACTGGGGAAAGTGATGTCTAGAATGCAGAGCTCTACAAGTTATAATATCCATGGTTGCCAGGCATGCCACTTTTGTGTCCTGATTTTTGTCTGGCATCTATTCCACCTCACAGTCCATCTGAGGGTAGGATATGTGACCTAAAGGCAACCCAGTCAGCTCATTTTGTTCCTCTCTGTTTAGGGATAGGTTCTGGATTGGGTTCAGAGTCCAGGGAAAGCCAGTCAGAACTAACAAGGCACAAATCCCAAACTTCGTGTTGAGCTATCAGAGAAGCGGGCACTCTTTTCTGGTTGGACGGTGGCAGCACCTTATCACCACCAGGGGGAGACATTGGCAAGCAGGCAGCACAGCGGAAGCCTGCACGGCACCAGCCCCTGTCTTAGAGGTTGTCTAAGCCCTCATCCGTTTCCCCTGCAAACCCAGCTATATTTCCAGCATTTGTGTATCATTTAAGTCAACATTTTCCATATTTGGATCGTGTGAAAATGTTCAAATGGATAGGTGAAGTTCATTCAGCGTGCCATTGTGATTTACAGTCACCAAAGTTTTCCCTGAAGTTCCTAAAAGTTCATCAGAGTAAGTAGGGGAGGGGGAAAATGCTCCCAGAAAAGGGACCAGCATAATGGTCAACAGAGCAGGGAGCCTGGACTATCATTTGTCACCAGATACACACTGCCTGCAACTGTTTTCATCTATATATGTACTAGGAATTGGGCCTCATGTGCATTCCTCACTTTAAGATGAGAAAAAGGCAAGATTTTGAAGCCCCCAAACAACCCCATCATTCATAATGAGTGTGAAAGTGTGAGAAGTCCATGTGGTAAAAAAGGAAAAGAAACAAACAAAAAGATATGAAAGAAATCAGAAGCAAGTCACAAAGAAAATACACATATACCAGACTCCCAATGACAGGCTCTTTTTCCAGAATAAATAAGAGATAGACATACTCTCACCACACTTGTGCACACATGTACATATTCCATGGTTGTTTCATGCTCTAACAGTGGTCATTTATTATGCTTTTTTTCAATGAAAGATATAGAAATACTAAGGTGTGCTGATATGAGCACTTTTAGATGCTATAACACAACCATTCTATAAAATAATTTAAGAATACATATTGAGTCTTATAAATATTAACTTGGCTTAGTAATTCCACTCCTAGAAATTGGAAAAGCTTTAGGTATGATACAGACAACATCACCATATTTGTAATATTTTGATATTTATATCAAAAATTAAAGTAATTTAAATATCCAACAGAAAGGTAACATTACTGAACTTCTAATTGAATGAATATTTTATACTAAAGAATGTTTATCAAAAGTTAAGAATCAGTTCAGTTCAGTCGCTCAGTCACGTCCGACTCTTTGCGACCCCATGAACTGCAGCACGCCAGGCCTCCCTGTCCATCACCAACTCCCAGAGTCCACCCAAACCCATGTCCATTGAGTCGGTGATGCCATCCAACCATCTCATCCTCTGTCATCCCCTTCTCCTCCTGCCCTCAATCTTTTCCAGCATCAGGGTCGTTTAAAATGAGTCAGCTCTTTGCATCAGGTGGCCAAAGTATTGGAGTTTCAGTTTCAGCATCAGTCCTCCCAATGAACACCCAGGACTGATCTCCTTTAGGATGGACTGGTTGGATCTCCTTGAAATCCAAGGGAATCTCAAGAGTCTTCTCCAACACCACTGATCAAAAGCATCAATTCTTTTGTGCTCAGCTTTCTTTATAGTCCAACTCTCACATCCATATATGACCACTGGAAAAACTATAGCTTTGACTAGACGGATCTTTGTTGACAAAGTAATGTCTCTGCTTTTTAATATGCCGTCTAGGTTGGTCATAACTTTCCTAAGCATCTTTTAATTTCATGGCTGCAATCACCATCTGCAGTGATTTTGGAGCCCAAAAAAATGAAGTCTGACTCTGTTTCCACTGTTTCCCCATCTATTTCACATGAAGTGATGGGACAGGATGTCATGATCTTAGTTTTCTGAATGTTGAGCTTTAAGTCAACTTTTTCACTCTCCTCTTTCACTTTCATCAAGAGGATCTTTAGTTCTTTTTCATTTTGACAGAAGGGTAGTGTTATCTGCATATTTGAGGTGATTGATATTTCTCCCAGCAATTTTGATTCCAGCTTGTGCTTCCTCCAGCCCAGCGTTTCTCATGATGTACTCTGCATAGAAGTTAAATAAGCAGGGTGACAATATACAGCCTTGACAAAATCCTTTTCCTATTTGGAACCAGTCTGTTGTTCCATGTCCAGTTCTAACTGTTGCTTCCTGACCTGCATACAGGTTTCTCCAGAGGCAGGTCAGGTGGTCTGGTATTCCCATCTCTTTCGGAATTTTCCACAGTTTATTGTGATCCACACAGTCAAAGGCTTTGGCATAGTCAATAAAGCAGAAATAGATGTTTTTCTGGAACTCTCTTGCTTTTTAAATGATAATAGAATACATTTTGCTACAGTAAGTGAAAAGAACTGAATACAAATTTGCAGGTACGACATAGTCTTGACTCTGGGAAAACAAGAGTTTTTCCATGCTCATTCCTATGCTCATTTCAATCTCTTTGTTGATTCAGTTTTAGTTTGTAGGAATAAGATGAGAAATGGATTAAATATATTTCCCAGTGAAACAAATCTTAGCTTTTCAGGTATGATCAAAGTAGTCTGCTCAATTCTCCCCTCAGTTATCTGGATGTTCATTGTGGTCAGCTGCCATGGGTTGTTTTACTTATGGAGGAGCCTTGATTGCCTAAGACTGAGTAGCTGACCAGACAGCAACAGGTGTGCAGGCTGGGCTGGACAGAAATTGTGTCAGTTATCAACAACTACTGCTGATAACTGACACGATTTCTGTTAACAATGTGATCACATGCACTGCTGCTGCTGCTGCTGCTGCTAAGTCACTTCAGTCGTGTCCGACTCTGTGCAACCCTATAGACAGCAGCTCACCAGGCTCCCCCGTCCGTGGGATTCTCCAGGCAAGAGTACTGGAGTGGGGTGCCATCGCCTTCTCCGACATGCACTGCTCAGTGTTTAAGAAATACCTTGTAGTTCAAAGCCTCATCCCTTTCGTTCTTTGAAGTGTACATTATAGATGTGAGTTGCCAAGAAGCTTCATTACTTACATTCAGTTACAATAACCTCACTTTAAAATAGATTTTCTTTCTTCCAGGATATGTGAAAAAATAATCCACTTGGCAAATAGTCCAGATATCTGGTTCCTACATTGAAACTAGGCTGCAGCCTGTTAAGAGAAGAAAAAAGAGACAGCCAATTCAGTTCCCTGATGTACTGATACAAGCAGCCATTGGTGAAAGACATGTCCTTAAGTCATCTCAGAAGATGTTCTGTTACACTATGGAAAGTGGGAAGGGACAATCAAGTTGAGAGTACATTTCACAAACAATAGTTTTCACTTGGTGGACGGAAAAAATAGCATAGGCTTCTACTATAATTGTTTTTTTTTTTTATCACAAGAAATGCCTGAAAATTTTAATCTCCAATAGATGCCTGAATATAATCACCAACAGCCTAAATCTGAAGACCAGTGAGTTCACACTGATGTTGAGAGGAGCAATTGCAAAGGCACATACATCCTCCCTTGGCAGTGTTGGTTCTCGCCTTTCTCACAAACCACGCGGAGCCAGTTACCACAAAACCCAGAGGGTATGGAGTCTATTCATTAAGTTGGTCCCAGCCAAACTAAAGAGCCCCATGGGTGTTGGGACAAGATTCATAGGATCTCAGATCTGGTCTTATATGCCACAAAATACAGCACCTTTGGAGAGTTTAGAATTTTTCCACTTATCTACAAAGCATTTCTACTTCAGTATCTCCTCCCTCATGTCTAACTCATGGACTCAAGGTACCCTAGGACTGGAAGAAGGCCTAAAAGGAGCCTCCAACCTCTGGAATCTGATGTCTGATGATCTGAGGTGAAGCTGATGTAATAATAATAAAAATAAAGTGTACAGTAAATGTAAGGTGCTTAATCGGAAACCATATCCCGCCCCCCACCCCCACCATGGAAAAAATCGTCTTCCATGAAACCGGTCCCTGGTCCCCAAGAGGTGGGGGACCACTGCCCTAGAGGATTACCACATTCACCAGGTGGGGGATGGGGAAAGAGCAGGTGTCAGAGATAGGGATACTTACAAAGGCAGGGATACTTAGAAAAGCCAAATGGCGGTCTGGGGAGGCCTTACAAATAGCTGTGAAAAGAAGAGAGGCGAAAAGCCAAGGAGAAAAGAAAAGATATAAGCATCTGAATGCAGAGTTCCAAAGAATAGCAAGAAGAGATAAGAATGCCTTCTTCAGCGATCAGTGCAAAGAAATAGAGGAAAACAACAGAATGGGAAAGACTAGAGATCTCTTCAAGAAAATTAGAGATACCAAGGGAACATTTCATGCAAAGATGGGCTCGATAAAAGACAGAAATGGTATGGACCTAACAGAAGCAGAAGATATTAAGAAGAGGTGGCAAGAATATACGGAAGAACTGTACAAAAAGATCTTCACGACCCAGATAATCATGATGATGTGATCACTAATCTAGAGCCAGACATCTTGAAATGTGAAGTCAAGTGGGCCTTAGAAAGCATCACTACGAACAAAGCTAGTGGAGGTGATGGAATTCCAGTTGAGGTATTTCAAATCCTGAAAGATGATGCTGTGAAAGTGCTGCACTCAATATACCGGCAAGTTTGGAAAACTCAGCAGTGGCCACAGGACCGGAAAAGGTCAGATTTCATTCCAATCCCAAAGAAAGGCAATGCCAAAGAATGCTCAAACTACCGCACAATTGCACTCATCTCACACACTAGTAAAGTAATGCTCAAAATTCTCCAAGCCAGGCTTCAGCAATACATGAACCGTGAACTTCCTGATGTTCAAGCTGGTTTTAGAAAAGGCAGAGGAACCAGAGATCAAATTGCCAACATCCAATGGATCATGGAAAAAGCAAGAGAGTTCCAGAAAAACATCTATTTCTGCTTTATTGACTATGCCAAAGCCTTTGACTGTGTGGATCACAATAAACTGTGGAAAATTCTGAAAGAGATGGGAATACCAGACCACCTGACCTGCCTCTTCAGAAATCTGTATGCAGGTCAGGAAGCAACAGTTAGAACTGGACATGGAACAACAGACTGGTTCCAAATAGGAAAAGGATTTTGTCAAGGCTGTATAATGTCACCCTGCTTATTTAACTTCTATGCAGAGTACATCATGAGAAACGCTGGACTGGAAGAAACACAAGCTGGAATCAAGATTGCCGAGAGAAATATCAATAACCTCAGATATGCAGATGACACCACCCTTACGGCAGAAAGTGAAGAGGAACTAAAAAGCCTCTTGATGAAAGTGAAAGAGGAGAGTGGAAAAGTTGGCTTAAAGTTCAACATTCAGAAAACGAAGATCATGGCATCTGGTCCCATCACTTCATGGCAAATAGATAGGGAAACAGTGGAAACAGTGTCAGACTTTATTTTGGGGGGCTCCAAAATCACTGCAGATGGTGACTGCAGCCACGAAATTAAAAGATGTTTACTCCTTGGAAGAAAAGTTATGACCAACCTAGGTAGTATATTCAAAAGCAAAGACATTACTTTGCCGACTAAGGTCCACCTAGTCAAGGCTATGGTTTTTCCTGTGGTCATATACTGTGAAGAAGGCTGAGTGCCGAAGAATTGATGCGTTTAACTGTGGTGTTGGAGAAGACTCTTGAGGGTCCCTTGGACTGCAAGGAGATCCAAACAGTCCATTCTGAAGGAGATCAACCCTGGGATTTCTTTGGAAGGAATGATGCTAAAGCTGAAGCTCCAGTACTTTGGACACCTCATGCGAAGAGTTGACTCATTGGTAAAGACTCTGATGCTGGGAGAGATTGAGGGCAGGAGAAATGGCTGGATGGCATCACAGACTCGATGGACGTGAGTCTGAGTGAATTCCGGGAGATGGTGATGGGCAGGGAGGCCTGGCGTGCTGCGATTCATGGGTTTGCAAAGAGTCGGACACAACTGAGCGACTGAACTAACTAACTAACTAACTAACAAAGGCAGGTGTGGGAGTGCTTGGCTGGAGAGAGCATTCATTACAGTTGCTAACTTGAGATCATTTTAGGATCTATGTGCCTTCAAGGCCACCAAGGCTCTTCCTCAAAAGCCAGGGTCTCTCATTAATTCAGCCCGCTGGCTCTCACCAGGGATGAGTGATCAGCTAAGCAAACTGAGATTCTTCAGCTGAGCACACAGGCCCAGATGGCCATCATCTAATAGAGACGATACTTTTCTTTCCTGTGCTGTGTTGCGCTCAGTCGCTTCAGTTGTGTCCAACTCTTTGCAACCCAATGGACTGTAGCCCACCAGTCTCTGTCCATGGAATTCTCCAGGCAAGAATACTGGAGTGGGTTGCCATGCCCTCCTCCAGGGGGTCTACCCAACCCAGGGATCAAACCTGGGTCTCCTGCCTTGCAGGCAGATTTTTTTTATCACTGAGCCACCAGGGAAGCCCGATTTTCTTTCCTATTTATAATTAATTTTGTATTTTCAGTGAGTTCTTTCAATAAAGTTTCTATATATGGTCCAACCACAGCAGGAGCTCATCTTCAAAACTCAGCCTCTTACTTTTGGCTTCCCAGTCTTCCTCCTTCTGGGTAATGGAAACTTCTCTTCATTTTTAAAAAAACCACATCTCCCCAATTTTCTATCTGTATGATATGGAGAATATTCCTGATATACCCTGAATATTCATCGGAAGGACTGATGCTGAATCTCCAAAACTTTGGCCACCCGATGCAAAGAACTGACTCATTAGAAAAGACCCTGACACTGGGAAAGATTGAAGGCAGGAGAAGAAGGGGATGACAGAGGATGAGATGATTGGATGGCATCATGACTCAATGGTCGTGAGTTTGAGCATGCTCTGGGAGATGGGGAAGGACAGGGAAGCCTGGCGTGCTGCAGTCCATAGGGTTGCAAAGAGTTGGACACAACTGAACAATAACAACACCCTGGCTCATCTTGCCTTGCCAACCACCTCCAATTCACTTAATAAAAGTCTACCCTTCTTTTGATCTCCTAGCAATTTTGGAGCTATTCTAGATTCTCTTCTCTTCTTTCAATCCGATCAACCTATTACTTATCCAGCAGTTGGTTCATCTGCAAAGGCTCCCCCCTCATGCCATTTCCTCTGTTCAGCACTTGACCCTGGGATTGATATTGATGCCCTGCTGCTTCCCTTTACTATCACTTCTTCAGCTCAGTGCATACTATACACTATTGTCAGACTAAACATCCTTACAAAATCATTGTCATCCTGCTCGCCCCTTGCTCAAGAAGCTACAGTGACTCTCTGACATCTGTCACTTCAAGCATAAATTCCTCTCCTTTGCCTTTGTGCTGTGCTGTGCTTAGTCGCTCAGTTGTGTCTGACTCTTAGCAACCCCAGGGACTGTAGCCCACCAGGCTCCTCTGTCCTTGGGATTTTCCAGGCAAGAATACAGGAGCAGCTTGCCATTTCCTTCTCCAGGAGATCTTCTCAACCCAGGAATCACACCCACATCTCCTGCGTTGCAGGTGGATTCTTTACCACTGGGTCACCAGGCTTCTCAGTTGGTGCAAGTGGGAAGGAATCCGCCTGCCAATGCAATCCATGGAAGCCCACTGAAGGAGATGGCCCACATCAAAGCAGATAAGAGGGTCCGTGACACAATCTCACCAGAAACCCCACTCCTGGTACAGATGCCCACAGCTTGGAGGGACCTCAAAACCCAGAGCTTCCGTCTGAAGAGTCAAGGGTTTCAATCCTGCATCAGGGACTCCCCAACTTTTAAGACATGTACTGCCAAAACATTGAAAGCCAATGGGGCTCACACCCCTGAGAAATGGCTATTAAAAGGTTTACCTGCTCAGATACACAGGCCCAGCATGGGAGCAACCAGTGGACGAGTGCCCAGACTTTTAAAGAGAGGCTCATTTGCTTGTCTTGGAACCTTAGCCTGAGGGGCAGGCATCTCATTTGGTGCATATTTCCAACTGGGGTGATCTACAGTAGTTCTACACACATCCTGCTGTCCCAGGTTTATATCTGATGCCCCAGTTTTTGCTGCTGCCAGGGGATGCCTATACATCTCCTGGCTATGTTGCCAGTGGGACACACTTGAAGGTCCTATAGGATTATATACAATGGAGAAAAAGTTCTCAGACAGCTACCACCCATGGGGCCAGCCAGCAACAACAGACCCAGGAGTTCAGTCTTCCTGTAACAGAGGCCTATTAGAGCTACAGCCTAAGAAGCAGGCTTCTAATTAAATACACATCTAAGGGCTGACTATAATCCCTTCTACAGGTTACAGCAAGTGGACACTCCCTCTGCTGCCCTCCAGAGCACCAGTACCTCCCAGACTGGAGCTTATACACTCATCTGGAGCCCTGGTTTTCTGACAGTCACCCAGAGGATGCCTCTAGATCACTTGAGATTGGTGGCCAGCAGGGCTGATGCCTGTAGGACTTATAAGGCTTATGCAGCCTATAAGACTGCGTGTATTTGACAACATATATTTTCATACTTTAAAAAGTGCTGCCTGAAGGTCTGGCTTCCAATCAGCCTGAATCCAGATGCTAAATGATATCCTTCTTTTTGGGACACTGATCAGGTATGATTAGCATACCCTCAATTACTGGAAACCATTAAAAATGCGATAGGCTGCTTAGACAATCACAAAGCTTTAAGAGACGAACAAGAGCTAGAGCAGGGTTAAGCAGTAATTTTCATCTCCTACACAAGTCCACTCCCTCAAAACTGGGAGCGGTGGCTATTTTATCTAACTCATAGAAACCAATACAGAGAATCAAGCAAAATGAAAAAAAAAAAAAAAGCAGAGGAATATGTTCCAAATGAAGAAACAAAATCAAAATATCAGAAGAAAAAACTTTAATGAAACAGAGATAAGTAATCTACCAGATAAAGAGTTCAAAGTAATGGTCGTAAAGATATTTACCAAACCCAGGAGAAAATGGAAGAATACAGTGCAAACTTGTACAAAGAGATTTTTAAAATATATGAAAGTCCCAAATAGAAGTTATAAAAGAAAATGAAAACACTGATTGCAAAATACATATTCACTCCCATGTTCTTTGCAACAATTTTTTAATACCATATGATCTGTGTAGAATCTAAAAAAGAAACAATAGAAGAGCTCTTAGATACAGAGAATTGACAGTTGCCAGAGGTAGGGCGTGGAGAGTGGGTGAAATAAATGAAGAGGATCAAACATATGAATTTCCAGTGACAAAATAACTAAATCTTGGGAAATAATGTACAGCATGATGACAATAATTAATAACACTGGATTACAAATTTGAAAGTTGTGAAGAGAGTAGATCTTAAAAGTTCTCAACACAAGATGAGTGGAGAAATGCACATTGTATGTATATGGGTTAATGTATTCAGTAAGATAATTCAATTAATATATTCAGTAAGATAATTATGGTAATATCAATTATGCCTACATTCATCAACACAATCCAATCAAAATTTTGGCAGGTTTTTTAACAGCAATAGATATATGAAAATTCAAAAGGTCTAGGATCACCAAACAACTTCAGGAAAGAAGAAAAAAAAAAGTTAAGTGACAGATACTACCTAATTTCAAGACTTTTCATAAAGTTATACAACAGTGTGTCACTTTTATAAACAAAGATAACTATGTAACTAGAATAAAAAAGAGTCCAGAGTTAGATCCATATCTATGCAAGCAATTGCATGTTGAGAAAGATAAGACGTTTATTCAGTGAAAAGGATAGTCTTTGCAACCAATGGTGCTAGAAACATTGAGCATCCATACACAAAAAATAAAAAGAATCTTTATCCATTCCTTATATCATATAAAAATTGACTAAAATTAATCATAGACATAAATAAATCTCCTAGATGAAAAAATAAAATGAGAATTTGGGGATCAGGCAGATGTTTCCTATAAAAGACACTAAAAGCTTGATTCAGAAATCCAAAAGTTAATAAACTAGATTTTATTAAAACTGAAAAATCTGTAGCTATGTGTGGTGATGTATGTTAGCTAGTTTAGCTAGAAAGGTGATCATTTCATAATATATACAGAAGTTGAACCATTACAGTGTACATCTAAAACTGTGCTGTGCTAAGTCGCTTCAGTCATGTCTGATTCTTTGCGACCCATGGACCAGGCTCCTCTGTCCAGGGGATTCTCCAGGCAAGCATATTGAAGGGGGTTGCCATGCCCTCCTCAGGGGCTCTTTCCAACCCAGAGATGGAACCCACATCTCTTTATGTCTCCTGCATTGACAGGCAGGTTCTTTACCACTAGCGCCACCTGGGAAGCCAACATGTGAAACTAATATGATGTTATGTAAGTATGCCTCGATCTTAAAAGAATTAACTATAATTAAATTAAGCTGGTTTCCTAATGTCCAAACTATTGATTGGATATGGGGATTATTTTGTCTCTATTCATGCTTAAGATACTTTTCTCTTAAAAGTAATACATAATCTTCACTGTGGAAATAAACAGGAAAAAGAAGAGGTTCTGTGGTGTCTCCAGTAGGATGTGCTTACAAGCTGGAATCAAGATTGCCGGGAGAAATATCAATAACCTCAGATATGCAGATGACACCACCCTTATGGCAGAAAGTGAAGAGGAACTAAAAAGCCTCCTGATGAAAGTGAAAGAGGAGAGTGAAAAAGTTGGCTTAAAACTCAACATTCAGAAAACGAAGATCATGGCATCTGGTCCCATCACTTCATGGCAAATAGATAGGGAAACAGTGGAAATAGTGTCAGACTTTATTTTGGGGGCTCCAAAATCACTGCAGATGGTGACTGCAGCCATGAAATTAAAAGACGCTTACTCCTTGGAAGAAAAGTTATGATCAACCTAGAGAGCATATTCAAAAGCAGAGACATTACTTTGCCGACTAAGGTCTGTCTAGTCAAGGCTATTGTTTTTCCTGTGGTCATGTATGGATGTGAGAGTTGGACTGTGAAGAAGGCTGAGTGCTGAAGAATTGATGATTTTGAACTATGGTGTTGGAGAAAACTCTTGAGAGTCCCTTGGACTGCAAGGAGATCCAACCAGTCCATTCTGAAGGAGATCAGCCCTGGGATTTCTTTGGAAGGAATGATGCTAAAGCTGAAGCTCCAGTACTTTGGCCACCTCATGCAAAGAGTTGACTCATTGGAAGAGACTTTGATGCTGGGAGGGATTGGGGGCAGGAGGAGAAGGGGACGACAGAGGAGGAGATGGCTGGATGGCATCACTGACTCGATGGACGTGAGTCTGAGTGAACTCAGGGAGTTGGTGATGGACAGGGAGGCCTGGCGTGCACTGAACTGTTATTAAGTTCAGTGTTCTCAGCGTCTCCAATAATCTGGCAAACATGAATGAAAAAAAATTGTTTTCCCATTAGTCTTAATAAATTTTGTAAAAAGATAAAACAAATAATTTTATTAAAGTGCTATTAAATATAAATTAATTTGGGAAAAACTATATGTTCATAGTTTTCAGGAAAGTGAAAGTGAAGTCGCTCAGTCGACTCTTTGCGACCCCATGGACTGTAGCCTACCAGGCTCCTCCCTCCGTGGGATTCTCCAGGTAAGAGTACGGGTTGCCATTTCCTTCTCCAGGGTATCTTCCCGACCCAGGGATCGAACCTGGGTCTCCTGCGTTCCAGGCAGACGCTTTAACCTCTGAGCCAGTTTTCGGAACTCCCACTCAAGTATATGGTCCCAGCTCTTTCATATATCCTTTTAATACTATGGTAACTCTATTATACAGGATACACTCATTATTACCTTAAATATTTGTTTTTATTGCTATTCTAAATGGTATCTCTATTACATGATTTTTTTTCCTAGTTGATATTTACTAGTTAATCAGAAAGCTAGTTTTTTAACAGCTCCTTATTTAAATGTTTTCTTTACTAATAGTGGCTTTTTAATAGATTATCTTGTATTATGTCTGTAGAAAAATGCCATCTAAAACTAATAATGTCTATCTCTTTTTGAACCCATACCTAGAAATTCTAGGGCACTATTAAATAAAAGTAGACAATAGTAGACGTTCTTGGCTCACTCCTAATTATAATGAAAGTGCTTCTGGGGTTTCATTAAGTACCTAATGTATAGATTTTTGATAGAATGATATTATCATCTTTTAAAAAATTCTTATGTATCTAGTTTACTCAGAGATTCATTTTTATCCAAAATTTTAAATATTCCATTTTCTTGCTTTAACTTACCAATGTAATATGCTTTATCACTAGTTTTCTAGTCAAATCATCCATATATCCCCAAAGTAAAATTAATTTGGTCTTGGTAAAATATTCTCCTAATTTACTGCCAAACTTACTATTTAGAATAAACAAAGTGAGTTTGTTCTTTCTTCTTTGTATTTATTTTATTGTGTTACATATATAACTGAATTACTTTGCTATATACCTGAAACTAATACAACATTATAAATCAACTATATTTCAATAAAATATTTTTAAAAAGTGAATTGAAGAGATAATTTTTTTCTACATTACATAACAGTTAATACATGTCTCCAAAGCTTGAAATAATTCATTGGTGAGAACATCTAAACCCACAGCTTTTTTATTGCTATCACTTGTTTGATAATTTTTTAAATTTTTCTTAGATAATCTATATCTTCAACTTATCAACTTCATGTTTTTTCATTTTTCCAAATTAATATTTAATAAAAAATTTTGATTAAAAAAATCTGTATTTTCAGATTATCTATTCATGTTATTCAGTTGTGGTTATTTACAATTTCTTAGAAAGTTATCCATTTTAATTTGATTTTCACATTACGGGCATAAAGAAAGCTATACATACCTCCTATTTTTCCAAGTTGCCCATTTATGGTGTTATAGCACTGTTTGTAAATCTTTTTGTCTGTTTTTTTAATCCAACTGGCAGTGATGACTCTATTTTATGGTTTGGTTTTTCTGAAAGCTATATATTGAATTTACTTACCAAAGCTACAAATTTCTGTTTTATAATACATTAACTTCTGAATGTATATGCTTTTTTCATGTCTGTTTTACTGTAATATTCTAAATTCTGCAATTGAATGCCTTATTCATCTAATTTCATTTGCTGTTTTTAAAAAAGAAGAATATATATGACTATAACATTTTCTCTGATTGTTATGTTCCACCACAGTATATAACTTTATTTATTTTATATATATATATATATATATATCTTATATACACACATACAATGTGTTTTTTATTTTAAAATAATCTGTATCTTTTCCTCCAATAGAATCACTTACTTTTATTATGTCAAGTTCCATAATGGTTAATTCAGCCTTAAAATACCATGCTTTCAGATTTTATGTTTTTGTACTTATTTTATAACTTGTATCGCTAAATGAGTCAGGAAGATCCTCTGGAGAAGGAAATGGCAATCCATTCCAGCATTCTTGCCTGGAGAATCCCATGGACAGAGGAGCCTGGCAGGCCACAGTCCATGGGGTCGCAAAGAGTCAGACACGACTGAGCAACTATCGCTACTACTACTACTTTGCCTAAATGGAATGCATTTCCTTTGCTTTTACCTTTTTCAGGGTAATAGCTCAAAGTCATTATAATTTTGATACCAAAACAGAAGAAAAAAGAACCATTTCACTACAAACAGAGAAAGGAAATTCCTAAACAAGACCTCAGCAACTCAAATTCAAAAGTGAATTAAAAGAATATGACTGTACAACTGAATAGCATTTATCTTACAAATGTTAAGAATTGTTCATCATTAGGAAATCTATTGAATAAAAAAATGAAACTAATCAAAGCATCTTATCAACAGATACTAAAAATAATTTCAATAAAATTTCACATGCTTCCTAATGAAAATCTAGCTGAAGAAAACTACAAGAAATTGTATACTTAGTTGTGTAACTTTTAAAATATTTCCACAAAGAACAGGACAAAGAAGCCCATTAGAACTGTTATTAGTCAACACTATATCTCAAGTCCAAGGAAAATCTATAACTAAAATGACCAGAAAAAAAGCAATGAAACTACCATTTTTGAAGTTACTCTACTACCTAGGTAAATGAGGTAAATGAAGTAGAAAACTATTAGAGTCAGTAAAGTGGCCAGATAAGATCAACAACAAAATAATCAACAGATTTCCTATAACTCAACAATGATAGCTGAGCAAATTTAATTTTTAAAAATGATCCAATTCTCTATAGCAACAAAGCCCATGAACTAATTAGCAATAAAGCTAAAACGGATGTGCAAAGCCTTAGGGAAATGAACTGTAAAACCCCACTGGATAAAACAACATTGTAAATTAAATATACTTCAATTTCAAAAAAATGCTCACTGGCAGATATAAAAGAAACTTAGAAAAACAGAAAGACTTAGTGTATCTGTAGGTTTACAAATTGATCCCGATACATGGAGGGCAAGGAGAGACTAAAGAAAGATGTAGAACCACCAGATTGGTAGGTGGCAGGTTTAACAAGCTAAGGAATTTATATAAATGTATTAATACCTGTGAAGCTTGCCCTGGGCAGCCACAGATGAATAGATCTCCACAGCTGCCCAACAGAATCTTGAGCTTATACGGAGGCCTTAACTGGGTTCATCCATGTATTCAGATCACATGGTCTCATTAACACCTTCTTCTCTTATGGCTGTGTCCTTGGAATAGTTCCTAATGTGGGAATGGTGGGCAGAATGTACCTTCCAAGGACAGAAAGGAGGTGAGGTGCCTACAATTACCCAGGTGGGGCTCACTGGTCACATGGTACTCAAGTCCTCTAGATGACCTCCCCAAAGGTGTCCCTGTATGGACAAATTTACTACTGTAAATATATAACTTCTCTCCAATGAGTCTACAATAATCACTGACCCTGAGAGCTGATTCCCAGCTGTATGAGTAAGATCATACAGACTTCTTTTTTAATGTGAAAAACAATAGTATGTAGTGGCTTACTCTACAGGACATCCAAATTTCCATTAAGGCTATCATAAAGTAGTGGACCAATGGCAGAAGAATAGGAAAGCATATCAATGACACAGAGGAGCGAATTCAAGAATGGACTCTCATATACATGGAAATTTAATTCAAGGTAAACATTGTCTTTCAAATGATGGGACAGAAAGCCTGGGGTACTCCTGGTGAATTACAAAGTAAGCAGACAAAGGAAAATTCACCACTACTACACATCTGACTCTCAAAAATTAGTATCACCAGATATGGGTTTGATAAAGGACAGAAATGGTATGGACCTAACCGAAGCAGAAGACATTAAGAAGAGGTGGCAAGAATACACAGAAGAATTGTACAAAAAAGATCTTCACAACCCAGATAATCACGATGGTGTGATCACTCATCTAGAGCCAGACATCCTGGAATGTGAAGTCAAGTGGGCCTTAGAAAGCATCTCTACGAACAAAGCTAGTGGAGGTGATGGAATTCCAGTTGAGCTATTTCAAATCCTGAAAGATGAAGCTGTGAATGTGCTGCACTCAATATGCCAGCAAATTTGGAAAACTCAGCAGTGGCCGCAGGACTGGAAAAGGTCAGTGTTCATTCCAATCCCAAAGAAAGGCAATGCCAAAGAATGCTCAAACTATCGCACAATTGCACTCATCTAAGAGTTGGACACAACTGAGCGACTTCACTTTCACTTTTCACTTTCATGCATTGGAGAAGGAAATGGCAACCCACTCCAGTGTTCTTGCCTGGAGAATCCCAGGGATAGGGGAGCCTGGTGGGCTGCCGTCTATGGGGTCACCCAGAGTCGGACACGACTGAAGTGACTTAGCAGCAGCAGCACATGCTAGTAAAGTAATGCTCAAAATTCTCCAAGCCAGGCTTCAGCAATACGTGAATGGTGAACTTCTAGATGTTCAAGCTGGTTTTAGAAAAGGCAGAGGAACCAGAGATCAAATTGCCAGCATCCAATGGATCATGGAAAAAGCAAGAGAGTTCCAAAAAAAATCTAGTTTTGTTTATTGACTATGCCAAAGCCTTTGACTGAGTGGATCACAATAAACTGTGGACAATTCTGAAAGAGATGGGAATATCAGATCACCTGATCTGCTTCTTGAGAAACCTATATGCAGGTCAGGAAGCAACAGTTAGAACTGGACATGAAACAACAGACTGGTTCCAAATAGGAAAAGGAGTATGTCAAGGCTGTATACTGTCACCCTGCTTATTTAGCTTATATGCAGAGTACATCATGAGAAACGCTGGGCTGGAAGAAGCACAAACTAGAATCAAGATTGTCAGGAGAAATATCAATCACCTCAGATATGCAGGTGACACCACCCTTATGGCAGAAAGTGAAGAGGAACTAAAAAGCCTCTTGATGAAAGTGAAAGAGGAGAGTAAAAAAGTTGGCTTAAAGCTCAACATTCAGAAAACGAAGATCATGGCATCTGGTCCCATCACTTCATGGGAAATCGATGGGGAAACAGTGGAAACAGAGTCAGACTTCATTTTTTTGGGCTCCAAAATCACTGCAGATGGTGATTGCAGCCATGAAATTAAAAGACACTTGCTCCTTGGAAGAAAAGTTATGACCAACCTAGATAGCATATTAAAAAGCAGAGACATTACTTTTCCAACAAAGGTCAGTCTAGTCAAGGCTATTGTTTTTCCAGTGGTCATGTATGGATGTGAGAGTTGGACTGTGAAGAAAGCTGAGTGCCGAAAAATTGATGCTTTTGAACTGTGGTATTAGAGAAGACTTGAGAGTCCCTTGGACTGCAAGGAGATCCAACCAGTCCATTCTAAAGGAGATTAGTCCTGGGTGTTCACTGATGCTAAAGCTGAAACTCCAGTACTTTGGCCACCTCATGCGAAGAGTTGACTCACTGGAAAAGTCTTTGATGCTGGGAGGGACTGGGGGCAGGAGGAAAAGGGGGACGACAGAGGATGAGATGGCTGGATGGCATCACCGACTTGATGGACATGAGTTTGAGTGAACTCCAGGAGTTGGTGATGGACAGGGAGGCCTGGCGTGCTGTGGTTCATGGGGTCGCAAGGAGTCGGACATGACTGAGTGACTGAACTGAACTGAACTGGCTTAAAAGCAGAAAAGGAAATCTGGAAATCTTCAGAAATAAACTACTTTTTTTGAGCAGGAGTTGAAGCTATATGTCTCAGATAAATAATTGGATTGGACATTAATACAGGCTTAGGGATTTATACTTTAATATAGATAGCTGCATTATATTAAGAACCAGGAAAGGATGCTCTTGTCAGGAAAATATACCTAACAATACAAAGTTGTAGCCTCAAAGTCTCCTAGTTATTGGTGAAAACGGAGTAAACCCAGAAGCTCTCCCATCTATAGCTTCTCATCACTGGCAAGGAAGACATGGCAGAAACTAGGCCTGTGAACACTGCCCATGCCCCATGCTAAGTTGCTTCATTTGGTCCAACTCTTTGTGACCCTGTGAACTACAGTTTACCAGGCTCCTCTATCCATGGGATTTTCCAGGTAAGAATACTGGAGTGGGTTGCCATGCCCTTCTCCAGGGGAGCTTCTCTACTCAGGTATCAAACCCGTGTCTCTTATGTCTCCTGCATTAGCAGGTGAGTTCTTTACCACTAGCATCACCTTGCTACTGGTAATAAAATCACTGATGCTATTTTTGACTGGATTAAAAAACTGCTGGCCCACTGGTAAAGAATTCACCTGCCAGTGCAGGAGACGTGGGTTCAATCCTTGGGTTGGGAAGATCCCCTGAAGTAGGAAACGGCAACCCACTCCAGGATTCTTGCCTGGAAAATTCCCTGGAGAGGGAATTTTTTTTAAGAATATGGAATTAATTAGATACAGAATATAAAAGTTAACCCATCTAAACAGGGGCCCAGAGAGCTCCTTTTATTCCTCCCCTAGGCTTTCCCACCAGAATCCCCATAAAAACATTTTGCACACACACAATGGCTCGTACAGACTGAGAAGTTGTAAAGCTTCCAAACTGACAGATCCTTAAGGGGGCTGATGGTGGGGTCAAACGCACTCATGCCTGAAGCAGCCCACTGTTTGGTCACAGCTCCAGGCCAGCACCCAGCCTTCCAGATCTGAACCTGGCAGGTTACAGTACATAGGGTCACAAAGAATCAGACACATTAGAGCACACACGCACACAAACTGCTACCAGAATACAGGTCTGTGAGCTTCTTGGTTTAGCAGTTTGAAGACTAGGTCTATTTCTGATATTGGTGATGATACTGAAAATGATAAGAAGTCAAAGTTGGAATTCTCTATTCCCTAGCCCATTGTGTTCCCATAGATGTTGCCAAGCTCTATAACTTCATATTATCACCACCACTGCCTTGCCACTGCAGTAAATCAGAAGGTTATATATGAGATCAGTTGAAACTTCAGTTGATTGAGTGTCCGTATGACACTAACTTTTAGTGCATGAATGGGCTGAAAACCCTGTAGGCATGCCTTAGATTCCTTTACTTCATTCTAATGGTCCTGCCTGCCTTCCTGAGATTATCTATGCCATATGGCCTCTTTATTTCTGAACGCATATGAAATGACATGCTGCAAAAAAAAAAAAAAAAGAAGAAGAAGAAGAAATGACATACTGTAGGCATGGTATCATACCTGCCTGAGTATTCACTTAGTGAATCTTGGAAGCACTGGTGGCCTTGGCCAGTGAGAAACAGGGAATAGGAAGGAGCTGAGCAGATAAATTCTCTCTCCCTTCTCCCCTCCATGGACTATCCAAAGTGCGGCTCCTTTCTTCCAACCTTTCAACTTGCGTGCCAAGTAAATGCTCCTGGTACATGACCTATCGAGTCTCCTCTTACTCTCTGTGAAGCTATTAACCACTGATCCATTTTTCTTGCTTCACTTCACTTTTTCCAGGTCTCACTATCCTTGGCTTGTGCTCCCCAAATAAAGTATTAGTAGTTTTGATCCTTAACTCAGCTTCTGCATTTTTAGAAAACCCAGACTCATCGGCAAGATTATTCCCTGGCGGCTCAGATGGTAAGGCGTCTGCCTACAATGCAGGAGACCTGGATTCAATCCCTGGGTCAGGAAGATCTCCTGGAGAAGGAAATGGTAACCCACATTAGTATTCTTGCCTGGAAAATCCCTTGGACAGAGGAACCTGGTAGGCTACAGTCCATGGGGTTGCAAAGAGTCAGGCACGACTGAGCAACTTCACTTTCTTTCTTTCTTATTTCCTCAAATTTAATAATACCCTAAATTTATGCAGACAGAATTTCAAATCAATCCCCATATCCGATGCCCTCTGACTACATGTGCTGTAGTCACAACTAAGGGGAATTCTGTTATAAAAGATCACCCATAGCAGAGTATACTCATGGATATGGCGCCCACTCAGTTGGTTCAATGTCACCCTTATTAGGCAAACACACTTTCTGCTGTCTGTTGCGTTGGGTCACCCGGTTCTCAATTGTGCCCATGCTGCCGTCGCCTTCAAGCCCAAGGGAAGCATGCAGTTTCTAGTTTGGTGCCCCACTAATTCCAAGCCATCCTCTATTACTAGCTTCCCATTATCATTCCCTAAGGAGATCTGATCAAAGTTACTGGGAATCACGCTCAAGTTGAGCAACACCATAGGTGTTGCTGAGGACTTCCCTGGACGCCTCTTGACCTGATGTATACAAAACATGCCACTGGTACAAAGCTGATAGAGGCGAGGATGAAGAGTTTTCTGAGGCACACAAAGACATGGAGGTTTTAAGATGCACCAATTTTCAGGGCAGGAACAGAGACACAGACATAGAGAATGGATGCATGGATACAGGAGGGGGAGAAGGAGAAATGGGATGAGCTGGGAGGTTGCGATTGACATACATACACTACCATGTACAAAATAGCTAGTGGGGAAATGCTGTATAGCACTGGGGACTCAGTTCCGTGTTCTGTGGTGACCTAGAGGGGTGGGACTGGCAAGGAGAGCAGTCCAAAAGGAATGGGATATAGGTATACATATAGCTGATTCACTAAATTGTTTAGTAGAAACTACTTATGGATTTCATATTGACAGTTTGCTTTGTTTCCAATATTAATTTTAATCTGCTTTGTATTTTTAACTATTGTGTAACTTCTCTGATCTCACTCAACTGCATCTTCACTTTTAACTGAAGCTCAACTAAAATCTTTTGTTTGCAACTTATTCTCTTTTTATAGCTTTCTCTTCCTTTTTTATAGATGCCACACCGTTACACATGTTACTGTAGACACTACTTTTTTTCTAAACACTTTTCTAACTCTGGGGATTATTCATTTAGAAAGATTTCTATTTTTTGAGGTATAAACATTATGTAATATTTCTTTTATTCTGTAATAGTTTTACATGTTGAGCAACACCACAGATATTGTTGAGATCTATTCTTATTTTTAAGTTTACTCCTCATGGAAAGAGAGGAAAATAGTCTAGACTCAATGTTTACCAACTGAGTTTTAGTACGGAGCCTTTACAAGTGGAAGGCATAGTGATATACAAAGCATCTAACTCTATTTCGAGAGCTTGCAGATATATCTCTATTATGACTTTGCTGGATTCAGTGAAATCATTAATCATCCCTATTCTTGCCGTTTGACTCTCTGATATTGTGAACCATTGGAGATTTACAGCTATTTTTGGTTTTGCCTGCACTAAAAGCCTTTTTGAACTGTATCTCCAATAATACAAAACAGAACTCTTTGCCACCTCTCCACCCAAATGCTCATTTCTTGTCCTGTTGTTTTGTGGAAGTTTCCATGCTCAAATTAATGTGTAAAGACAAGTACTAATGAGGCACAGAGAAACAGAGGGATGGAATGGTACTCAAATAGGAGAATAAAGTTCCCAGTCAGAAAGCAACAATGAGACAAGGATGAGGATGGTAAAATTTCATTAAGTTTCCGGTAGCAAAAAGATGTCAGCAATCATTTCAGTTCTTTTTGTCTTATACATTAGAAAATAATCCCAGAAGCCAGAAGCAGATAAACTGCAGCTTAAAGATATGTTGAGTTCTTGGTCTGGTGCATGTGGCAGAGTTGGGGTTGGGGGGAGCTGTAGGGAAAGGGTGCCTTTAGAGTGGACATTGTATTGGAAACTAGAAACTAAGTCAAGGAATTCTTGACATGTACATTTAAACCTCGAAGGCTTTTCCCCCCACATTATTTCCTCAAAATTCAGTTTTATTATTCATATAGGCTGCATAAATCTGTTAAGAAATTGTTGAGATCACCCATTATCTAAAAAGTCCTGAAGTTGATAATTAATTACTGTAAAGGAAAATATAGATACATTCAACCTCTGTTGGTATCAGGTGGAAGAGAATGAAGAGAGATTTTATATTCATATTTAAAGCACAAATTAAATACCATTAATTTATGTTGAAGTTACTGAAACTACTCATATTTTATGAATAATATTAATCACTGCTAGTAGAGCATCCCTTTTTCATTTGGGCTTATAAATATCAGCAGAAATCCAAGTCTATCACAAATTAGTACAATAAGACGGCAGTTCTGAAATATTATCAGATGTAGTTTTTACTTTCAGAAATTCTTGCACCACACATTAAAGCTGAAGCATCCAATGTTTCAGAAGAAAGACAGATACAGACAAGAACAACAAAAGAATTGCCCAACATTGACTTTCAAAATAAACTCTCTAAAAGAGTGTAAGTAGAAACAATAATCTTCAGTTGCCAGAACCAGGCACTGGAGCGAGTTCTTTGAATCCAACAGTGTCTCTTTACATACCCAGAATTAGCCCTGGCTGATTCTCCACCCTTCCTCACCCCAACTCTTACCTAAACTAGTTGGGTTTCTGTCACGTGAGACAAAAAGAATTCTTATTGATATATCATTTTTTTTAATATGTTAAACTCTAGCCTCATTCTAGCCCGTGTACAATACCAGAGGCTACCTTTAAGGGGAGTGGACTGAGCCCTGAGTTTGAAATTAAGAACCCCAAATTGTATATTTACTTACTGCTGACATTCAATAGAAAGTTGAGCAATCATTCATTTATTGCTTCAATGGAAGCACCTACAACTTTTCATGGATTGCTCCTAAAACCTCTTTTTTTTTTCCTCCCTGAAGCCTTTCTAAGGTCTGGATAAAAGCATGGTCAATCCTAATCTTTCCATCTATTCATATGATCTTTTGCAATGTATTCAAAAACTACTATATAAACACTTACCTCCTCTAATCATTTAATCTAGCAAGCTTTTATTTACCTGTTTGAAGATTTTCTCTGACCACACCAGCACCAGTTGTTCTCCATGGCGATGCTGACAGAGATTAGGAATTAGGTCTGTTTACCTTGTCCTGAAAACACCTTCCCTAGCAGCACATCCATTTGTCAATGTGTTCTACTTTAGCATCCGCATTTATTTAGCAGGTCTTTTACTTGGTAGTTTCATTTGTCTGTTAGTTTTTCATTTGCAATATTGATTCTCTTGCATTGTAAACATCTACTGAATAGGAATTGTGTGTTTTGTTGAAAGGACCTACTTTGACTACTATCCTAATAATTAAGTATGGGCCTACCTGAGTTTCACTGTGTGTGAAATGTTGTGTAAAGGGAATTTCACAGCGATGTGTATATCTCCTCATTTATTTATTCAAGAAACATTTATTTAGTTCTTGAGGATAAAGAGAAAAGCAAAAGACACTCTGTTTCTTGAGTTTCAAGGGATAGTGAAGGAGACAGACAAAAATCACAAATTACACAAAGTAACACATCTTTAAACACACTTAATATGAAAACTAAACTCTTAAATTATCTAGCATTTGTTAATAATAATGTTAACTGCATAATAAATAAGGCTTGTGAAGAAACTCTTCGAGTAGTCCAAACTACAAACTCTCAAACAGCTTTGAAATTCCAATTCTCTGCCAAATTGCCTAGCTGTGTTTATCTCCTCTCAAGATGAACTGTGGGAATGGGACTTAAAAATTGGACACATCATTGGTCCCCATAGTACATTCCTGTGAATCAGACCAATAGCCATCTGGCTCGTGGATGTGTTTGCATATACTGCCAAACTTGGGGGAAGGGCTGTTACTCAGGCTTCTGGCCACAGGTATTGAGTCAGATTCTCTGTCTGATTAGTACTCTTTTTTGGGAGAAGGCTTTGTGCTCGGAAGTTTATGGTTGTGGTTGTGTGATTGTGAATATCACTTAGCTCAAAAGAAGATGGCCTGGAAAATACCCAAGGGAAGAATGTTATAGCCATGTTTTACTCTTTGTCCTCTGACATCAGTGCCTTCATTTCATTTGTGGTGTGTATGAGTATATACATCTTAAGTTTCTCCAGCATGTCTTTGGCAGGAAAAAGGGACTCTTCTTTTGAAGCCTCCCATACAGAGATAATTAATACATACACACTGGAATAGAACAAAGCATCTTTTACAGAGAAGAAATGCCTCATGTTTTGAGACCTTTCCTCAGAAGCATCAGAATTATTCACTGGGAAGCATTTTATACCAGGCCTTTTTGGAGGGGATCCCAGGATAAATGGAAAACTAAGGATTTATTATTATTTCTGAATTAGTAGTAACACTTTAATAGATAACATTCAATTTAAAGTTTTTATAAAACATATATTCCCTGTGCTGAACAATACATTTTTGTAGCTTATTAATTGTATACGTGGTAGTTTGCATCTGTTAATCTCATACCTCTGTCTAGCTTCATACTTCTTCCTACTCTGTGCTGGTAACCAGTAGTTTGATCTCTATATTTGTGAGCCTCTTTGTTATATTCATTTATTCATTTTGTTTTTTAGATTCCACATATAAATGATAACATAAAATATTTGTCTTTCTTGTCTGACATTTCACTAAGCTTAATACACTCTAGGGCCTTTTATTTTGTCGTAAATGGCAAATTATTTTTATTTTTATGGCTGAGTAGTATTCCATTGTGTGGGTGTTTCTGTGTATATACCACTTCTTTATCCTTTCATCTGCTGATGGACACTAAGGTTGCATCCATATCTTGGCTATTGTAAAAAATGCTGCTATAAATATTGTGGTGGGTGTATTTTTTTGAATTAGTGTTTTTGTTTGCTTCAGACATATACCCAGGAGTGGAATTGCTGGACCAAGTGAAAACAGTGACAGGCTTTATTTTCTTGGGGTTCAAAATCACTATGGATGGTGACATGCACCCATGAAAGTAAAAGATGCTTGCTCCTTGGAAGAAAAGCTATGCCAAACCTAGACAGCATATTAAAAAGCAAAGACATCACTGTGCCAACAAAGGTCAGTATAGTCAAAGCTAGGGTTTTTCAAGTAGTCATGTATGGATGTGAGAGCTGGACCATAAAGAAGGCTGAGTGCCAAAGAATTGATGCTTTTGAATTGTGGTACTGGAGAAGACTCTTGAGAGTCCCTTGAACAGCAAGGAGATCAAACCAGTCAATCCTAAAGGAAATCAACCCTGAATATTCATTTGAAGGATTGATGCTGAAGCAGAAGCTCCAATACTTTAGCCATCTGATGAGAAGAGCCAACTCATTGAAAAAGACTCTGATGCTGGGAAAGATTGAGGGTGGGAGGAGAAGGGGGTGACAGGGGATGAGATGGTTGGGTGGCATCTCCAACTCAATGGACATGAATTTGAGCAAACTTCAGGAGAGAATGAGGGACAGGGAAGCCTGGAGTGCCGCAGTCCATGGGATTGCAAAGAGCTGGAGATGATTTAGTAACTGAACAACATGGTAGCTGTATATTTGGTTTTCTGAGGAAACTCCATACTGTTTTCCCTAGTGCCTGCACTAATATACATTGCCACCACGATCTACAAGGGTTCCATTTTCTCCACATACTCACCAACACTTATTATTTGTGGTCTTTTTGATGATAGCCATTCTGCTGGGTGTGAGGTGATAGCTCATTGTGGTTTTGATTTGTGTTTCTCTATTAATTAAAATGCTGAGCATCTTTTAATGTGACTGCTGGCTATCTGTACATCTTCCTTAGATAAATGATTATTCAAGTCCTCTACCTATTTTTTTAATCAGGTTGTTTATTTTATGATATTGAGTTGTGGAGCTTTTATATAGTATGGACATTAACCAGTCATTTCATTTGCAAATATTTTCCCATTCATTAGGTTGTCTTTACACTGTTTTGTTAATAGTTTCCTTTGCTGTGAAAAAGCCCTATGTTTTATTAGGACACATTTGTTTAATATTGCTTTTGTTTCCTTTGCCTTAGGAGACAGATCCAAAAAAATATTCCTACAATTTATGTGTTCTGCAAGTTTTCTTCTAGGAATCTTGTAGTTTCCAGTCTTATATTTAACTCTTTTATCCATTTCTAGTTTATTTTTGGATATGGTGTGAGAAAACATTTTAATTTAATTATTTTACATGTAGCTCTCCAATTTTCTGTGTGCGTGCTGCATACATGCTCAGTTGCTTCAGCTGTGTCTGACTCTTTGTGATACTATTGACTGGCCCGCCAGTCTTTTCTGTCCATGGAAGTCTCCAGGCAAGAATGCTGGGGTGGGTTTCTGTGCCTCCTCCAGGGGATCTTCCTGCCTGGGATCAAACCTGCATCTCCTGCATTGCAGGCAGATTCTTTACCCACTGAGCTATCTGGGAAGCTGTTTTTTCCCAGCAACACTTATTAACGAGACTGTCTTTTCCCTATTGTTTATTCTTGCCTCCTCTATCATAGATTAATGGACAGTATGTGCATCAGTTTGTTTTTTTAAATTCTGTTTTATTGATCTATGTGCCAGTTTTTGTGTCAGTAACACACAATTTTGATGACTGTAGCCTTTTAGGATAGCCTGAAGTGAAGGACTATGATATCTCAAACTCTGTTCTTTCTCAAGATTGCTTTGGCTATTCAGGGTCTTTTGTGATTCCATATAAATTTTAGGGTTATTTCTTCTGATTCTGTGAAAAATGTCATGGGTATTTTGATAGGAATTACATAAAATTTGTGGATTCCTTTGAGAAGTATGGACATTTTAAAAATATTAGTTCTTCCAATTCCATGAACATGAACTATTTTTCCATTTATTTATATTATGTTCAGTTCCCTTCACGAATGCCTTACAGTTTTCAGAGTAAAAGTTTTTCCCCACTTGGTTAAATTTATCCCTAGGTACTTTATTCTATTTGATACAATTGTAAATGGGGTTGTTTTCTTTAATTCTCTTTTTGAGAGTTCACTATTAATATATAGAAAAGAAACATTTCTGTATATTAATGTTATATCCTGCAACTTTACTGAATTATTTGTTAGTTCTAATCATTTTTGGTAGAGACTTTAGGGTTTTTTAATACTTGGTATCATGTCATCTGCAAATAGTAATAGGTTTACTACTTCCCTTCCAATTTGGATGTCCTTTTTTTTTTCCTTGTCTTATTACTGTGGCTAGGACTTCCGAAACTATGTTAAGCAGAAAAAAACATTCTTGTTTGATCCTGATTTTAGAAGAAAGCTCTCAGCTTTCACCATTGAGTATGATGTCAACTATGGGTTTGCCATAAATGGCCATTATTATTTTAAGATTTGTTCCCTGTGTACCAACCTTGATGAGAGTTTTTCTCATAAATGGATGTTGAATTTTATCAAAAGCTTCTCTGCATCTATTGAAATGCTCTTGTGATTTTTCTCCTTACTTTCTCTAATGTGGTATATCACATTGATTGATTTGTGGATACTGAAACATTCTTGCATTAATGGAAAAGTTCCGTCTTGGTCATATAATACACCATGGTGTATTCTTTTTAATGTATTGTTGGATTCAGTTTGCTAGTACTTTGCTTTGGATTTTTGCATCTATTTTCATCAGAGATAATGGCTTATAATTTTCTTTTTTGATGAAATCTTTGCCTGGTATGGGAATCAGGGTAATTGTGGCCTCATAGAATGAATGAATTTGATAGTGTTCCCTTCTCTTCAATTTTTGGGGATAGTTTGAGAAGGATAGTTATTAACTCTTCTTTATATGTTTGGTAGAATTCTCCTGTTAAGCCATCTGGTTGTAGACTTTGCTGGAAGTTGGTCTTTTGTTTGTTTTTACAAATTCAGTGTCATTACTAGTAATCAGTCTGTTCAGATTTTCTCGTTCTTCCTGGTTGTCTTACAAGGTTGTATTGCTCTAGAAATTTATCCATTTCTTTTGGGTTGCCCAATTTGGTGGCATAAAACTGTAATACTCTCTTGTGATTTTTTTAATCTTTCTGATATTGATTGTTAAGTCTCCTCTTTCATTTCTTACTTTGTTCATTGGGTCCTCTCTTTTTTCCTTACTATTGCTACTTCTCAGCTTCTTGTCATTTCCATTTACATGAAATATCTTTTTCCATCTCCTTACTTTCAGTCTGTGTATGTCTTTAGACCTGAAATTTGTGTCCTATAAATACGATATAGCTAGGTTTGTTTTTTAATCCAATCAGCTACCCTATGCCTTTTGACTGGAGCATTTCATCCATTGAATGTTTAAAGTGTTTATTGATCCCTATGTATTTATTGCCATTTTGTTACTTGTTTTCTAGTTATTTTTGAAGTGTTTTTCTGTTTTTTCTTCTTCAATTTCTTCCCTTGTGGCTTGATTTTTTTTTTTTTTTTTTTTAGTGACATGCTTGTGTTCTTTTTACTCAGATTTTGTATGTCTATTGTGAGTTTTTGATTTGTGGTTACCATAGGGTTCATACATGTTGACCTATAACTATATATTCTTATTTTGAACAAGTAGTCATTTAAGTTCAAACACATTCTAAAAGGTCTACATTTGTTTTACTTGCCTACCCCATCTTTTGTGTTTTGATGTCACATTTCACACCTTCATGTCTATCACTCCACTGTTTTGAGTTATGGTTTATTTTATAATTTTTTTCATTTTTAATCTTTGCACTAGCTATTTAAGTGGTTGAACCAAAGTCTTTACTATTATATATATTTGCTTTTACTAGTGGGATTTTCCCTTTCCTATAGATTCTTACTTCTTAACTTTTCCAGTTAGAGAAGACCATTTAACATTTATTTTAGGGTAGGCTTAGCATTAATGGACTCTTTCAGGTTTTGTTTGTCTAAGAAGTTCTTTTATCTTTTCTTCAATTCTAGATGAAGAGCTTGGCCAAGATGCCGGAGCAGGAAGACTCTGAGCTTATCTCCTCTCAGAGGCACACCAAAACTGCCACTATTTGCAGAGCAAGTGTTAATCAGAAAGCATAAAGACCTTCTACAATGAAAGATATAAAGAAGGAATCATAACGAGACAGATGAGAGAGGGAGAGTTGTGGTATAGTCAAGACCATACCACGTGGTCTTGACTTCTGGTGCATGATCAAGCAACTGCAGAGACTTTCCACAAGTAGCAATGGGTCTGAGCCTCACTCTGGACTCCCTGCCCAGGGGTCCACAGCAGGGAGGTTAGCCCAGAACATTTGGCTTTGAAGTCCAGTGAGGCTTACTTTCAGGAGACCCAGAAGGCTGTGGAAAATAGAGATACCACTCTTAAAGGTGGTACAGGGCAGAGGCAATAATTTGAAAGGATCTTGGGTTAAATCTACCTGCTGATCTTGGCGTGTATCCTGGAGATGCAAGAGAAGACTGGAGTTCACCCTGGCGGCATAAGACACTGGCTGCAGCCATTTTGGGGAGCTTGTTCAACCACATAAACACTGGTTCTGGCAAATGCCATTTTGGAATCTTCCTCCTAGCACATTAGCATAGGGTCCTGGTATCAACAACCAGCTTGTCAGCACCAGTACTGAAATGCCAAAGGCCAAGAAACTAGCCAGGCAGAGTTGCAGCCTCACTTTCTAGCAGGCAGGCTGCCTTAAGACCTTCTAATCTCACAGCCACCCCAAGACATGGGCCTGTCTACTAGAGAACCCAAGATCTAGCCTGACAAACCAGTACACAAGCACTAGCCCTAGGATTCCCATAACCCTGCAACTAGAGGCTCCAGTATACAACCCTGCCCACCAGTGGGGCAGGCACCAGCCTCGGAACCGCCTGAGGTCCTGAGGGAGCCCACCACCCAACCCACACACCAACTCAGGGACCCTTAAGTCCCTACAGCCAGAGTCCCTGGGACCTGGCTCTACCTACCAGTAAGCCAGAAGTATTTCCAGGAAAAAGACTATAACAAGAGACAAAGAAGGATATTACATAATGACCAAGGGATTAATCCAAGAGGAAGATATGCATGGTCAGGGCATGGATTGTGGCAGACCCAGGCCTGGTCAGAGTTCCAGACCACTCCAAAGATACTAGCATGGAAAGCAACTTTTAAAAAATAGCTTTGCATTTTTCAGGCAACAAGAAATACCCCCAAAGCAAAATATTTAAGGCAATAAGTTTTCCTAGTAAACTTTAACTGGAAAGTCAAGATTTAAAGTCAATACTTAGCCTACAGACTTTCTTTTAAGGATATGTTTTATAGGTGGAGTTGTCTTGAAAAGAACTGGATATTAGAAAAAGGGCTGGAACTATTACTGAACTATTGTCATACTATAATTCAGATATAAAATATACGCTTCTTCACCATGTCTGAGAGCATTTTTCCAGTACTGTAATTTTGATTATGGTTCAGTATGCCACCTGAATTCTCCCAGGTAATGTCAAACTCTACATCTAGGACTATCACTGAGTTTTTGTTCCAAAGCAATAGGGCACAAGTTTATAAAGCAGTGGGCTAGTAGTATGCAAAGAAATAAAAAACTTTCTTCAGATGAAACCCAACCAATGAAAAGAAATTAATTGTGAAGTATGTACAGAAGTGAGAGTAGCAATCACTTTAGCCATCTGTCTGAAATGCACTCACACCCGTAAAGCAAACTCAAAGAAGGAAAAACAATAATACTAAATTTTGGACCCATGCCCAGGGCCTTTTTTGGCTAAATATGAAAATAGGTATTTAAGTCCCTGGTGCATTTTGTATCCATTGTCCAGGTGGTTTCTGTGGTTCTGCCTCCCACAACATGACTGCTTCTTCTCCCCAGGCAAAAAGCTCTCTCCATCTATGCTGACTGCATCAGTTGAATTCCATTCAATTATGCAGGGACCCAGGAAAGTGGACATAATTCAAACCAGAGACAGTGAACTACCTAGTATTTTAGATTTGTCCCAGTTTCTAATGGCCTATCAACTATGGCAGAGTGAAGAGTTTTTAGAGTTGGTTTATTTTGAAAGCTAAATAGAAACGACAGTTGCTGGTTTATTTAGATCTCCTGTTATTTAATATCAACAGTATAAGTTTCCTTGGAGAGTCTGAGATGAGAAGGAGTTTAACCTACATGCATTTTTTAAAAATAGGGCAATCAAGATAAGGAGTCATTTCCTTATTCACAGCAACCACAAGTAATAAGGCTTAGTTAGCCCTGGCTGATATTGGTCTCCATGGTGACACCACAAAGATTGACAATTGAACTACTGCCACCTTTGATGGCAAGATGAGCTGATTTAAAGGGTCCCCCTTTCTTGTGTTGGGCTGAAGCTGACCACAGAAAATGGTTCTGGAAAAACCTTAGAAAAGAAGATAGTTCCCAGAAGAAAGACTGGACTTCCTGACAATGAGGTCAAGTGAGGGTGAAGTTGTTTCAATTTGATAATTAAAAAATGGTGACCTAGTTTGTATCACAAATTGATTTTAAAAAAGAGAATATGAGACATACTGATAAAACTTTTGTTTTTAACATCTCATTAACTACATAAATCACTGCAGATGGTGACTGCAGCCATGAAATTAAAAGACACTTACTCCTTGGAAGAAAAGCTATGACCAACCTAGATAGCATATTCAAAAGCAGAGACATTACTTTGCCGACTAAGGTCCGTCTGGTCAAGGCTATGGTTTTTCCTGTGGTCATGTATGGATGTGAGAGTTGGACTGTGAAGAAGGCTGAGCGCTGCAGAATTGATGCTTTTGAACTATGGTGTTGGAGAAAACTCTTGAGAGTCCCTTGGACTGCAAGGAGATCCAACCAGTCCATTCTAAAGGAGATCAACCCTGGGATTTGTTTGGAAGGAATGATGCTAAAGCTGAAACTCCAATACTTTGGCCACCTCATGCGAAGAGTTGACTCATTGGAAAAGACTCTGATGTTGGGAGGCATTGGGGGCAGGAGGAGAAAGGGACGACCCAGGATGAGATGGCTGGATGGCATCATGGACTCGATGGACATGAGTCTGAGCGAACTCCGGGAGATGGTGATGAACAGGGAGGCCTGGCATGCTGCGATTCATGGGGTCGCAAAGAGTCGGACACAACTGAGCGACTGAACTGAACTAACTACATAAATACTGTGACTGCAATCAAAGTGTTGCCATATTCTGCTTGTATGTATGAACCAATATTTTATTTAATATATTCTTTTTTAATTAGAGAGGAGTAATGATAATTCAACATAACTTGTATTTATACAGTACCATTTACAAACATTTCTAATCGTAAAATTCATGGGGCAACAGTACAAATGCCTTCCAGGGAAGTGAATGTTTGGGATTGGCCCTCAAACTGTGAAAGATATTTAATTCTGTGGACTCATATCAAATGATTTTAAGAAAACTGCCACAGTACAAAGGAATGATTGTGATTATTTAACCAGGACTTTATAAAGATAGGTCCTGGTAGAACTTGCCATGACCATTAATTTAGGTGATAGCAATCAAGTCACAACTAAAGGGCCTGGGCCAGGGCTGGGGTGGACTGAGGTGGGAAAATAATGTTGGGGGAATGGAAAACAAGGGGAAAAGATCATCAAATCCTTTTTTTGTGCTGGGTCTTTGTTTTGAGGTTAAACCTTCTCTGTATATGCTACCATCAACTCAACAATGTTACAATATTTATGCTTCTCAATGTGGCTTATCCAGGCTGTTTCTGTGGTTCTGCCTCCCACAGTATGACTGCTTCTTATCCCCAGGCAGTCATCTGGAGATGCTCTCTCCATCTACACTGACTGCGTCAATTAAATTGCATTCAGTTATGCAGGGATCCAGGAAAGTGGATTCTCATGTAGATTCCAGGCTTCCTAAAAGCAGTACTCTAGAGTATTCACACTTCTTTTACTTTTTAATAATAATAAATTTAAAAAAGCCCATCCTTCTGCAACTTGTGATTTCTCAGTGTGTGTATGTGTGTGTGTGTTCCTTAAATCTTAAATTAGGAAAGAAAATTATAACAACCTGCTTTTGGACTCAAAATAGAGCACAAATGGAAAAAATAAGAATCACTTGGACAAGATTTATTACCATAAAATACACTACTCATTGGTTCCTTATAGATTTGTTAGGCAAAGGGCAGGTAATTCACACCAGGAAGATACATTAATAGATTGCTTCTCTTTCTAGTAGGAAATGGTGTTTATTATCAGTTTTGCAAGCCTGGCAGTGTCCAAGGCACTTACATAACATATAAGGATTTTTTTTTTCACTTTCAGAAACCAATTGGCTCTTTATGTCACCCTCTTAGATGTGTTCATCCATATGTGTTCAGGTTTCCATTAACACATACATGAAAGTCTCTGTAATTTATACAGGTTAGTTGTTCCTAGATTGCTCAAGTAACTAAAATTAATCAAGCCTTTGTCTTGCTGGATGCACAGAGAAAAATGTTTTTGTTGTTCACTCAGTCATGTCTGACTCTTTGCGACTCCAAGGACTGCAGCACACCAGGCTTCCCTGTCCTTCACTATTTCCTGAAGTTTGTTTAGACTCATGTCCATTGAGTCCATGATGCCAATGTTGGTTATTTGGAAACAGCTTATACTTGGGTACTGATTTCCCACATAAGTCAATGGATTATAGGGGACATCATAATAACTGGCTTGCAAAACTGATAATAAACACCATTTCCTACTAGAAAGAGAAGCAATCTATTCATGTATCTTCCTGTTGTGAACCACCTGCCCTTTGCCTAACAAAACTATAAGGAACCAGTGAGTAGGTACATCTGCTGTTCTATGGGTAGAAAAATTATCTTTGACTCTGAGACTTGTGATCTCATACTTGAATAAGACCTAAATTGAGTGAGTTCTGTCGTGTGTTCTCATGACTCACACTATCTAAAAAACATTTCAGGGTCGATTCTAGTGAAAAAATTCACCAAGAGACTGGAAACATCTTCTGAATATTTAAGCAAATTTTGCAATGAAAATAAACTGTTCAAAGAAATATAGCTATATGCATTTAAAATGAGACCTCTGGAGTTGAGGAACATAAGGAAAATGCCATCATTTAAGACCGTCCCTCCCCTACTTAATAAAAGCACCTATATTTCACCAGAAATAAAATTTTATTAGTAACATGTCAAATATGCCTTAAAATACAGTGACCTTTCTTCTTCTTCTAAGTTTAAAAAACAATCCAATAAAAACTAAATCATGACCCAAATATTTTAAATGTGAAAAAGACATATTTTAGATTATGTAACAGATACACATTTTCCCACATAAATGTTGTAGAACACCATCTGTTTGGTTTCTTAGTGCATTCCACAGAACTAAATTTCTGCTTTTCTCCTTTCATTTTGTGACAAACTTATGGCACCATATTTCACAATAGCTATACCAACAATTTAAGACCAAAAGAGAGCCTGACAAAAATCAGTTGGCATGCTCAAATCAGACAATTCAGGTGACTCCCTCTTTCACACCAATCCTCACTCAGACACCAACAGCTTAAGAGAAACAGAATGTCTGTACCAAAGGGAGGACTTTTCATGGTATAAAACTCAAGAAAGAGTTCAAGACAAGAAGATGAAGTTCCAGGTACCATTTTCAGTTCAGGTTTACCAAATTCTTCAACCCATGCAGATATTCAAGAATGGTACATGACTACCTCCATATCCCCTTTCTGCACTTGATGTAGATAAAATTTATAAATCATTTTCTAGGGATTTTACTGTATAGAATATTGTCATATTTGTGGCCAATTTGAAAAATTAGCTTATGATACTTCTTGCCTTTCATTTCTTTGAATAAAAAATTTCTATGGAAAGCAGATATGAATGCATATGCTTTGAAAGTAATAAGACTGTAGGCCTGAGTGTATATTTTCATTCACAAAGCCATGTAGAGCATCGCTACTCAAAGTGTACTCAGTGAGCCAGCAGCACCCATATCATCTAGGAAACGAGAAATGCAGACTCTCAGACTCCACACCAGGCCACTGAAAAGAGTTTGTATTCTAACTTGATGTCTGGTGACTTGCATGCACAAGATTTGAAAAGTGTTAATGTAGAGGAATCTTCTTTATCCACTCAACTGTAGAATAATCTTTATGGAAAGACAGAAACTTTAATGGAGAAATACAATCCAAAGGGTTCAACCATGAAGGTACAAACTTTTAGACATGGCCCACTTACTAAGGAAATAATAATCATGAGACATGTCACATTGCTGATTTACAGTAATGAAGTTTGATGGGAAAAAAAGAACATAAATTTAAATTTCAAATATTACATAAATACTCATGAACCAACTGCTTGAATTAATTACACATGATCTTCCTTTGTTTCCAACCTAAGGTATTTAGCAAAACATGTAGAAATTATAACCATTACACTGAACTCCAGAAACATAAAGATTACCTTAGTAGATATTTAATGACTATGTCGAATAGTATTTAAAATAATTCTATGAAGAAACTATGATGGATTCTAGTTTGATACACTCTGGAAACCTTTCTCAAGGGGGTTCAACCAGCACTGCAAATTGTTGCTTTCTTCCAAATAGTTTTGAACAAATCAGTATCAACAGCATAAGGTAGGTAACTAATAACCTGCTGTATACTACAGGGAACTTTACTCAATACTCTGTACTGGCCTTTATGGGAAAATAATCTTTAAAAACAAAGAGTAGATATATGTATATATATAACTGATTCACTTTGCTGTACACCTGAAACTAACACAGCATTGTAAATCATCTATACACCAATCAAAATTTTAAAAAAGAGAGGGGAGAGAGTATTAGAACCATAAGCTCTACTTCCGACAGACTGAAAAGACAGGGGTTGGCTGAGCTGTGATTCAGAAAGGAAGCAACTGGGAGAGGAGCATGCCTCCAGCAGCTGATGTTAAGAAATCCCGAGGTTCATTTTAGCAATTTACCAATACAAGGCAAATTAAAGAAAACTGCCCTCTAACTTGAACACATTATATACAACCCTCAGACTGTGATTTCCTGATTCTGCTATCCCTTCAGGGATATCATTGACAATATTAACCTGATTTGCTGTGTAAAAGTACATCAAAGTTAGAGAGGTGGGGAGGAGGAATTGTTCTGCACTTTCATTGGTCTCCCTTCCTCACCAACAACTTCTTGTGCCCCAGGGATGAGCGACACCTCCCTTCCGCAGCACTGGTTTTCTCTCATTCTTCCAAACATAAAATACACTGCAAAGCAGAATGTACTCTCCTTCCATTCTAAAATCTAGCTCAGTATACCTTCTCTTCTCCCTGTGCCTCTTCTTGGCTACAAACACCTTTGGAGATACATGTTTGATAACCATCCCAGAGTTTGGAAAAGAGAAATGCAAGTGCTACTCCCAGTAAAGAATTCTTACTTTTAAAAATGAAACCAAGTATCTCTGAGTTCCTCCCTCATCAATGAACAGCTTGGACAAAAGAACTGTGCATTGCTCACCTGTGTATCCTCAACCCTGGCACCACGCCTGACTCATAACAGTTAACCAATAAATGGTGGGGAATTGCCCTTATTTAAAAGTCCTCTAGCACTGACTTTATTACATCTTGGGATGCACACTGAAATCCTTTCATGTGTTTGAGATTAACCACATGTACACCAGCTCACTCACCATTTAGTCTTTCTTCCAACTTAATTTCTATTTTTCCTTTTTTCATCCACCCAAGGAGTTCCATTTTAGGGATATTTCGTAGTGGTACCACATTTCAAATAATCTGTATACTGAATAGAATCTAGTCTTATGCATCAATGGTGAATAAAAGAAAAGATCAATACACTGTGGGTATTCAGATTTGGGGAGTACAGCAGACAAAGGAAAGAACAATTGAGTATAGCAAGCAAGCAACAACCCTCACATGAAACAACTTTCACTTTCACTTACTAATTCTATTCCTCATATCTCTGCACCTCCCCCTCCTTTTTTCTTCCTCTTTTTTCCTCTCTGTTTCTTTTTCTTCTTCTTTATGAGAATTTAAGGCTGTTTGGGCACCCACAAAATTAGTCTACATTACCAAAGGCACTCATACATTTCCCATCCTATCTTACCTTAAGCATGGTTCTTGTTACCAAAGAAAGGATGTCCAGGTTCAAAAAAGTTGTCACTGTTTTCAAAACTTGCCATTGTTTTCCTACCTTTGCATCTCCCATAACAGATCGTGCAGGATGGAGACAGCAGAGCAGGTCCCTATGTAACAGGTTGCCATGGTAAAATCACAGCAATCTCATTGGTTAACTCAGACAAGTTTAAATAGCTTAAATACAAATTATAATTTTTCAATGAGTCAAGATAACATTAGTCAGCTCCTTATCTATGAATTATTTATTGGAAAAGAAATTAAATGCTCTAAAAGATAGTTTTTAAATAACCTGGTTTGAAATCAACACATATTTCTTAAAAAAGAGAAGCATATTCACAAATACCAATGAATTCTAAGACAGTTCCTTCTGTGTATATGAATGCAAAATTCAGAGAGCTCAGTTAATGATGTCATCAAATAAAACAGATTTTATGTCTGTTACAGGTTCATTGCCCAAGAGTTCTTGCTTTAAGATTTCAGACAAACAGTAAATTTTACAATATTACACTTTCTTGGTAATTTTTTCTCCCCCTCTCTCTTCAGTCCCAAAGTATACACATTTATATCCTCAAACAATTTCAATATGTTGCATTTCTGTAAGTCATTCTATTAGCACTGGTGTGTTTTTCTTGTAGATACTGTCCCAAACCAAGCCAAATGTCCCTATTGGTAAGAAGTTTTAAACTATTAGAGAACTAATTCCATTTTTCAAAGTACATAATTATCCTATCAAATTTGGAGTCTGTTCAATTAATATTTTCATTGTTTAAGAAAACTATATTTTAATAAACACATTCTGGGAAGTAAGGTATGGTATAAGTAGTGAAATAAATTTTTGAAATTTGGTAAGAAATTTTGTCCTTAAATTAATTTTTAAATATATTTGTATGTCAAAGCTATCTCACCATTCATACTAAATTGCCTTAAAAATTAGCCCCAATTATAATATTTTAATTTGTTCCAAATCATTTTTCTCTAATTCTGACTGAGCAATTAAATAGAAACCTGATAATCTTATCAGTTATATATTTATGTGGTCTTTAACAATGCATGCTAATTAGGGGACTCATATTCTTTATACCAAAAGCATCCATGTTAATCACCCTGATAATTCATTAGAGGGAGCAAGTAGTGAATCAAAACTAAAAACAAAATTCTCTTGAAGCGATAAAGACCTTCTTGATTACGAGATGGCATTCAACAAGGGAAGATACAATGCTGAAAGGTCACAATGTTTAGATCTGTGAAAACATATGACACTGAAGGCCCAAGCAGTGCCCTTGACTGTTACTATCATGTATGTATAAAGTGCTCTGAAAGCACATTAGTAAGCAAATCACTCCAAATCCCTTTAATAATGTTCTTCCATGTCCTGTAAAATCCTTACTTTCGGTTCTTATCTTCATTATCATAGTCTATCGAACACTCATCTTTGGGTCTTTGGTATTTTCTTAAATGTACCTTTGGCACCTAGTTTTCCAATCTGTTTTATCAGTTAATGACAATTCTTTAAATGATGTGCGCCATGGAACATAAGTCCAGACATTGAAATCAGACATTTCACTCAAACCTCAAAGAACATCATGAACCATTTCAAACAGTTTCAGGAATGTATGCAACTTGTTAACTAATTATCTTTCAAATTGCAAAATATAGGAACTTATCTCAACTTCACCACTAAAGGCATTCTGAAACGTTTTGTCAAATAGTGAACGGTCGACTATTATACAAAAATCAGTGCAAAGGTTCATCTAGACAGCCTTAAATGAACTCTCAGATGAAGAAATAACATTATGTAGGATTTCTTGCAGATAAGATTCTTTAAAGTTTTCTGCCTATTAAAATTGAAGATGACCTGCCTACCCATTTCCTGAGCTTTACGGCCTGTAAATGTGACATCATAAAAAAATTTAAATGCAACTAAAGGCCAACCACAAATTTTAATTGACCCCTAGAACTTAGAGATAAGCCCATCTGCAAGGCTATTTTATAAATTCCACTTTTAAAGAGAAAATCAATGAAGCAAAAAATAAATAAATAAAAGAAATGTAAAATGGATCAGTGTAGAGTGTTCTGGTTGTTAACATTCAGCAGTTAAATTATAGAAGGTTGGTCACATCTTGAATTGCCACTAATGGTAAAAGGAGAATGGTGTCAATTATTTGGCACAATGCTTGACAAACCAAAGCATTTCAGAAAGGGCTGACCCTTCCTTTCGTCATTTACAGAAAATTAAATTTGTTCTACCCTTAATCCTCAGGGACAAAACATTATCTGTTTAATATGAATCTGTTACTTTCCACAAGAAGTGGTAGAATTTGGAAATAGGTGGTTTGAAATATTTAAATTTGCAAAGGAATTTATTTAGGTCCCTTCCTACGCACACTATCTTCAAAAAAAAAAAAAGCAAGAAAACTTAGCTTCTAAAGCACTTATTCTCTGCTTTATAATACGTGGACATATTTTCAATTTGGCTGGATGATACTAAGGACTGCTGAATAATAACCAGGGTTCTCTCCAATCAGTTCAGCATGCATCTCATCTCTGATCTCAAGGGCACTGATAATTAGTGCCTTATATTAACATCTTCACTATGAACAGTTCAGGCATTTAGAAACAAGGTATCAATGGACTTTAACAGTTAATTTAATTCATTTTATAAATAAGCAACTGAGAATTTTGCTCCAAGTGGCTGCTAGTGTAGCCCATTCCATAAATGGCATTCTCCGAAGCATAAGGCACAATATGATACGAATGCAGCTCTTCATAATAGAGAGACTGAGAACAGCATTCCTGTACCATAAACTTCAGCCGTTTTCTTGTATCAGAATAAGCAGTCTTATAACAGGGAGCTTCTTTAAAGTATTCATAGCTCTCTTTCTCCGTCTCTAGATGGATCTTCCTCAGCAAATTGTTAATTAACACAGACCTTCTTAAGTAGGTTTCTGGGTCTTCAAGAAATCTGAGCTTCTCCAGCGAAAGTTTAAGAATGCAGGTCCTGTCCTCAGGCAATATCAGGTGCTGAAAAGCAAATACAACCATCATGCAATCGACATTTCAGAAAAATGAAAACAAGAACCTTTGCTATTGACAAGACTCAAACAAAATTTAAAAGTATACCCTTACTTTTGGAAAATACCCATGGTAATCTTGATGTAAATCTTCTTCTTGTGCATATTTTCTCTTAAAGTAGGCTACTTTCGACGTTGTTAACGTAGATGTTAATACTTTTGTTGGATAAGCTAAACAAAATAAAATAATTGGAGAAAAGTCAGATTTTACTATAGCAAAAGAGTGTTGGAAAGAGTGTTTAAAAACAAAAGTTCTACTTGTCAAAGTAAACTGATGACCCCAGAAACTAACATTCTCTCTTTACTTACTAAGCAACGCAGTGAAGAAGTCAGTGGCAATTGTCCTGTGGCTAAGAAGCCTGTTTCTTAGGCAAATGACACTATTCAGACCCAAAATATAGGTTCAAGGTTGGAGAATTATATTTATTTCCTTATGCAGCCCCTCAGAAACAAAGTGTTAGAATTATGATACATTCTTGAAGTGTTAGTCACTATGTCTGTCCAACTCTTTGCAATCCCATGGACTGTAGCCTGCCACGCTTCTCTGTCCATGGAATTCTGCAGGCAAGAATACCAAAACGGGTAGCCTTTCCCATCTCCAGGGGATTTTCCTGACCCAGGGATCTCCCACACTGCAAGCATATTCTTTATTGTGTGAGCCACCAGGAAAGCCCCCAGTCCTCTATTTAATGTCATGCCATTTAATGTCAAAACATATCCACATTTGAAATTGATGCACAAAATGAATGGAAAGAAATGTTATTTTTCATCATGCTTTTCGTTATACTGCTTCCCTTACAGAAGGCATTTAATGTTTCTCAGTTAACCAAATCTATGTAAAATGATTGGTGACCCAATTATATACTTTAAAGAAATAATCACATGTCTACAGACAAACGCTATTATATGGTCATGGTATAACCATCCTCATAACACCTGGCTTAGCATAGGTTAATCATAAGCAAACAGTTCAAATATACTGATTAGAAAACTTAACCTTCGTATAATTTTTAAAGTAAAAATGTTGTTCTCTCCTTTAATACACTATTGTTGAAAATCCTAACTTGTTTAGGGAAGGATGGTGTTCTGAAGGCCGATTTTCAGAGGTTTGGTTTAAAGGGAATTTTTAGTCTGTACACTAGGTGGTGCTCTTATCATGGAAAAGAGGCAAGTATAGCCTTGAACCCTAAAGATACAGAAGGAGCTTCCTAGTGAAAGCACTGAATGAATTTAGAACAGAAATTGAGTCCAGTTCAGTACTCATTCAACCTCAGTAGACCAGATCAGAACATAAAATTTTACTTAAGCATTATCAATTTTACCCTTAAACACACCTTTGAATATTTCTGGGTGTTGAGACCACCTGATTCACAAAATGAGTAGTTAATTAATGTGTTGGCTAAATAAATTCATGATTAAGACATTTGATGTTTTTTCCCTGACATCTTGAATTTTTTAAATCTTGACTATTAAAAACATACTCTTTAAAAACATGACTCTTCTAAGTTTTCCTCCTTTTGGTGGCATCTGTATAACATTTCCTGAAGCTTTTTGTAGCTGGGTGGTTTTCCTTAACCAGTAGGAAAATCTACCAAAAAAAAAAAATCACACCTAAAACTTTCCAAATTTTCACTGGCACAGCTGTGGATTATAAACCCAAGAGTCTTAAATTAGAGTTGGCATGTTCTGTAAGGGAAATAAGAATTTTAAGCCACTGGTGTGTCTGACCTAAAAAAGAGATGAATGTGTAATGATCATTCACAACTGAAAAAGTCAGTATACAATTCCTGAGTTCAGTTAGCACATCTCAGTTTATATGAAATTTTCACAGATTTCAAAGGTTAGAAAAAAAGGAAAACAAAATTATTTGTAATGAAAACATCAATGAACCTAGTTTTCTCAGGGGCTGTTTTTTTAGTTAACATTTTCTTAGGTATATTTTTGAGCTTCCCCAGTGACTCAGATGGTAAAGAATCTGCCTGCAATGAGGGAGATCTAGGTTAAATCACTGGATTGGGAAGCTCCCCGGGAGAAGGGAATAGCTACCCACTCCAGTATTCTCGCCTGGAGAATCCCATGGGCAGAGGTGCCTGGCGGGCTACAGTCTATGGGGATGCAAAGAGTCAGATATGACTGAGCTACTAACACACTAACCCTTGAAGGACTGAATCAATAAGTAAGCGAAACTTTGGGTTATTCTGTGATAACAATTAATTATTACTTACTGCTTTTTAAAATTTTTGAACTTTTTACTTTATATTATAGCCTGTTAACAATACTGTAATAGTTTCAGGTGGACAGCAAAGGGACTTAGCCATACATATACATCCATTCTTCCCCAAACTGCCCTTCCACCCAGGCTGCCACATAACGTTTAGTAGAGTTCCCTGTGCTATAGTAGGACCTTGTTGGTTAACCATTTTAAATATAGCAGTGGGTACATGTTGATTCCCAGTTCCCTATCTCTTCCCCTCACTCTTCCCCTGGGCAACCCCAAGAATTACCGATTTCTTTTAAACCACTTAACCCGTTGATGCCATTATGGTTCTCAAAAGTCAGGAAGCATCTGAATTGTCTCTCCTAAAAACACAAATTGCTGGGTCCCACCCCCAGAACTTCTAATTCATTGTGTCTGGGCTAGGAGCAGAGAATTTCTATTTCTCACAAATTCCCAGGTAATGCTGAAGTTGAAGACCTGGGGACTGAATTTTGAGAGCCTCTATGTGATAGCATTAGGCAAGTGTAGTAGTAGCACTACAACAACAAGTTGAAAACAGAACGTTCAGCCCATCAACTGATTGCCTAATCGTGAGACTGCCAAGCAATTGACTTGATTGATTTTTGTTGCTGTTATTGTGACATTGGCTACGTTGACTTAGATGTTTTAGCTTTATGAGCAAAGCCAGACTCCATTTAAACTAGTAGTGAAAAATGAATGAGATCACTTTTCAACATAAATTCCTCAGTTCGCATTAAGAAATATCAATGATTGACAGTTATTAGCATTATAAATGACTGGACAGGTCACTAATTTTTTTTTTAAACAAGGCTTGATGAATTACTGTAGTGAAAGAAAGGGTGAAGAAAGATTTGAAAATATAAATATATATATGTATATATATTCACATATATATTTGGAAGTAAACACATATTCATTTATTTTACAAAGTAATGCAATGTCTACAGCATTAATAGCCAAGTAAAGGCCTTTTAGTGAATGACATAAGGCAGGGCAGGTGGCAACTTAGAAAAACAAGTATCAAATAAACCAAGTGATGATCTGGTAAAATACTTTTTATTTAACAATAAGACCAAAAAATATGTATGGTCCCAAGCAAGGTTCATAAAGATTCTGTCTGCTGTATTCAGGCAGTTATCCTAAGATAGAGAATGTATTGGACCCTGGAAACACAGTAAATTCTCAGAGGTTTAGATTTGTGCCTCAGCTCTGTGGGCGACACACTTAGCCACTTAGTTTATTGCTCTTAAAAAATACCCCCATGGGTTGTTGAAATGCTGAAAAGCTTTCACAGCTGGTATCCATTCAACAATTACTTCCTTGCATGCTGTTTAGCTATTCACAATGTTTTCAGCATCAAATTTTGGAGGATGCTTTTAGCCACTTTGAGGCTAAAATATATAGCAAACATAAGTTCCTACATCTGTTTTCTTGGCTGGATGAGAATTCAAAAAATTCAGAGCTGGGAACTATTTATTGATCACGTGTTCAGCCTACATGATCTACAGATGGGGAAACTGAGACCCAGAAGGGTTCAGTGGTTTTCAATTTGGTGTGTGTGGCTGAGAGTCTGGGTTTTGAAGGCAGGTGGAAGTGGTCCAGATCACCACTTCTTAGTTGTGTGACCTTGAGAAACTTACATGAACCTCCACAAATTTCATTTGTAAAGTGGGGATAGAAGTAATACTGGCTCACAGGATCACTGAAATAATTCGTGGAAAGTGACTGGCATTATGCCCAGAATATAGTAAGCCCTCAATCAAATCCTAGTTCTTATTAGGGCCAATAGGCACAGGTCTATCCCAGAAGCAAATCCTAGCCTGGCCTTCTAGCTTTGACCTTAAGATTCTTTCTACCACCCTGCCTCCTAGAGATACTAGATTATAATTAGAGACTTAAATCTGTGTGTGTGTGTGTATGTGTGTGTATGTATGTGTGTGCATGCGCGTGCTCAGCTGTGTCCGACTCTTTGCAACCCCATGGACTGTAGCCCACCAGGCTCCTCTGTCCATGGGATTCTCCAGGCAAGAGTACTGGAGTGGGCTGCCATTTCCTCCTCCAGGGGATCTTCCTGACCCAGGGATAAAGCTCAGGTCTGCTGCATCTGCACTGGCAGGTGGATTCTTTTCCACTGAACCATCTGGGAAGCCCCAACTAGAGAGTTAAACGACTGCAAAAGTGAACTTCAAATGATCAAGATGAAAATAGCACAGATACTATAACAGCTCCAAGAAAATGCTTCTAGATATATTGTCACTGGTTATACATTTTGGGTGAAGGAAATATAACTGTTTTTTAAAATATCCAAATAGTCATTTGAAGAACTAAAATTACTCTGAATTTCCAAATAAGTTTGCCTGTTATGACCCAGTAAACGTATGTAAATCTATTTATATAATTCTCCCATAGCTAAAAAGCCCAACTCAACCCAGACTGTTATTCAAATAAAGCTGATGAAATAGACAAGAAAAAATAAAATGGCCTTCTGTCTTCATAGTCTGTGTCCTGAACTCTGCGAAAAGCATATAAATTATAAAATTGAATGAGGCTGAGCCTAAATTTATCTCTGAAAGTAAAATGGCTAATGCTGACTTGAATATTCAAATTGTTTTTAATACTCTAACCTCTGGGTACATAAAATATCTGTGCCAACCTCAATGTCTTTCCTAGTCTAAAATGTCAACAAACAAATGAAAAGTCACAGAACAGAATGACCATCCTTGTCATTAGAGTTCTGACAGAACAATTTATACATATTTCTTTAAATAAATGTTTAAAATATAATTACAAATGGTTGCTTAAATGCTCTTTCTAACTCTTCTGTTTCTGCCTCCAGACAACTGAAATCCCATTAGCACACAAGTGATTTCATTTGGTGCACAGCCCACGGACAGTACATTAAGGAAAAATCATCAGCAAATTAATTTACAAACACTTCAAGAGTACAGACGATCATAAAAGGACAACTCCTGTGATAGTAAAACCATTCGTTGTCCAAGACTGTAAAAAACCTAAGAAACAGTAAAGAAGTGATGAATTTAACCTATCTTAATTTTGGTAAGGTTTTCATTTTCTACCCCACAATACTTTAATCAAAACAGAAATACCACAAAACAGAGTTTAGACCATCCTATTGGCTGTATGCATCTGTACCCAAAGTCAAAGGAAGAATTTGATCAATGAGGAAAATAAAGGGATTCTAGTCAGATCAACAACCAATCCGTGATGTGGACAAACCACGTGACTCAGCTTCTAGTCTCTCAATGATTTATTTCTCTTTGCCTAGCATTAGCCTGGGATGAGCTTTAAAAAAGTATGTATCCCTGCTGCTGCTAAGTCGCTTCAGTCATGTCCAACTCGTGCGATCCCATAGACGGCAGCCCGCCAGGCTCCCCTGTCCCTGGGATTCTCCAGGCAAGAACACTGGAGTGGGTTGCATTTCCTTCTCCAATGCATGAACATGAAAAGTGAAAGTGAAGTCACTCAGTCCTGTCCAACTCTTAGTGACCCCATGGACTGCAGCCTGCCAGGCTCCTCCGTCCATAGGATTTTCCAGGCAAGAGTACTGGGGTGGGGTGCCATTGCCTTCTCCGATGTATCCCTGCATATACACATAATGCTTTGCTGATGGCAAAGTTACTGAAACCCTTCCTTAAGTGCCACGGGCACACCTGTTTACAAAGAGCTCCTCTACCTCTCAGTGTTACTTACATTCTGCAGTCTTGCGGCACTGGCTACGGACACTACAGCATGGTCTTCCGGGGCACTGGTTCTGATCCCAGTTCTACAGTTCACTTTCTTAGTGACTTAGGACAAAGTATTTAACCTCAAAGAACCCTGAGTTTCCTCATTGATTCAGTTCAGTTCAGTTCAGTCACTCAGTCGTGTCCGACTATTTGCACCCCCATGGACTTCAGCACACCAGGCTTCCCTGTCCATCATCAACTCCTGGAGCTTGCACAGACTCACAGCCATCGAGTCGGTGATGCCATCCAACCATCTCATCTTCTGTCATCCCCTTCTCCTCCTGCCTTCAATCTTTCCCAAGATCAGGGTCTTTTCCAATGATTAAGTGAGGCCAAATATCAAAATCATTGAGTTGTGCATGGATTAAATGAGATGTTTAAAAAGCAGAGAGTCTGTCATACATCCACATATTTTCTGCTCAATATTACACATTACTATTGCAGTGGCCTTATTTTTGAAGCCATATATGTGAGTGTATACATGCCACTCAGCAGCCCTATGTTGTATGGGGGACATCTGTCCTCTCTTTAGTGTTAAGCAGAGGATGCATGAAACATCCGTGAGTGGATTCAAGAAGACAGACAGGTGCAATATGCAAGGCTGTAATGCTACATCTTCTGTAGACCTTTAGCTTTGCTGATGTTTAGCAATATCCCATCGATCTTCTCCCTCATAACCTCCTGCCTGGCACCTTTCTGGATAATACGCTCTAGAGGAGCAGAAATCATTGCGTTTTTAGCTGTGAATCAATGGAGCAACCTGTTCCTTCAGAAGTATCTTTCACTCCAGGCACATGATTGACCCTACTGGCAGTTTAAAATTACCAACAAGTTGCAGCTTCTGGAAAACTTTCTAAGGAACTTCCAAGGGATACTGACAGCCAGGGAGTTACAGAGTTTTTTCAAGAAACTAGCAGCGTAAAAGAGAGCCCCAAGCACAGATATGTAATGTTAAATCAAAGACCATTTGATGTTCCACACGCCTACCTTGTTTCACTGGCGATGGTCTCGGAACCAAAGAGAACATCTTTAAATGGACAGGATCAGCCAGGGAACCATATTTACCTTTGATACTGCGCTGAAGCCTACATAATGAGATCTGGCCCTACTAATGAGAGAGACGCAGTGCAGCAGGTTCCTGGGGGAAGTTTTGTGACTTATCACCCCTTGAAAGTGCATTCCTTATTTTGAAGGATGAGGCTCCCTTACACTCTACCTTTTACCTTAGAAAGTGGGAATGAATCAGAAACAACACTGGCAAAACAACCACACTGACAGGTGGAGGTGACAGGAAATATCAACAATGTCTAGGGAAATGCTCTACTTCCTTAGGCACCCCAATCTGTTGCTCAGAGAAGGGTTTTAAATCCCTGCTATGTGTATGGAAGTAGCCTTTTTTGTTTAAGTATAGTTGATTTATAATGTTAGTTTCAAAGCGAATCTACTATACATAAATGTATATCCAGTCTTTCTTTTAGATTATTTTCCCATGTAGATCACTACAGAGTATTGAGTAGAGTTTCCAGTGCTACGCAGGAGGTCCATGTTATTATCTATTTTATATGTAGTAGTGTATCTATGCGGAGAAGGCACTGGCACCCCACTCCAGTACACTTGCCTGGAAAATCCCATGGACGGAGGAGCCTGGTGGGCTGCAGTCCATCGGGTCCACAAAGAGTCAGACACGACTGAGTGGCTTCACTTTCACTTTTCACTTTCATGCATTGGAGAAGGAAATGGCAACCCACTCCAGTGTTCTTGCCTGGAAAATCCCAGGGATGGCGGAGCCTGGTGGGCTCTCATCTATGGGGTCGCACAGAGTCAGACACGACTGAAGTGACTTAGCAGCAGCAGCAGTGTGTCTATGTTAATCCGAATCTTTCAATTTATCCCCCCTTATACCCTGATAACCAAAAGTTTATGTTCTACATCTGTAACTCTATTTCCATTTTGTAGATAAGTTCACTTGTACCCTTTTTTATACTCCACATATAATATGATATTTGTTCTTCTCTGTCTGACTTATTTCACTCAGTTTGACAATCTCTAGGTCCATCCATGCTGCTGCAAATGGCATTATTTCATTCTTTTTAAGGCTGAGTAATAGTCCATTGTATATATACACCTGCTGCTGCTGTTATTCAGTTACTAAGTCATGTCCAACTTTTTGAACCCTATGGACTGTAGCCCATCAGGCTCCATGGGGTTCTCCAGGCAAGAATTCTGGAATGGGTTGTCATTTCCTTCTTCAGGGGATCTTCCTAACCCAGGGATTGAACTTCTGCATTGGTGGACTCTTTTACCAATGAGACACCCAGGAAAAATATACGTACCACATCTTTGCTTCCATGTCCTCTTGGCTATTGTAAATAGTGCTAAGGTATCACCTTACACTAGTAAGAATGGCCATAATAAAAAAAATCTACAAACAATAAATGCTGGAGAGGGTGTGGAGAAAAGGGAACCCTCCCACACTGTGGATGGGAATGTAAACTGAACAGTCATATGGAAAATAGAACGAAGATTCCTTAAAAAACTAAAAACACAGCTACCTTATGATCCAGTTACCCCACTCCTGGGCATATATCCAAATTTGAAAAGATTTACTTAATTTTACAAATTTACTTAATTTGAAAAGATCCATGCACCCTGATGTTCAAAGCAGTAGTCTTTTCAAAAGTACCTCATTTGTAACACCCTCATTTTCTTCCACTTTGATACTACCATCGAGTTTGGGTAGATCACCAAAAAAATTAAGCCAGATATCCAGAAGTGTTGTAGAAAAACATAAATTAAAACTAATCATTAACTTTACTCACTAAGAACAGAGTCATTCCTCAATTTCAGGGCACTGGTTCCAGGGCCCCCACAGATACCCAAATCTATAGATGCTCAAGTCCCTCATATAAACTTAGATTGTACAGTTGGCCCTCATATTTGTGGGTTCCATGCCCTTGAACATCTTGCTCTGGAGTTGCTTAATTCTCTGCCCTCACTCATTACTGCCTCATTTATGTCACCACCTGGAGTTGTTGTGGTGATAAAATGTTCTTTATTCACTAAAGAGTAATAGATACCTCTTTAAGTTACATTGTGTTCAACTCATGCATACCACTTAGTAGATGTCTTATCCCCCACATAAGATATTGAGCCATAAAGCGGTAAAATAAGACTCCAGGTTTCTGAGTCCTGATTCTCCGCAACGTCCCCAACTTTTCTTCACATCTTAACCCATGCCCCCTTTTAATAAACATTTTAAAAGTAACACAAATTCTGATACACCACAATGGAGGGGATTTTCCAGGTTCCCTGTCCCTCCTCTCCTCTTGATTATCACTAATATTTAGAAGACTCATATATTTCTATCTACCAAGAAGATTTATTTTTTGCATTTTACTTTCTATAATTCATAGCATGAGAAAAGGTTTAAGTTTTTCTAAATATAGTTACATTACAATACTGAACATAACACTAGCAGATCCTTTGTTAATATCCTCCACCACTCCTACTGAGAATTATGGCAGCAAACTAGATAACTGCTTTTAGCCTGTTAAATTTAATCATGAAAAATTAAAAAATAATTGTGTTAAACTAAAAAGTGGAAACATTAATGCAATGTATTGAGACTATCTGGATAGACAGCTTACTAAAAATAAGATGGAAGGCAGGGAGTGCTGACAAAAATTAGCTCCTCCCAATATCTAAAGATGCACTTCAGTTTTCATACTGCACAGTTATGGTAAATTTGCCCCCTGCTTCTGAAATCATTATGTAGGCTTTTTCTGGGGTTCTGAAGCGTGTTGCTTTGACAGATACAACAACCTGAACTGGTTGTGCCTTGGCTTGGCTCTAGAGCTATTGGCTGGGATGTTGGTATTTTGACAGTGAAAGCCAACTGGCATGAGTCCTCAATGGAAAGCCCAGATGTAGAGGCAGTGGTCCCAGCATCTTAAACCTTTCAACATTTCTCCACGTTTCAAAGCATCTTCTAAATCCCACGAAAGCAACATGACATAAAACTGAATGCAGAATGATGTTCATGAACACCTAAAAACTTCCAAATAGAGTACTGGATGAAAAATTGAAACTATAACTTGATTTCAGTTATAACTTGCTTGATCTCAGCCTTAAGTCTTAGTATACTCCTAAGCCTTAAGTATACTCCTCTCTATAAGACGTGATATGTTCAAGTGCAGCTGGTCTTCCCATTGACAAGAGAGACTAGCTACACTGGCTAATTACAAATTGGTGAAATATTTTTTCATGCTCTTAGAATCTACTAATGTCTCTAGGATTAAATGCTTAGGTTATAATGATTTGTTTTCGTTTATTTAAACACCATTATAATATTTTCTGGTGAATGACTTTAAATAGATATGGTCATCAAGATTGCACAGTAAATATTCTGTACATTATACATTCATGATAGAATCAAAATTAAAATTTAAGAACTCTTTTCACTTGACCTTTTGATTATGACAGTGGTTTCAATGAAAGAGCAGACTCATTCACATAAATTGAAGGGCCCTGAATGATTTTAAACTTCTATGCATATTAAATAGGGATAGGATGTATATAAATTACTAATGCAAAGGCTAATAATGCATATACATGAGCCAATACTTATGGTTGCTTTACTCAAACTTTCCTCAGATTGATAGCATGACTAGAACTCTATATGTATCTCATGACAGCTGACAGTAAATCTTATTGGTCTCTTTGGGTTTGTTTCTCACCATAAAATGTAGTAATTATGATGGAGGAAGGAAAACAGGTGGATATGCTAAAGACTAATGAAACAAGCATTTTGGGACTAAGCAGTCATCTTTAGTACTTAAAATTATTAAGCTACAGATATTTCAATAAGTGATCAAAGAGACCAGTACTTGTAAAGTCTCAAGACATCCACAAAAACTAAACAACCAGATTAGAATAAATTTTCAAATAGGTTTCTGAATAAAATTGCTCAATTATTTATTTTTGCAAAAGGAGGTAAGGAAAGAGAAAAAATGTGCCATGGTATATTTTTATGTATTTAATTATAATCTGCTAGACTGGTTACCTATAGGAACTGCACATGGATAGCTCAGTACATGTGAAAGTTACACAACACTGGAGGACTGAACACTCAGTAAAAGACTATGTTATATTCTGAAAATTGAGTTAAAATGCTTGACACTCATGGGTTTCTATCACAATGACTTTAATGCAAATTAAATTTTAAAAATCACCACATTCTCTTTTTGCAGAGAGCTCTCTTTATTGCCTTCATTTCAGACATGTACCAATGTGCTCATAGGGTTTCCGCTTGACATGTTCGCCAAGCCAGGCTACCTAATTTGGCCCCACCCTACTCATATGAGTCTTCAGGAGGAAAATCTGCCAGCCCACAAATGTCCTTTCTACAGAAAACCTCTATTGACTTCTACCCAGCAACCATCTATATAAACAACCCCTTATATTGATCTTGTAAGTTATGGTAATGCTGCATTAGCATTTATTTCTCTGGATACATATTTAAACAGTAATTTCTTTTAAGCTAGTGATTACCTGGTAATGCTGAATCAATCTGAAAAGTGTATTTCTAGGACAGCTTCAGAAAATCTGGTGAAAGTTCCCCTTTTCACAGTGAGCATTTCTCAAAGCCTCAGACTCATGAATGGCTACCTGAGATTTTGAAACAAGGAGAGAAACACAGATCACATTGGAAGAGTCAGAACTGCACTGACTTGAACTGGTTATCAAGTCAGGAGAAGGCATGCAATAGGAAGACACTAAGATGTTTGAGGTGGAGTTGATCTGGACCAAAGAAGTAAGTAAACGTTCAAAAATACACAGTTACTATAATGTTCTCCATTTAATTTAATTGTAAATATGAGAACTCTTAACTATTCTAAGAAATGTGAAAAGAAATGAATAACATCTCATCACATATTTACTGGGCAATTATTTGGGGGACGTTATTAGTAGGTTGACTTAAAAAAACAGGTATAATTAGTTCTTTAAATGCCAGATTTTTGTATGATTTCAAGAAATATTCTCTCTAAAGTAACAATTCAGCAGTTAACTCAAAACAGACTTACTCAATCGTTCACCGGAATACACACTATTTCTCACAAGATTTGAAATTGTCAAAGGGTACTTTATCTTTGAAGACAGTTTTTCTTTAAAGGGCCATGTTTAACTGCACCTTTATTTTTACATGGATGTATGCTTACAGATCTCATCATCTTCTATATTTAGAGAGATGAGCTTTCCAAAGGAAGATAGGCAGCCAATGAGGAGGATCCCGTCAAAAGAGAGGTGAGTTACTATGGTTACTTTTCAGGAGATTGAGTAACAGTGAACTGGCTGCTCCCAGCCAAATGGACCCTTTTCCAGAGCAGGACCTAAAAAGAATGTTGCTCTCCATACGTGTTGATTCAATTAGCCGAAGCTACACTATCCTTTTCGCCTTAACCACAGGTTTTCTTTGGGATCTCCCTGTTTCCAGCCCTCCTAGCTGCACACAGGCAGTAAAGTCAAAGGAAAAACAGGGAGGACTGAAAACTTCCGAGCACAAACCTAACAGCGACGGGCAGGAGCATCTGCAAGAACAATCCCAAGATTTAAAGAGGAAAAATCAAATCATATTGTTCGGGACCACCAGCTAGCTACTTTTCAATGACTGGGGCGGGGTGGGATCCCAGAACACGTTCCGATCCACGCCCTCAATGAAAGAGTCTTTTCTGAGCCTGAGGCGGGCACCTGGCTGGATAAGTTCAGACATACCTTGCAAGCTGGGTCCACTCACCCGGAGACCGGCGCATGCACCTGTTTCATAAAGGCGCGGGGTTCGGTGCTCCCTCCCGCTTTTACGGCGCTGTCACTCTTCAGAAGGGCACTGACGGCGACAGCGACGGCGGTGGCGGCGGCGCGACAGTGGCAGCGGCGGCAACTGCAGCTCGGCGGGCAGCCCTGGCTCCTGCAGGTCCGTCCCTCCAGTCTCTGAAGCGCCTCTCGCTCGGGGTTCGCAACGCGAGGCAGGCGCGCAGCTGTTCTCAGCTCGCATTGGACCAGAGGGAGCAGATGTTATCCGGTTGCTAGGAGCGTTGCTAGGAGGCGATGACGCCCCTCCACAGCTCGGGAGCAACTTTTCTGCAGGTCGGTGCGCTAGTGGGGGCTGCTGGGAGGAAGGTTTAAGAGCAGGAACCAGGAAGGCGGCGAACAAAGAGCCCCAAATAGAGGGTCCTGTGCTCGCCCGAACTGAGGCCTAAAGAGCCGGTTGGGTTGCTGCGGTCGGGTGAACGCCGTGGCTCTGCGTGCCGGGCTGCAGGCCCTGGTGCGCTAGCCTGGGCAGGTGATGATGGCCGCGCCTCTTATGGGAGGGTCACTCGCTGTAGGCCCTGGCTGGGTGTCCTGTAGAAGGATCGGGTGTGGGCATGCGAGAGGGTTGGCACTTTCAGCGGCTGAAGAAGCAGCAGGACTCTGTTAGTGCCTCTAGACCCACTGGGATGCTGTTCACCTTGGGGCAGGTCCCTGGCAAGGTGAGAGATGAAGGCGTGTGCTTGTGTGAGGAGGTGAGGTGCATGGGACAATGAGTAGAGGATCTTCCGCCCTCTGGGACTCTTCTCCCCAGTGTGTTCCTGTTTGTGTCTGCAGGTTTGAACATTTGATAGATTTTGAAGAGGGGAAAAACAACTAATACATGGAAATCAGTCCAGAGTCTAAATCCTTTTGGCACTGTCTGTGGCTGCCTACTGGTATAGTGCCAAAGGTTTCAGAAAAAAATGACCCTGTGGTCTGAAGTACTTTATGCAGTTAGAAAGGCTTTATTTTGATCCAGTGGCTAATTAAAACCTTAGGCTAATAAGCAAACTTCTTTAAAATGAAAATATACAAAAGAAAACGTACTTTTCACAAAGGAGACTGGAGAAGGTATGCAAGTTTCAGTCATTCACACTTTAGTATAAAGTCACCCAAATGCTTGTGCTGTCTCTGTACTGTATCACTCAGGCTATATTTTTATTTTTTTTATCATAACTTCTTCTTGTTGTTGTTGTTCAATGGGGTTGTTGTTCTTGGGTGGAGGGGGATGTTGAGAATGCCAATGTGGGCAAATTTGGGTAGCCAGTGAGCCAAATGAAAGAAGGGAAGATAACAAACATAGCAGAGAAGTTTTGCCCAGTGCTATTCTCAGAAAAGGAATATCATTGAAGAAGTAGATACACAACTTCCCTATAGGGTCAGGTCAGGGTCTGGAAGGAAGAGGACACCTCTGGGAATCAATTAAAAAGAAAAGTTGCTTTCTTTGGAGCCAGAGCAGAGCTGCTATACAGTGTGAAGTTGACTCCTGCAATGGCAGATTTTCTTCACAGTTCAAGGGGCTACAGAAAGTGGCCCTACAAATCTCAGGGACCTCTGCCCCTTGGGTACCCAGTACCAACTTAATACCTATAATAGAATGTAGAGTTAAGAGTTTGTTGGCCCTAAGATTGAAATACTGTAAACTTGTACTAATAATAAACTCAATTTTAGACATCCACTCACGATATATATGTATATCAAATCATTATGTTGTATGCTTTAAATATTTTAGAGTTTTGTCCATTACACCTCTGCAAAGTAGTGGGGGAAAGTTGGTAACTTAAAATCCATCTGGAAAAAATAAATAAATAAGTAGGTCGAAGATCTGATGATTTCATGTCAGCTATAAGGTAAGCAAGGTGGCTTTGAGACTGGCACACCTCAAATCTGGGCAATGGCCACAGCCAGAATTATACCACTACTACCTGTTCTTTACTGTGAGTGAAGAAAAGAGCTGATATCTCAATCAGCCTTGCCTTCTTGGCTAGCTCATTTCCGGAGGCGCTCTCCTTTGCTGTTCGTGGCCCACTTTTTTCAGGTTCCTTGAATGGGGAAGGTTCTCACTGGTCTCAGGTATTTTGTACATGCTGTTTCTCCTTCCTTAATGTGCCTCTCTTTCACCTGGTTTACTCCTACTCAGCCTTCAAGTCTCAGCTTAACTACCACTTCCTCATAACTACTTACTTCTTTACACACTTCCTGAGTGACTTTCCCTCACAGACTCCCACCAACTAGATGAAGCCCCTAATGACGTTCCTGCTGATCTCACTTCACAACAGTCGTCACACCAGGTTTTCAGCTAGTTCCACCTTGTTAACACTGTGTCCCCAACACCTAGCACACAGTACCTGGCTGTGTTGTGTTAGTTGCTCAGTCGTGTCCGACTGTGACCCCATGGACTGTAGCCCACCTGGATCCTCCATCCTCGGAATTCTCCAGGCAAGACTACTGGAGTGCATTGCCATTCCCTTCTCCAGCAGTACCTGGTACGTCAAAGCTAATTATGACGACATGCGTGTGCATGGCATCACCCAGCCTGGCTTGGGGCTTCTGTTTTCACCTTAGCTGTGTGGCTATCAGTTAGTGAACTTACATAAGCCATACGGGTGGCCACTACTTGTTGTCCTTTTTGTTAAGTGAAGGAGAGGAAAAAACTCTATTACACAGAAAACTGTTTTCTTCCCTTAATGAACATTGTATTGGTACAGCAATTCCTCTTCCCTCTTAAACCATTTTATAAAGGTCACTCACTCTCTGTGCACCTACAACTAACATAACATTGTAAATCAACTATGTGAAGTGAAATGAAAGTTGCTCAGTTGTGTCTGACTCTTTGCAACCCTGTGGACTATACAGTCCATGGGTAGCCTTTCCCTTCTCCAGGGGATCTTCCCAACCCAGCCATCAAACCCAGGTCTCCCACATTACAGGCGGATTCTTTACCAAATGAGCTATGTGCCAATATAAAATAAAAATCTTTTAAAAGAACACTGCCTATGGCTGAAAGTGATTAGGAAAAAGAAAACTTTAACTGATTTCCACTAAAAAAAGTCACTGTCTGGATTTTAATGGCATTGGAAAATAACCTAAAAGTCCTTTATACTCCTAATTCTTTTCCTCCAAAGTAGGTGTGAGTCCTCTGAGCTGAACTGTTTCATCTTTCCTTAAAATTCTTTTCCAACCTCAGGTAAAACATAGCCTCCATCATCACATGCTGCATCTCTATGGAGCAAAAGAAAAAAAAAATCTGTTTAGAAGCAGCTAGCTAACTTGACCAACATGGGCAGAACTTCTAGTCTATGTTATTAGAAAAGACCAGGAAACTGCCTTTTTTGCTGTCAATATAACTCATCAAATAGTTACCAAATTCCTCTTCATCTTGAGGGACCACCTCAAGAAAAATAACAGATGTTTAAGGTAATCTCAAGATCACAGAGTTACTTGGTGGTAAAGTCAGAAATAGAAACGGGTGTAAGAGTTTAATCTGTACTGAACTACACAGTGGTATGTCTGCAGATATAATTTTATAAATTCTTTAATTCTTCTGGTAAGTGATTAGAGCATACCTTTCACTAAACAATTTTGGGTTTAAAAATTAAATATTAAAATACCATACCACTCACCTGAGAATTCATCTAAATTCTAGTTTTTCACCATTGAATCTTTTCCCTCCTTGAGATAACCACAGAAATAACACTAATCCTGTCTCCTACTACTTATCTATTTGGTGAAAAGAATTAGATGTTTTCTTATGTAGTAGAATGCACATTAAAATTCACCAGAGCTCTGAATTGTCACCCAAGTCCTCTTGAGCCATGTCTCTGAATCTCCCTGGCGAGATGCTAGAGAAATTATAAAAAGACTATGAGGTTTACAAGACATATAATGTGATTTGATTCATCCATCAAATGTTACTCAAGATAATTAAGATTTTTTTTAATTGCTGCAAAAGACTTTAAGAATCACAGTCATGGAAGTTGTTGCAATTATTTTAACACTTAAGGATGTTTAAGTCTCTGTTGAAGGAATGTCAGGAGACAGCAATCACTTGTCAAGTTTGGTTCTGCAGATGATTGACTTTAAAAATATCTTTCCTTGGCAATATTCTGCTTTTGCTCATAATTTTTATATTTTCTTTGGTGTTTTAAAATATCACATAGGTATGCAGTGTACAGACACACGTAGAAATGCTCGACTGCACTCAGTGTGACTGCTCAAACTCTGCCCTGTGACTTTAGAAATGGGACCTCAAAAGATCTTCATTTGCAGCCCCCACCTACTACCCTAAAGAGTGTTAAAAATGCTCTAAGATGACTAGGGGAACAAGTAGAATTCTTAATCAGCATGTAATGTTCTAGTGCCACCGTAGGTTAGGAAGAACTTCAGCAACTTAAGAAATGAGCTTGTAGTTAGGAAGCTTTCCTTAAATAATTATGGCTACCACAACATTTGAGATAATTTTTCTAAAGAAAAGATAAAAAACTAAGGGTGCTAAATGCTATCTAGAAGATTCTCACTAAATTGATTCATTTTCCTATATGCACAAATAAATGACAATTACAAGCCTTCTTAAATGTAAGTGGAACCAAGTGACTAGTCCTGGTCAGTGGACAGAAGTAGAGATTGCCACCACTTACCCTGACTCCTTAAAGAGATTTGATTCCCATGCTTTTTCTTCCCCCTCTATTTGCATGACTAAATAAATACATATTCCTCTAGAGGCTCTAAGGATTCTGAGATGGGCCTCAATCCCTAAAATGCTAAGATAGCAAGCTGTATGGACAAGAACATCTTAATGAGAAATAAACCTTTATACTACTAACTCATCAAAAGTTTGGTTTATTATAACACATAGCATTAATCCCCTCAACTAACACAGTAGGCAAAATGGTAAAAATAAAATTTCGCTGAAACATCTACAGATTTTTTTCCATTTTCTTTTTTGGTTTTGGGGGATGTCAGTGGTGTTTTTACTGCTGTGGAGGTGTCTGTTCATAACAGTTCTGTTCCCTCTACTTCTGGCTTGCTGCATCTGAGCCTTGTAAACTTATCAGAACTGCCTATACATAGAAGGGAGAGGACTCTGGAAGAGGGCCTTTCAGATGAGTAATTCCCCACACATTCCATTTGTACAGGAATGCCTACATTTTTCTCAGAATCCTCCTCAGATGAAATTATTTCAGGTGATCTTATATTTATAGAGCTCCTTGTGCTGTGTGCTAAGTCACTTCGGTAGTGTCCAATACTTTGCAATGCTATGGACTGTAGCCCAACAGGGTCTTCTGTCCATGGGATTCTCCAGGCAGGAATACTGGAGGGGGTTGCCATGGCTGCCTCTAGAGGATCTTCCGAACCCAGGGATCAAGCTCACATCTCTTCTGTCATTGGCAGGCAGGTTCTTTACCCCAAGCTCCACCTGGGAAGTCCACAGAGTTCCTTGAATGTGTGCTAAGTTGCTTTAGTTGTGTCTGACTGCCCACCAGGCTTCTCTCACTTACCTAACATTCTTAATTTAAATTCAGCACTTTAAGCTAGCATTTGAGTCAATATATACTGATTTGTATCTGTGTTCCACATAAAAGCCTACCTCACCCTAAAACCAAAATAAATTATATGGGTCATAAATGTAATGCTTATAGTTCTAGTATATCTATGTCTGAAGTTGGTATGATTTTGGAGTTAATGTTTTTTGTATATGCTAAAATAAGCAATATCATTCAGGCCCATAAAATTTGCATGTTGATGCTGCAAAACTGTATCTTTTTTAAAGATGCAAAAATTTCACACGTATGCATAGAAGCCATCTGCTTAAACTTTATTGATAAGACCAGTAGCAGCAGTTTTACAAAATTGGAATGATTTTCAGTTTTGAACTAATGTGAGTTCAGTTGCAGCAGACATTTTGTACAAACTGGGGCTAATGCTTCTTCTATGTTTTTGTTTTAAACAAAAAGCAATTAGAATTTATCCTCATGCATTTAAATATCTAATACAGAAATAGTTTTTAGCCTGCATAAAATATGCTTCCAACATCACTGTGAGACTGAACATCTGCCTTAAGGATTATTTGTACATGAGAAACAGTATAATTCTTCCAATCACAAACTTATTCTTTATCACAGGTAAACCATTTTATATTTTCCAACATAGTTTCAAAGGGTATTTCTAATATAAGAGTATTAATCTTGAATTGAATATCAACATTGAGTATTTCACTAGCTTGCCCAGTTAAAACATAAGATATAACAGTGTAAGAATAATACATTAAAACCATTGTTATGAAATCTTGAACATTACAAAAGGTAGAAAGGTAATCTAGTTAAGCTGAACAGTTAAAAAATTTCCAAACCTTTTCCTAAACACTATTCACTGATAGAATTAGTAGTTTTAGAAATGGTGTAGGTCATTACATTCTATAGCTGTTTGTTCTGGTAACAGCTAGAAATACATTCATGCTTCTTAAATAGGAGACACCATAAGTCAATAAGTCATATTGTGAGAAACACGAGGATACCTATATGGAATGTTCTGAACATTTTCAGAAGTTTCTAAAATAAAAATTCAACCTTTTAGGAGAAAAAAAATAATTTGTTTTTCTCTTAAACCTCTGTACCACCCAGAGATTGATTCTCTGCTGGGAAATTGAGCAAATATGACAGCAGCTGGATCTGAAAAGGCCCATGAAGCAATGGGAGAGGTTGGGGACAGCTCCTACCTTACAACCAGCAAGTTGTAAGGCCCTGCACAACAATTTGCCCAGGTACACCTGCTAGTGACTTAGAAACCTAAAGTAGGACCAGCTTTTATATTACACCATATCATAATAAACTTTCCCATAAGTGAAATCCATGAAACTAATAACCAGCATTCACAACCACCAAAAAGTCAGGGCAGTCTGGTACATATAAATAACTCACTGAAGTAAACACAGGAAAGAAAAGGTACAGGTTTACAATATTAATACATCTCCAGCATCCAGCTGTGAACAGAACAGAAATACAAAACACACTCCCTACTAAGAATAGTGTGTTCCATGTAGGGTAGCACAATCTCTCCAAAACAGTTACATATGTTAAAAATGAATGAATCATTCACATTTTTTCATGCAAGTTCCTCAAGAACACCCATCAAAAGTTGAGATATAAAGGAAAACCAATAAAATATTTTAAAACAACAGAGTTGCGCACAGTATGCATATGGTAAAACATAAATGTGTGAATGTGAACAACTGTTTCGGATGCCATATGAAGACCAAAAAAAAATTAAGAGTCAAATTTATCTTGTACTGTGAACACAAAATATTGCTATGAAATCTTGGATGTACCTTGAAAATATTTCTTTTAATCTTTACTTCCTTCTGAGAGATAATAAATGCTATTTAGGAAGAAAATGATTTTGTGGATGAGGACAGTCACTTGAGAGGAGAGAGATGGAGAAGACTGCTTCAAAAGAAAAAAATAATAAAGACTGAGGGACCTTTTTTGATGGGGGAAGAATCTTTCCAAATACTGTATTCAAATCCCATTTTGTGAAAAAAAAAAAAAGCTATTTAATACTTTCCTTGTTCTTGACCTAAATCAAACCCCTTATGATTATACAGTGGAAATGCCAAATAGATTCTGATAGACAGAGTGCCTGAAGAACTATGGACAGAGGTTCGTGACATTGTACAGCAGGCAGTAATCAAACATCCCCAAGAAATGCAAAAAGGCAAAATGGTTGTCTGAAGAAGCCTTACAAATAGCTGAGAAAATAAGAGAAGCTAAAGGCAAAGGAGAAACAGCAAGATATACCCATCTGAATGCAGAGTTCCAAAGAATAGCAAGGAGAGATAAGAAAACCTTCCTCAGTGATCAGTGCAAAGAAATAGAGGAAAACAATAGAATGGGAAAGACTAGAGATCTCTTCAAGAAAATTAGAGATACCAATGGAATATTTCATGCAAAGATGGGCACAATAAAGGATAGAAATGGTATGGACCTAATAGAAGCAGAAGATATTAAGAAGAGGTGGCAAAAATACACAGAACTATACAAAAAAGACCTTAATGACGCAGATAACCACAATGGTGTGATCACTCACCTAGAGCCAGATATCCTGGAGTTGAAGTTAAGTGGGCCTTAGGAAGCATCACCAAGAAGACAGCGTATTAAAAAGTAGAGACATTACTTTGCCAACAAATGCCTGTATAGTCAAAGTTATAGTTTTTCCAGTAGTCATGTATGGATGTGAGAGTTGGACCATAAAGAAAGCTGAGCACCAAAGAATTGATGTTTAGAACTGTGGCATCAGAGAAGACTCATGAGAGTCTCTTGAACTGCAAGGATATCCAACTAGTCAATACTAAAGGAAATTAATCTTGAATATTCATTGGAAGGACTTATGCTGAAACTCCAATACTTTGGCCACCTGATGCAAAGAACTGACCCATTGGAAAAGATCCTGATGCTGGGAAAGGTCAAAGGCAGGAGGAGAAGGAGACAACAGAGAATGAGATAGTTGGATGGCATCACCGACTCAATGGACATGAGTTTGAACAAGCTTCGGAGTAGGTGATGGACAGGGAAGCCTGGCCTGCTGCAGTCCATGGGGTTGCAAGTTCAGACATGACTGAGTGACTGAACTGAACTTATTCTTGAGGTTAAAATGTTCTTAAAAAAAAAAAAAAAGGTCTGTGTTCAACTCAAAGATTGGCAAGCCTACTGAGAAGATATGTTTGTGATTCGTCAGGTGTCTGAGGAAAAGAATTAGAACCTAATACCTTATTTTTAAATTCTCAGAGGCAAAATGGCTAAATACCATTCCAACTTCAACTTTTAGTCAAATTACTAACATTTTATGAATATAGCTCAATGATTGGCAAAGATCTAAAAGCATCAATTGCTTCAATGTAAGTAAGAATTGATTTACCTTTAAAAATAATGAAACATCTCACAGTTCACAAACTCTTAATTCTGCAAAGTATTTTTTCATCTGTTACTTTGTCAGACCTATGGCCCTGCACACAGCAGGGACTCAGTTTGTCATATTAATGGAGGAATGAATGAAATGTATTCTTACAACAACCTGGCAAAAATAAGTAAAATGAATATTATCCTTCCCATCTGACAGCTGCAAAACCGAAGGCTTACAGAAATTGTGACCTGATAGTCATTTTATAGCTCATTTAAAGGAAGACTTGATACCAGAACAAAGGCCTCATTAATTTTAACCTAATCCAATATTCTTTCTACAACCACACCATCTCTGCAATAATGCCTAGTTGCACAGGTTGCTGCAGCTACAAAGCAAAGGGCAGTTACTACACATAAAAAATGACATCAAAATAGTCCCCAGATCTTGATCATCAGTCAGGCTTCTCCCTCCACCCAGTTTGATTATCAGTGTTATCACTCCACACCACCCCCCCCCACTTGCTTGGTCAGCCTATGCATTATCAGAGCAGGCCCTTCCATTCAGCACTCAGAGCTCCTGTGTGATCCAGATGCTACATACCACTTTCAGCTAATTTGTACAATTGACTATGGCAGGGCATGATCACAAAGATTCCTTTCTCTTGGCAGCAGTGGCAGAGATGTAAAGACATATAAACTAGTAACAGAAGGTAGTTTTCTGTCATGAATCAGGAATAATGTAATTAGCACTTTTATCAGTGTATATTTAAATCATTGTTCAACAATAAAAATACCACAGTGTCCCTGAATTTAGGGATTACATTTCAGAGCCTTTGGAATTTTCTCTCATTAGCTTTTGGAACTCCTCTCTCCATTAGACTCTAATGGAGTGAGGAAAGGCTTACACATGTTAACACAGATGATAAAACTGTTTTTATTTTTTTTAATGAATTGTCTCCTCAAATGTAAAATAAACTCAGTTTCACATAGGTGAAATTGATCCCAGATTGTAAGTTGCTATATTTTATTTGATGAATCATATGAATTAATTCATCTATTATTGGATTCAGATCAGACACATTAACAAAATGTAACATAGCAATTAGAACAGTAAATAAAATTAAATAGATAATAAACAAACTGGTACATGCAGACAATGACATATTATTACTCAGCACTAAAAACAAAACGAGCCATCAAGACATGAAAAGACATACAGGAAACTTAAATCCATGTTACTAAATGAAAGAGGCCAATCTGAAAACACTACACACTGCATAATTCCAACCATATGACATTCTGGGAAAAGCAAAACTATGAAGACAGTAAAAAGATCACTGATTGCGAAGTATTATCAGGGAGGGGTGACTAAGCAAAACACAAAAGATTTTTAGGTTTGAGAAACATCCAGGAGTGAAACCTAATGTAAACTATGGACTTTGGGTGGTAAGGATATGTCGATGTAATTTCATCAGTAGTAAGAGATGTACCCATCCTGGTGTGGAGGGTTGATAGTGAAGGTGGGTGTGCAAGTGTGGGGAGAAGGGAGTATATAGAACTCTTCACTTTTGCTCAATTCTGCTTTGAATTTGAAACTGCTAAAAAAAATTAAGTTTATTAGTTTTTAAAAAAGTAAATAGGTCAGAAAGACCATCATGCTTTTTACCCGAAAATAGAGGTCAAATCTTATTTCAACAGATATTTTTATAGAAATTTCTGTCACAATAAAGTATGCAAATACTAACCTCTTACAAATTTAATAATAGAATCTTCAACAAAATAAAATTCAAAATTCTAGAAAAGACTGTTTCATAATATTAATACTAAAGTTTAATTGACAGCTGCATTACTATGGTGGCATAATAAAAGATTGTATTATATTTGGGAGTAGTTGTAAATTGATAAACATTATCATGTCCACAAGGAAATGTGGCAAAATTAGTCAGCTTTGCTTGAAGGTACCAGCTGTAAAGAACTTGAAAAACTCTTGAGAGACATGTATTCCTAGAAAGTGAACATATTATATAGAATAAGTTACATGAAAATATTCTTTTAGTGCATATTTTCTTCACCGATCAGAGTTTTTATTGGCAGCTGTCTGATATATTATCCCAAACATCTAGGTCTTAGTAAATAAGAGATGTGAACTTTTCTATTAGGGACCATCAACTAAGCAACACTAAAAAACTGTCTTCAGTAAGAATTTCTAGGCCACCAAACATTCTGACTTAACTTACATGAATTGAGACATGTTTAGTATTTATCTGAGATAAATCTGAGCTATGGGGAGCCGGTAGCACGGTTTTATTCTAGTGTCCTAGGCTTCCATGCCTGCCTCTGAGTTTGTTCTCGAAACCTCAAGCTGTTTTATCAGGTCCACAGTGGTTATAAATATAGCTGATTATTGTCTGTGTGTCTAGGATACTGCTTCATAACCCGAGGGAAACAAAAACAGTCAAAGCACCCCAGGAGAGGAAATTCACCTGGAGCCTGCAAGCATCCTCAAAGTAACCTAAACAAAGGCCGAGCAGGAACTCCCTGAAGAAAGCCTTCTATGATGCAGGGAAAAATCAATGTGGAAAAATGTCCAAAGGGGAAGAGGGCAGACCTGGTGTGTTGTTACTGTTGATCCTGTTTGCAGGTTATGTGTACAATATCAGGCTCAGAAGGAACTTCAGAAAGACTGTCTTTCTGGGTGCCCTGCTGTTCTCCTTTAGTCAGAACCCACCACTAATGCAAATGTTTCTATTTCAAAAGACTTCCAAAAGTGATGATTCTGTGATCTCTCCAGTGTGACCAAGGCCTGCTCCAAGTCTCAGACTTCCCACATGTTTCTTCCAATAAATTGAATCGATACATGTCACCTCTTTCCAATAACTCAAAGTAAGGAACTTGACTTCTGTGGTATATAATGAGACTAATTGAACAACTGTATGCTGGTAAGCACTGTTATTTATTTTGTGACTAATTGCTTCAAAGTGTAGTCATGGCACTCATAAAAGATTTTAAGTCTTGTGTTATCCCAAAGAGCATGGTGCCATAGACAAGGAAATCCCAAGAATGCATTATGAATTAGCACAAAACCCCCTTCATATCATTCTTCTTACAGCTCAGTTAAACTCTCTTGACTTAAAGCTCTGACTCTGTCCACATGTCAAGAAGAGAGGGGGTGAGTGGTCTTCTTGGTAAGCACTCTTTATATCCTGGATAACCATTCCTAGAAATCACCCCTCAGCCTTCTCAATACTCAGCCAACCCCTTTACCTTCCCTACATACTGAATTACTCCCAGCTAAAACCCCTAAGCTAAGGAATTCTCCAATCTCTTCATGTTTCTCCTTAACTGAGAATAGTAGGATGTGAGTCAACACTTTAGCAACTTCAGAAATGTGGTCTCACACGTCCTCATCTCAGAACCCTGTTCAGTTTAAATCCACTAGTATGCAAGACTGGTTCGTGGCACCTGGTTGTGCTCAATATGATGACTGAATGTCCACAAAGGCTCTTCTAAGTTCTTTGGAAACTCTTTACTGGAGGACAACGGAACACATTTTCTATTGCATCAACAAGGCACTCTTGAAAACCAGTTAAAAAGGACTTAATATCAACCCTGATAAAATTCCTTTCTTTATGGTCTCTGAAGGGAAACAGAGATAAATCATTGGTCCTGACTATTACTTCCCAGTCAAACAGCTAAATGTAAATAGCTGCATCATTAGATCACTAAAAAAAAAAAAAAATTACCTATAAGGATATAAAGAAAGCTGAGCACTGAAGAATTGATGCTTTTGAATGGTGGTGTTGGAGAAGACTCTTGAGAGTCCCTTGGACTGCAAGGAGATCCAACCAGTCCATCCTAAAGGAGATCAGTCCTGGGTGTTCATTGGAAGGAGTGATGCTGAGGCTGAAACTCCAATACTTTGGCCACCTGATGCGAAGAGCTGACTCATTGGAAAAGACCCTGATGCTGGGAAAGATTGAGGGCAGGAGGAGAGGGGATGATAGAGGATGAGATGGTTGGATGGCATCACCGACTCAATGGACATGAGTTTAGGTAAACTCTGGGAGTTGGTGATGGACAGGGAGGCCTGGCATGCTGCGGTTCATGGGGTTGCAGAGTTGGACACGACTGAATGACTGAACTGAACTGAAGGATATAATATGGATATAAGAGCTCCCAAAAAGAATGTTTTCCATTTTGAAAAGAGTGTCAGTAGTGTTAGTTGCTCAGTCTTGTCCAACTCTTTGTGACGCCATGGACTATAGCAGCCAGGCTCTTCTGTCCATGGAATTCTCCAGACAAGAATACTGGAGTGAGTTGCCATTCCCTTCTCCAGGGGATCTTCCCCACCCAGGGAAAGAATCCAGGGCTCCTACACTGCAGGCAGATACTTTACCATCTGAGCCACCAGGGAAGCCAAGGAGTGTCAGTACGTGTGTGTTACTTGCTCAGTCATGTCTGGCTCTTTGCAACCCCATGGGCTGTAGCCTGCCAGGCTCCTCTATAGTGCCACACTATTTATCTTACTTTTCAGGTCAAAGCTGAAATAGGTACTCAAGTCGCCACCTTTAGCAACTCCTTTGATAGGAACAAGATGCTCTGTCCACATATGAGCAGTAGAGAAGAGCTGGGTGTGAGGAGAGATCTTGAGTGTGATTTATCAAGATGTACATACAAGCACCAGAGTGGATAAACTGGTTATCATACAATTATAAATTGGTCAGGATTTGGTCATTATACATCATTTAGGGATTTATTAAGACTTAATTTCTTCCACACACTAGGCTTATCACGGTTGAGGTTGTCCCAAATGCAGACTAGCTTCGTGTAGTGTTACTAGCATAGCGGTGAACATAGCTGCCTTCCAGACTAGCTTCACCTGCCTACCCTTTTTAAAGTATCTGCAAATTGTTCTTAGTACTTCTCTAGCATTACTATTACTTTCACTAGAAAGAGAAACAACTCTTAAATGCATTTTTAAGCATCATCGTGAGAAGGGAACATTGAATGGTTACTATATGCCCATCTCTATATTGTTATTTCATTATCAAAAAAAAAAAAGACCTTTTGAGGTAGGTATTATTTCCATCTTCCAGTTGAATAAGCAGGGTCACAGTGTGGCTAAGCAATTTTCTTACGGCCACACAGTAGGCAGAGTTTATTTAAAACCAGACTAGGGCCACAGCCTGTGCCAACTTCTCTGAATTGTTTAGACTAATTTCAGCCACTCCATCTCTCTTTTCTAGAATTTCACAAGTTGTGAAAAATGATAGTTAATCTAATTTGGCTTTTCATTTATACTCGTTTATTTTTCTCACATATATGCAATAGATGCTGATGGTATCTAGCATATTTATCTTGTAATTCTTCCATACTCATGCTACATCACTTGTTTCTTTTATAACTTTTCCTAGCTTTTCTTTTTGGAATGAACAATTTCTAATACAATAAAAATACTTGGGCCATTTCAGGATTATCTATCATTTGTTTTCCCTGGATCAAATAGACTGGAATGGTCGTTAGCCGCGGTTTATGCAAAGGTTAGACGAGAGGCCACATGTAGTTTCTAGTCCTGTTTCTTCATCATTAAAGGATATGATGCTTGCTTTTGATTTTATGTCATCTACAAATAATCCTTTCATATTCACTTTTCTGATCTTCACGTCTTGAATACTAAGCCCTTTGCTGCAAACGGATAACCAGGCTTTTGAGAAACCCTTAGTTCCACGGTCTTTGCTAAAGATCAATTTAATCAATTCAATGGCTATCAGAGAAGCATTTTCACTGAACCTGATGGGAGTTCCAACTTAAATAATGCATTATTTGAAAGGAAAGAGTTTTGGTTGTCAGATAAGACCATGTGGTACAACCAGAATGCAAACCATAGTGACTGAGAAGTGTTAACAATCTGTCAAATATTGTGAGTGCTACATGTTACAAAGGCAGAGGCTGTGTTTCAGGCTGTAGCACCATGAGGAATACCAACGTTTGAGGTCAATCTGTTACTGTCATGAAAGTTGATGCAGAGTGAACAGTGCCTATAGTGAGCAGCAACATAGTACCATGCTTTCTTTTTCTCTTCTCATCTCCCGTCATGGTAAGGATTCTTTCTCCAACTTTGTGCAGGTGGAATGTCAAGTCTATTACATCCAAAGACGGTACAAGCTTTTTCTATTAAGAGAGATAAGACTTTCCCCTTCACAGTTATGCAACAGCAGCAAAAAGAGGGTCCAAAACAACTGTGCATCACACTGGGAGCCAGTGGAGGAGAGAAGTGAGAGCAGGTGCTCAGCTGCCTGGTGAATGGCCCATTTAAAAATTCAACAACAGTCAAAGGGGTGTAGGGAACACAAGAGCCACCTCCGTGATTGGGGAAACAGGCACTTCCCAATTCAGTGTTAACTCATGCCCTGAAAGAAGGCACGCTGTAAATCACATTTCCATAAACCTCCTGCACCATTTACCTTCCAAAATAATATTTTATAAGCATCCTCATAGAAAGAACTACTCAAACAACAAATTCTAGTGCTTCTTCAGTTTCATATGTCACTATAAGATATTAATTATTAGCTAGATAAAATAGGCAAAAGCAGCTTTAACATGGCAGAACCAACAGATTATCTTTCATAACTCTTTTGAAAAGCAAATGTGGATATAAAAGCTCGAGTGAAAAACACGCTAAGTGCATTGTGTCTAGACTCTGCCAAGAAAACAAGGAAATTTAAGTGCACAAAATAAAGATTTTACTAAACCAGAATTTCAAATCAATGTAAAAAAATTCAGCTTCATATTTTAATGTGTCTTGTCATTAGCATTTTATATTTATACAAGCTTTAGGGTGAATGTGGCTGGATATTCAAGATGTACATGCATCCTACATGGTGAATAGCACCAACATAGTAAAATTATACAAGTGAAAAATGCTTTTCAGGCAGCCCTCCCCTTAAAATTTCTGTAAACTCTACCATAAGCAGACTATGAGAAAAAAGATCAAGCACACAAAGATATTTTCACTATATCAGAAGAAAACCTTAGAAATGGTGGGTCAAGGCAGCAGAAAATGAAGTATAGGTGATTATTGGGTACCATAAGACTACGGATGCGGCAAACACAGCAGGAAAATATGAGGAGGAAAAATCCAGGCCGTCTGTACAAAACATGCAGATTTTTTTCAAATGTAAATTTAAAGTGAATGCTGCTTCTATGTCACTGGATAAAGCAAAGCATAACAAGGCTGCTCTGCTTCCCCTTAAGCACAAGCGCATAAAGAGTAAGGGATGTGAAAAGCCAATTCTTTGTGCCACTACTTAATCAATTGCACTCAGTTCTACTCAATGACACGCCACACTGCAAAGACCACTCAACAGTTAATGGATATGATGTTGGAAAAGCACTTTGAGGTCTTCCAAAGCAAGGTAGGGGAAAAACCCAGTGGAACATGGTTTTACTACTTATTCACAGTAACTGAGCAGCATTATGTACAGAACTCCCATGAAAAGAAAGTAAGATATTCATTTATTTTTCTAACTCTGATTCTTCCATAGGAAATCACTTCTTTCAAAAGCTTGAAATTGGAGTCGAGTTATCCAGTGTCCTAGTCTGGGCTTGTCAGGATAACCATTACAGGCTGCAGGAATAAACATAGCTTCAAGTGCTACAGCCTACGTTTACAATCTGTCAAAATGCAGAGCTGAGGAGGAGTTCTGTGTTTTTAACTGTATACATCCATCACTAGCTATCATCCTTCCCCCAGACAGTGAAAAGTCAACAATGAAACATAAAAGCTAAAAATAAGTGACAGCAATTGCTCAGAAGAGCTGCACATGGGGCTCAGTGTTACACGTACACACATTCCTTCCCTTTTTCATGACTGCCAATTTAAAGGAATTGAAATTAAGGGCTCAGACCTAAGAAAATAAACATGCAATGCACAATAATGTAAAAGTCAGTCAGAAGTAAAATTTCATGCTCATAAACACATGATCAGTGTTCTAAATGGTATGTGACCAGAACACAAGTAGTGACTAATGCACGTTGCTGCAAATACCATGAAAAATGACAATTATAGGCACTTCAAATGCTCAAAGAAGAATCAGTGTCATTCCTCACAAACTGAAAATATTCTTCATTCATGTTATAACATGTTTGTTTCTAAGTATCAATCAAATCAACATTTATTAAAGACCTATTGTATGCAACGAACTATGCTTTGATGGTCAAAAATATTGCAATAAAAATATGGTTTACATGCAAGTACACAATCAAAATATATGTATGAGTGAGTATATTATATTGAATATAGAAAAAGTATCATCTAGGAGACCACTAGATTCAGAAAAACCAATATACCCATGACTTAAATAGGTTTTTTTGGTTTTCTTCTCATTCTATAAGAATTTGTCAGGTAAAGAAAAACAGCATAAAAACCTTGACAGTTTTAATTTTGAAATCTTACATGCTCAAAAGGACACAAGTTGTCTTGTAACAGTAGTTTTCTAATTCTTTTTCAGATTCAAAATGGTTCACCTAACCAAATCTCATAGGAAACCACACTATATAAGATAAAAAGAGCTATTTAATTCATACAAATTTGCTTTATAAGCGCAAGTTTATAACATTTATTTGTTAGTCAAATAAATGAAGGGTTTTTTTAATAAAGAGAAAAATGTGAAATGGGGAATTATGAATGAGAGCTACATTCTTTTATGAGACTTAGGGTCAGATTTATTTCTGTATTTTGGAGTGTTTTGCACCATATTAAGGAAATTCTGATTCCCACACACAAGTGGTTTACAAATCGTAACTTTTAACAGCACTCTTACTGTTAAATCTCAGGGAGCAGAGGCAGCCAGAGAGCTTCATTCCAGAGCCTGACCCAAAACTCAATAACCTACTAACACAAATTAATTTATCATCATTCATCTTAACCATGATGACATTTCCCATAAAGTTTACACAACAGCACACATCTGGGCTTTTTTTAAATTATAGTATTTAAATCTAAATCAAACCTGTGAGAAACTCAAAGACCCTCCCACCCTCACAAGGTCTTAGGGGTTAGTAAAATTCAATCCCTTCTTACAGCTTGTCTGTAAAAAGCCTGCCAGCAAGCACTGAGTTGGTATCAGTAATCGGATCATGTATCACCAGGGTGGGTACAGCCTATAAACACCTCTTGACAAACCTATGATTCGAGTAGTGTGTGCCACCTGCAGACCTGCTGCCCTTTGGTCTCCTTCATTTCCTCCCAGTGGTCTCGCTCCTCCTCTCCACTGCTGTTTTGACCCAAAGCAATCCAACCAATCATCTCTTTACGCTTCATGGTACGCCTGTTATACACGGAAATCATCAATGTGACATCAGACAGCTGAAAGAGGGCCACCTGGAAAACAAAGGTCTCCTTATAGACGGGATTGGGCTGACCACGTCGGATTGACGTCTTGCAGCGAGACATCTCTTGACCCACAGAATTGAAGAGAAAGAGCTTTCCGTATGTATCTAAGAAAGAAACAATGGAAATGAGAAGACATCAGTGCCTTCTGTTTTGCTGGTTTAATTGCAGTATCTACATGGGCAGTACATTTTTCCTTTTTAACATACTGAGCAGCATCTTTAGGCCTGGAACTTGCTGTTGGACTAACACACGGGCTTTTCTGCTGACTCAGTCAGTAAAGAATATGCCTGCAATGCAGGAGACCTGGGTTCGATCCCAGAGTTGGGAAGATCCCGTGGAGAAAGGAATGGCAACCCACTCCAGCATTCTTGCCTGGAGAATTCCATGGACAGAGGAACCTGGTGGGCTACAGTCTATGGGGTCACAAAGAGTCAGACACGACTGAGCGACTATCAAACACAAGACACACCCCTTACATGAACTCTTCAGGAAAGGGATGATTACCTTTAATGCTTCATGTTTCACGTGGCCAACCATGGGATACCATGCTGATGCTCACTGGAAGGTCTACATGTGCAGGGGTGTGTACGTGCAAAGGCATGTGTGCAGTGGTATTTGTGGACATGTACATTCTTTATCCATATTTTATTTATGTAACAATATATATACATTTTGCTCTATGTGTTTTTCTTTTCATTGTCAAAGTACTATTTATGCCTAAAGAGTCTCTTCTTTTCTCATTCTCTACTTATTCTTTGGACCATCTCATCCCCTCAATGACACCTACCAGATCTGTATCTCTGACCTAGACTTCCTTTCCAAGCTCAAAATCCAATGGAATACCACATTGTTTCTTGTAAAATCCCATCTTACACATATCATGTCTCCTTTTAAAAACTAGCTGCTTTAGTATCCCCTAACTCTGTGAATGTAGCATCATCTGCTCAAGTCTGAAATCTGAACTCAGGACCACATTTTTGACAAGACTGGCTTCCTTACCCCTAGTCCAGCTGATCAATCACCAAGTTCTGTTGATTCTGCCTCCACAACAACTCCCAAATCCACCCACTTTCTTCCCTCCCAGTGCTGCTGAGCTCTTGATGTATACTGTCAGCTCAGGTCACCAACCTCTCCCACTTGCATTACTGCATGTTTCTTTGCTGATGTCCAGTCACTGTATTGACAAATCCCATAGTCAAAGGTCTGTATAGTCAAAGCTATGGATTTTCAAGTAGTCATGTATGAATGTGAGAGTTGGACCATAAAGTCCTGAACATTCATTGGAAGGACTGTTGCTGAAGCTGAAGCTCCAGTACTTTGGCCACCTGATGCAAAGAGCTGACTCATTAGAAAAGACCCTGATGCTGGGAAAGACTGAAGGCAGAAGGAAAAGGGGATAACAGAAGACAAGATGGTTGGATTTGGCATCACAGACTCAGTGGATATGAATTTGAGTAAGCTCTGGAAGATGACAAAGGACAGGGAAGCCTGGCGTGCTGCAGTCCATGGGGTCACAGAGTTGGACACAACTGAGCAACTGAACAACAACAATAGTCAGAGGGGTCTTTATAAAGTACAGATCTGGTTGTATCACTCTCACTAATAAACGAAGACTAAACCTTCAATACACCCCACTAGTCTCAGGATAAAAAACTAAATTTCTCAGCATAGACTACACACCCTGACCCTCTTATCTTCCAGTTTCATTGTGCATCACCATTGCCGTTGTACACTACATCCCCACTCCACTGAACTACCTTCATCCCTCCAACCCATCCTGCTTCTCTTTCTCTTTCACCTCTGCATAAGTTATACATGCCCTCACATCCCAAATGATACCCACCTTCCAGTTCACTTCAGTAGCTCAGTCGTGCCCAACTCTTTGCGACCCCATGGACTGTAGCACGCCAGGCCTCCCTATCCATCACCAACTCCAGGAGTTTATCCAAACTCATGTCCATTGAGTCAGTGATGCCATCCAACCACCTCATCCTCTGCCGTTCATTAGTTTGGTTTAGATGTCACTTTATCCAAGAATTTTGGATGACTACTTTCCCCCATGCTGACCATCTGCAGGCTCCATCAAAATATAATTTTATCTCTCTCAGCACTCGTTACCCAGTATTTCCATCGCCTGTTTACTTGCTGCAAAACTGTCAGTCCCCAGATGGGAGAAAGAGAGATTTCCCTGTTAACCATTGTACCCCATGCCTGGTATAATGCCTAACATGTGGTAGACACTCAATAAATATTAAATATTTTATAATGAATGTTTGTGACCAACCAGGAGGCTCAACTTTCTGTTTTCTTTTGGACTTAAGTTTTCAAATTTGCAAAATGGAGCTAAATCCCTCATTTTATAACCTCTGTACTAGAATGCCATCAGATGGTCACTAGCATCATAGGTTTAGTCATTTATAGAAAGTAAGTACTAACATAGTCTATTACTTTTGCTAAAATTCCTGAATGGATAATTATAAAAAAATTATATCTTAAGACAATTCTATTTTTACTAAAATCATACAATGTATCAATATCTTGACTTTCTCTTAACTACAACTTTTGCCACTCATTTATATGGGTTTTATCCTTTAAACAAATCTACATTTTGGTGTTTCCCAAATTTTATCTTTTTGTACATTCTGTTCAATGTGGGCTAAATGCTGATTAGTGTTTACTGCTCACTTTCCCACCTAACAACCAATCAAACTTTTTGAAGTGTAAACCCAGATCCCTGTAATTTATCGTTCTCTACAAAGGCACTGTAAGATAGGAAACAAATTACAACCTGCAGTTTTCTTTCTATGTTGATCTTTTTCTATTCCGGTTTGATGTGTTATTTTATGCACTTATCTGCTGAGAAACACAAGGTGTGAAATTGCACTTCAGGTGTGAAAACACTTTTCTGTCTCAGAAAAAGGGCTCTCCACTCTTCAAACTGCTCTATGGAAAAAGCTGTCAGCAAACTGACAATAAGGGAGTGAACTTGTTTTTCTGCAGCCGTACAGCTACACAATTCCTAGAGGAAAAGTTCAATTCAGTCACCAAACTGATCTGGCAATGCTGCTGCCAGTTATGGCAGTGGGAATTCAGTTAATCTTGCAAACAAAGACTTGCTCATTTCACAAAGAGAGCAATTTCCAGCTTTCTCCTGGTCAGAAGATTATTTTCTAATTACAAGAAAGGCTATTTACAACCAAACCACCATCACTGAAGCTGAATTGTACATGATTGACAAAAGGGGAAAATAATAAAAGTATAAACGATCCAGTCTGAGGACATCTGACCAGAAGAAGAGAAATACCATGCCAATTGTTCCAGCTCAAAATTATTGAGAGTAATCATATGCTTACTATTTAGCTATCCAGGGCTATGACCAGAAAATTCTGCTTGTGAGGAATAGTGAGGAGTAAAGTTGGAGCAACCCCACGTCCAAGGAGTGGTGGCTGCTCGGGCGCAGGAGGGCCTAGAGGAGCTATTCCACTTTCAAGGTAAGGAGGGGTGGCAGTGAGGAGATACCCCTCATCCAAGGTAAGGAGCAGTGGCTGCACTTTGCTGGAGCAGCCGTGAGGAGATACCCCATGTCCAAGGTAAGAGAAACCCAAGTAAGACGGTAGGTGTTGCAAGAGGGCATCAGAGGGCAGACACAGTGAAACCATACTCACAGAAAACTAGTCAATCTGATCACACTAGGACCACAGCCTGGTCTAACTCAATGAAACTAAGCCATGCCTGCAGGACAACCCAAGACGGTAGAGTCATGGTGGAGAGGTCTGACAGAATGTGGTCCACTGGAGAAGGGAATGGCAAACCACTTCAGTATTCTTGCCTTGAGAACCCCATGAACAGTAGGAAAAGGTAAAATGATAGCATACTGAAAGAGGAACTCCCCAGGTCGGTAGGTGCCCAATATGCTACTGGAGATCAGTGGAGATATAACTCCAGAAAGAATGAAGGGATGGAGCCAAAGCAAAAATAATACCCAGTTGTGGATGTGACTGGTGATAGAAGCAAGGTCCAATGCTATAAAGAGCAATATTGCATAGGAACCTGGAATGTTAGGTCCATGAATCAAGGCAAATTGGAAGTGGTCAAACAGGAGATGGCAAGAGTGAATGTCGACATTCTAGGAATCAGCGAACTAAAATGGACTAGAATGGGTGAATTTAACTCAGATGACCATTATATCTACTACTGTGGACAGGAATCCCTCAGAAGAAATGGAGTAGCCATCATGGTCAACAAAAGAGTCTGAAATGCAGTACTTGGGTGCAATCACAAAAATGACAGAATGATCTCTGTTTATCTCCAAGGCAAACCATTCAATATCACAGTAATCCAAGTCTCTGCCCCAACCAGTAATGCTGAAGAAACTGAAGTTGAACAGTTCTATGAAGACCTGCAAGCCTTTTAGAACTTACACCCAAAAAAGATGTCCTTTTCATTATAGGGGGCTGGAATGCAAAAGTAGGAAGTCAAGAAATACCTGGAGTAACAGGCAAATTTGGCCTTGGAATGCAGAATGAAGCAGGGCAAAGACTAATAGAGTTTTGCCAAGAAAATGCACTGGTCATAGCAAACACCCTCTTCCAACAACACAAGAGAAGACTCTACACATGAACATCACCAGATGGTCAATACCAAAATCAGATTGATTATATTCTTTGCAGCCAAAGATGGAGAAGCTCTATACAGTCAACAAAAACAAGACCAGGAGCTGACTGTGGCTCAGATCATGAGCTCCTTATTGCCAACTTCAGACTTAAATTGAAGAAAGTCGGGAAAACCACTAGACCATTCATGTATGACCTAAATCAAATCCCTTATGATTATACAGTGGAAGTGAGAAATAGATTTAAGGGACTAGATCTCATAGACTGCCTGATGAACTATGGACTGAGGTCGTGACATTGTATAGGAGACAGGGATCAAGACCATCCCCATGGAAAAGAAATGCAAAAAAGCAAAATGGCTGTCTGAGGAGGCCTTACACATAGCTGTGAAAAGAAAGAAGCAAAAAGCAAAGAAGAGGAAAGATATAAGTATCTGAATACAGAGTTCCAAAGAATAGCAAGAAGAGATAAGAAAGCCTTCCTCAGTGATCAATGCAAAGAAATGGAGGAAAAGAACAGAATAGGAAAGACTAGAGATCTCTTCAAGAAAATTGGAGATAGCAAGGGAACATTTCATGCAAAGATGGGCTCGATAAAGGACAGAAATGGTATGGACCTAACAGAAGCAGAAGATATTAAGAAGAGGTGACAAGAATACACAGAAGAACTGTACAAAAAAGATCTTCACGACCAAGATAATCACGATTGTGTGATCACTCACCTAGAGCCAGACATACTGGAATGTGAAGTCAAGTGGGCCTTAGAAAGCATCACTACGAACAAAGCTAGTGGAGGTAATGGAATTCTAGTTGAGCTATTTCAAATCCTGAAAGATGATACTGTGAAAATGCTGCACTCAATTTGCCAGCAAATTTGGAAAACTCAGCAGTGGCCTCAGGACTTGAAAAGGTCAGTGTTCATTCCAATCCCAAAGAAAGGCAATGCCAAAGAATGCTCAAACTATCGCACAGTTGTGCTCATCTCACATGCTAGTCAAGTAATGCTCAAAATTCTCAAAGTCAGACTTCAGCAATACGTGAACCGTGAACTTCCAGATGTTCAAGCTGGCTTTAGAAAAGGCAGGGGAACCAGAAATCAAATTGCCAACATCCAATGGATCATGGAAAAAGCAAGAGAGTTCCAAAAAAACATCTATTTCTGCTTTATTGACTATGCCAAAGCCTTTGACTGTGTGGATCACAATAAACTGTGGAAAATTCGGAAAGAGATGGGAATACCAGACCACCTGACCTGCCTCTGGAGAAACCTATATGCAGGTCAGGAAGCAACAGTTAGAACTGGACATGGAACAACAGACTGGTTCCAAATAGGAAAAGGAGTACGTCAAGGCTGTATAATGTCACCCTGCTTATTTAACTTCTATGCAGAGTACATCATGAGAAACACTGGGCTGGAAGAAGCACAAGCTGGAATCAAGATTGCCGGGAGAAATATCAATAACCTCAGATATGCAGATGACACCACCTTTATGGAAGAAAGTGAAGAGGAACTAAAGAGCCTCTTGATGAAAGGGAAAGAAGAGAGTGAAAAAGTTGGCTTAAAGCTCAACATTCAGAAAACGAAGATCATGGCATCTGGTCCCATCACTTCATGGGAAATAGATGGGGAAACAGTGGAAATAGTGTCATACTTTATTTTGGGGGGCTCCAAAATCATTGCAGATGGTGACTGCAGCCATGAAATTAAAGACACTTACTCCTTGGAAGGAAAGATATGACCAACCTAGATAGCATATTCAAAAGCAGAGATATTACTTTGCCAACAAAAGTCCGTCTAGTCAAGGCTACGGTTTTTCAAGTAGTCATGTATAGATGTGAGAGTTGGAGTGTGAAGAAAGTTGAGCATCGAAGAATTGATGCTTTTGAACTGTGGTGTTGGAGAAGACTCTTGAGAGTTCCTTGGACTGCAAGGAGATCCAACCAGTCCATTCTGAAGGAGATCAGCCCTGGGATTTCTTTGGAAGGAATGATGCTAAAGCTGAAACTCCAATACTTTGGCCACCTCACGAGAAGAATTGACTCATTGGAAAAGACTCTGATGCTGGGAGGGATTGGGGGCAGGAGAAGGGGATGACAGAGGATGAGATGGCTGGATGGCATTACTGACTTGATGGATGTGAGTCTGAGTGAACTCCAGGAGTTGGTAATGGACAGGGAGGCCTGGTGTGCTGCAATTCATGGGGTTGCAAAGAATCGGACATAACTGAGCGACTGAACTGAAGGTTGGAGTCTTTGGGGGTTCAGTGAGCATCAGTCAGAATGGAAGAGAAAGGGTCAAGTAAATACGCAACTTTACTGAGCTGTTTTAATTATTTGGAATTGATAGTGTAATACTTGCTGTAGAGCACCACCAAGCAGTATTTTATCTACTGTTGATGATTCAGACACTTCTCAGTGTCTCTAGCAACATAAAACCATCATCAAAAGGCTGAATGGGTCACAATCCCCTGGTATTCTGGATGCTGTCCTTCTGACTCAGCTTGTCAACTGTGTCACTTTCTCCACAAAGAAGACACCACATGAACCAAAACAAATTATAACAGCAAAATGTTTCCAATTTATCATGGCACAAACCTATGTCACTTGGGATTCAGAAGTCATCTTTTCAAAGAAACAATGCAATACCACAAAAGTTAGTTACATAGCTCATACAAAACAGCTGCCCCACGGCAGCATGATGGTCTGTCACTTGTAACGGACTTAGCCTTGGGGTGGGGGTGGGGCTTATGATTCTCTGGGCAAAGGAAAGGAATTTGGTCATTTAAACTCTCCTTAGCTTCTAATGTATTCATAATTATTAAATATCTTCAATATATATGAGATATACAATATACATTGTACATAGTATGTATATACAATATACATAGTATATACATTAATACTACCCGTACTTAAGTACCAATCACAGATGCATGCTTAGTTGCTTTACTCATGTCCAACTTTTTGTGACCCTATGGACTGTGGCCTGCCAGGCTCCTCTGTCCATGGGATTCTCCAGGCAAGAATACTGGAGTGGGCTGCCATGCCCTCCTCTAGGGGATCTTCCTGACCCAGGGACTGAACCTGCATCTCTTACTTCTCCTGCATTGGCAGGTGGCGTCTTTACCACTATCACTACTGGGGAAGCCCCATTTGACATTTAGCATTTTTCATATTTACTATTGACCTTTGTGGAGAAGGCAATGGCACCCCACTCCAGTACTCTTGCCTGGAAAATCCATGGACGGAGGAGCCTGGTAGGCTGCAGTCCATGGGGTCGCTAAGAGTCGGACACAACTGAGCAACTTCACTTTCACTTTTCACTTTCATGCATTGGAGAAGGAAATGGCAACCCACTCCAGTGTTCTTGCCTGGAAAATCCCAGGGATGGGGAAGCCTGGTGGGCTGCCATCTATGGGGTCACACAGAGTCGGACACGACTGAAGCGACTTAGCAGCAGCATTCACCTTTCTGCTTGATATTTAGGAAATAAAATATAATTGAAGATCCTTGAGTATTCCTCCTACATCCTGTTTGGTTTCCTTTCTCGCTACAGGTAGTTTCTCTCCTGGATTTGGAATTCATCAACTTTATGTATATTTCTAACCTTTCACTATAAAAGTAGCTGTAAATAAAGCTATCCAGATTATACTTAAATTATTTCACACATTTAAAAGTATTTAGCATTTTATGTATGTCCTCCCAAAGCTTGTCTTCTCTTGAATTCAGCATTAACTTTTTTATATTACTTAGACTGTTGTATACACCAGTGATGCATTTAAGTGCATAGTGTTCTAGTATATTAATAAACCACAAGTAGCTTATTCATTATTTTAATTAATGGACATTTGTTTTTAATGATAAAGAATTGAAAAGATTTCAGTGAATACTTTGGTATTTTATATCATACCAACATTTGAGAATTTCTCTAATACATCCCTATGAGTGGATTATTGGCTCTTTATAAATTCCAGAGACAAAATCTTGTTATTTTTATTGTTAATGCCTTCTCCATGCCTGTGATTTATCCTTTTGCTTTGTGTATAGTAACTTTTGCCATTTAAATGCTTTAATTTCTGTGGAGTCAGTCAGGTTTATCAATGTTTTCCTTTTCAGTTGACACATTAAAAAATTGTTTAAGAAATCCTATCCAAACTCAATGGTCTTCCACATTCCTTCTATGAGTCTTAAGAATTTGTTTTGCAATCTGATCTTTAATCCACCTCAGATTGCTTTTTGTATGTGGCGTGAGGTAGGGATCTGATTATTTTCCCAAATCAGAAGCATTATACATTAAATAACCCATTATCTCCCAGTTGTAATGTAATGTTGATCAGATATCAAGCATCTAGCTTTAGTGTCCTTCCCTTAGCTTGATATTTATTATCATCCTTTTATGTCTTGATATCTGTTAGGAAGAATCCTTATATCATCTTTTTAAAATTTTAGTTATTCCAAAACCAATACAGAATTGTAAAGTAAAAATTAAAAATAAATAAATAAATTTAAAAAAATAAAAAATAAAATAAAAAAAAATAAAAATAATATATTTTAAAAAAATAAAATAAAATTTTAGTTATTCCAATCTCTTTCTTTAACTGGCTCTTGCATATGAATTTGAGAATCAGTTAGTCAAGTCCTTTTTGAAAAAAAAAATCTGTGGGGATTTTGATTGGGATTGTACCGGATATATAAATTTGAGGAAAGCTATTATTTTCACAATATAGATTTATTCTAGCCAATAAACATGTTCATCTATTTAGTTTTATTTTGTGTATTTCAAAAAGTGTTGTGATTTTTAAATAATTTTCTTACTCATGTTTTATCAATGCTATCTTTTGGTATCATAGCTACTGTTACTTTTGTATATATCAATGTGTTAAAACTCTACTTTCTATTTGTCCTTGATGTATTAGAAAACAAGTTTGTAATAAAAAATGTTATTAAATTTATAGGTTTTTAATGCATTTTTAATGCAATCATATTTTCTATAAACAATGACAGTTTTGTTTCCTCTTCTCTAGTTTTAAATTTTTATTTCTTTTTCTCATTCTACTAAATTGCCTTGAGTTTCCAGTTTAATGCTGAGTGAGAGTGATTCTAATGGGAATCCTTACTTCTTGCTTGATGGACTTTAAGATTAAGAATGATAGCTAGTGTCCCTTTTCTTAAAATGCTCACCATCAGGGTTAAGTATGTTCCCTTCCCTATTCCCTGGTGGCTCAGATGGCAGAGAATCTGCCTGCAATGCAAGAGACCTGAGTTTGATCCCTGGGTTGGGAAGATCCCCTGGAGAAGGGAATGGCAACCCACTCCAGTATTCTTGCCTGGAGAATTACATGGACAGACAGTCCATGGGGTTGCAAAGAGTTGGACATGACTGAGCAACTAACACTTCTCTACCACATACTAGTTGTTGACATTTAATACCACTTCTGCCTTTCTAAGCTCTTTTCTTTACCAAACTTAAAATTACATCCCCCTGAATCTCTTGCCAGTAAGATCCCAGTTAGATTTCACTAATGAAAGTGAACTGTATGAGAGTGGAAAGCCAAAGGAAAGGGGAATCACAAATCCTTTCAGGCCACACACCAGTTGCAGGCACGTGGACAGGAATTAGCAAGCAGATGGCAAAGTAGGGTGTTCACCCATGGCATTCAAAGATCCTTATGAGAACCACTCCTTTCACCTGCACAGCTCAGACTGTACCGGTGCCTTTCTTGTGATGCCTGTACTTCTGGATTTCCTGGAGAGAGCTTTCCTGACCTTTACTGACCAGACTTCCCATGCTTGAAGCCTATAAGAAGCAACTTCTGATTCAAAATATAGCTAGAGTATTTCGTATCTTCCTGACAAAATCGTGACAAAGTAATCAGTAATCTAAACTGGAATGCAACTAAAATAAAAATACAAGAAGACCACTGGCCTAGAAGTTGGGTGCCAGGTGATGGAGAAACTCCTATCAGACACTAGGATAGTGGAGATCCATCATTCATATTAAGTGATGGTAAACTGTCATCTGCTATCACTTGGAAGGAAGAAAATATGCTTAATATTTGTAGTTATAAGGGAAAAAATGAAAAACAGAATGTTAGAAGTGTGTATTCACTACTACTGGCTTCATCTAGAGGCTGGGGAGAGGTGAAAAGTAACCTTGGGAAAGGTGAATGTGCAAGGAAGAGAAAGAGAATCGAAATTCAGACATTTCTGTGATTGGAAAAGTTCCTTGCTTCCAAATCTCCGAACAGTAAGAGATAAATTTTTAAAGGCTTCAAACAACAAAGGCTCAATAAACCTTCTCAGGTGAATAATGTGATAGTGACTTGGGTTAAGTATCATATTAAGGATGAAGGCTTCACACCAAATTTGAGGTGACTGAGCCATGTGAATGACTTCTGAATATAGAATATTAGAAGTAATACATTACCTTCAATCACAGCTGAAGTCAGTCATTCCCCCTGTCTCTTCCCCTTCCATGACAACAAGGCTGGTCACATTTTGAGTATATTATCACCTCATTAAATAGAAAGAATCTGTATCCCTTACTTATAGCTTAGAGGAGCATTGCCTGCCTTACTTTGGATTGTGATGAAAGGCAGAAATAAACCTTTGTTGTATTAAGCCATGAACTCTGCAGAACTTGTTATTGCACTGTAACTTTGCCTATACTGATACATCTTCTATTATTCATCTGCCGTGAATTATTTTTGCCAATAAAGCATAGTGTATTTCATCAAGAGCTTCTTTTGCAACTACTGACATGATCAAGTTTTCCCATAAATCAGTTGGTATAGTGAGCTATTAAATACATTAGATTTTCCTAATGTTAAGTCATTCTTGCATTCCAGAACTAAGCCCAATTTGTTGGTAATTAGTGTTTCTTTTTCTTAAACATTATGAGGCTAGGTGGGCACCCAAAATAAAATGTAGTAGAAGTGAGAGCATGTGAGGTGAGAGAGATAAGGAGAGATTGGGAGGAAGAGAAATATTAACCTAATGCTATATCTATCATTAACAAAGCAGTTTTAGTCCCTTGACATTTATTATTATCACCAATATATTTTGATTTATTTTTATTGATTTTGTTTATGCCATCTAGTCTGCATTTTCTAGGCTTTTAAATATCTCTGCTTTTTATGGGATTAACTGAATTTTCTTTATTCTTTTTTTTTTCTCTTTATTCTAATTTAGTCTCTCTACTGGGTTAAAAGTTGGATTAAAATTTTAACATGTACCCTTGATTTAATGTCCAAAATGAATCAATACCTCTACCTTTTTTCTGTGGCTCAGCTGGTAAAGAATCCCCCTGCAATGCAGGAGACCTGGGTTTGATCCTGGAGAAGGGAATGGCTACCCACTCCAATATTCTGGCCTGGAGAATTCCATGGACTTTGTAGTCCATGGGATCACAAAGCGTCAGACACGACTGAGTGACTGTCACTTTCACGCTCTTTCCAAGTACCATCAGTACCTTAGAATTCTTTGATTTCGGTCTCCCCTTCACATCTTCCATATTATTCCTGCTAGGGATTTCAGCTCCACCTTATTGCTGTAGTCCCAATATCAGGCACGTTTCCCACTTCTGCTGTTTCTGCTTCACGCAGTCTACACGAGCTCACATTTACCTACATGCTGATCTTTTTGTCCCTGTTGTTCATTCCCTTTCTTGAACTTTACTCCTCTCAGGTTCGATTTCTTTCTCTCTCCCTGAAATCACACCAGTTAGTAGTTCTTCCCGTGATAAACCCTTTAAAGCTTTGTAAAAGAAGAAAAAAAAAAAGATCTTTACTCTTCTGCCACTTGAAAAGAATAATAAGTTGAGAGTGTCTTTTTCTCAAGCCTGTGATGATATTCTCCCCTTGTCTTCAGCCTTCTATTGTTGCTGTTAACAAGGCTGTCTCCAGTCTGTCATTCTTCCGAAGAAAGCCGAGTGGTTTTGTTTTTTTTTTTTAATCGGTTTTATTGAGATATAACTCACATACTGTGGTGACTGTGTTTTTTCTCCTGTTGCTTTTCAGATTTTCTAACGTTGACATTGTTGTGAGAGTTAAATGAGGTGATATAAGTAAAGGAACATCACATATGCAGTCAATAAGTTATGGCTGCACATAAATCTTCATATGTATTGGCCTTAATTCTGAACATGTAATGGCTATTAATAAGTATTTACTATTCTTAATGGAAAATTGGACCAAGATTTTAAAAGAAGGTGGTATATCCTATATTCATTTCTGTGTACTCCTTTTTTCCCTGTGTTTCATCCATAGAGGTTACCCCCCGCCACTTCCCATTTGTTCCTCACACTAAACATGAGCCTGCTTGACTTGCTTTTTTGTTTTTCCTTCCTCTAGTCTCTGCTATTGTGAATGCCTAACAAGGTTAATATGCTGCTGCTGTAAGTATTATCATTGGGGATGTAATTATCACATATAGCTAATCATGCCCACACTGAGAGGCTGGGGAATGCATTGTTTTTAACCAGAGGGGACATCTTAATGATAATTTTTGACTGGGATCATTATATATGTGTATATATACACAGTGCAGTAATGCACTGGAGAAGGGTGGAGAAGCAGAACCTGCCAACAGAATAGCTAACTTTCTAAAATGTAGACTTGTATAGGTAGCATTAACTTGTGAACCCCACTTAATAGGGAAGTAAATGGGATTCTGAGAGGTTAAAACAATTGTCCAGGCCATGCAGTAATTGGGTGGTAAGCCCAGGAAAAGAACAGAACAGAGTTGCTAGTTAGCTGTTAGTGAATTGTTTTCCCACAAAGCCAAATTCAAAAGATAATCAAATGCTTCTAATCCTCAATGGTGACTTCTTCAAAAGCTTCTGTATAAGGATTTTAGAAGTCTAGCAGACGCTGAAAGAGGGATTTTCACCTAGACCATCTGCCATGTACAGATATGGAGACTATTCCTTGCCACCATGTTTGTAGACTAGCCTGTACTATCTTAATAGCAAATATGACAACAATAATGATCTCTTGTACTAAGTGAGATTTTACCTTGAATGCGCCTGACATCTTGACATTGTTCCCTGCTTTGAGCTAAGATTAGTTCATTTTGTTAACTTGTTTACAGATTATTTCTGAATAGGTTCTATGGAATAGTTCCAGTAATTTTCAAACAGCCTAGTTTACCTTCCCTGGTCCACCTATGATTTGAAAAATATATGTAAACATATTTAAAATTTTATAATATGGACATTTTCACCAAAATGGAAGGAAGGAAAGAAAGAAGGGAGGGAGGAAGGAAAAACGGAAAGAGAAAAGAGAAGGAGGGAGGGAAGATAGCAGGAAGAGGGATGTAGATATAAAAATCTATCTATCTGATGAATAGAGAAAAGGTTAAAGTTAGAAAGAAAGAAAGGCCCAAACATATACTTTGTCTTGGGATGGATGTGGTTTATGAAGGATGCTATAGAAGATGCCCTTGGGTTATTTGATTGAAACCCTGTCTATTCTGTCCCAGGTTGAGTCAAGGGTGGACCTTGAGATGTCAACATAATTTAAAAAACAATGTAATGCCCACCACAGTATTCCCTATCAATGGCTACATTCATATTTTATTTTTATCTACCTAGCCCAACTGAACTATTCCAGACCAGACCACTTTTTTATGCCTATTATTTTATAATAAATTATCAAGTATGCTGAAATTTTGAAATAATTATACAGCAGATACCCATATATTCATCACCTAGATTCTTCAATTGTCATATTTTGTTCCACCTATGCTATGGCCTGATGTGTCCTACCAAAATTCGTATGTCGAAGCCCTCATCCCCAGTATGACAGTATTTGAATGAGGGATCTTTGGGAGGTAATCAGGTCATGAGGGTGGAGCCCTCATGAATGAGATCAGTGCCCTTAGAAGAAGAGCCATGAGACAGAGGTATTCTTTCTCCATCATGTGAAGATACAGCAAGATATCTGCCTGAAAACCAAGACGAGGGTTCTTATCAGGAACCAAATTAGCTGATCAAATTCAAATTGATTTTGGATTTCCCAAGCTCCACAACTGCAAGAAAAAAATTTCTGTTGTCTAAGCCAGCAGTCCCCAACCATTTTGGCACCAGGGACCAGTTTCGTGGAAGACAATTTTTCCATGCATTGGTCGGGGGATGGTTTCAGGATGATTCAAGCACACTATATTTATTGTGCACAATAAATATAATGTTACATCAGCTCCATCTCAGATCATCAGGCATTAGATCCAAGAGGTTGGGTACACCTGGCCTAAGCCACCCAACCTATGGTATTTTTGCTATAGTAGCCTGAGATAACAGACTTTGCTTTCTCATATATCTATACATCTATCAACCTGTCATACCTGTAGCCATCATTGTTCTTTACCCCTAAACATTTCAGCACGTTTCATTAACTAGAGTTCAATACTTACAGTTCTTTCATATTATAAGGTAAAATTTACATGCAGTGAAGTACACAAAGCCTAGCACCATTCAGTAAGTTTTAACAAATGCAAACATCCATTTAACCCACATCCCTATCTAAATACAGAATACGTCCATCACCCCAGAATACTCCCTCATGTCCATGCTCAGTCATCTTGATACCAATACCAATCCTGAAGCAACTACTCCTCTGTTTTTTTTTTCACTATATGTTTAAACAAATTTTGCCTGTTTTAGAACTTCATATAAATGTAATCATGCAGTTGGTACTTGGTATGTTCTTGAGATTCCTCCATCTTGTTGAATGCCTCTGTTAATTTCATTCCTTTTTATTGCTGAATAGTATTCTACTATAGAAACATATCTTAATCTATTTATTCAGTTATGAGGACATAAGGGCTCTTGGCCATTTTTGTACACTACAATAAAGCTGCTATAAACCTTCTAATGAAAGTCTCTTTTTTTAACTTATGGACAAATGCCCAAGGATAGAACTGCTGTATTTTCAGAGCATGGTCAGCTATATGAGACAGCACCAGGCCTTTTCCCAAAGCTGTTATTCCATTTTACACTCCCACCAAGAATGTATTTGCCACATCCTCACCAACATTTGGGGGAATCAGTCTTTTCAGTTTTAACCATTCTGGGGTGGGGAGGTGTGGTAGACACACATCTTTAGGGATGCTCTCACCAGCTCCTACCCACTAGAGCTAAACCTGCCTCTCACTGAGCCTTCTCCCCCAGGGATTTGGGGAGAGGAGCATGCATCTGGTGGCTTATTTCTTCTAAGGCCTGAAAAGAGAAGGGTAACAGCATCTATTATTAGTCCACCTCTCCTCTATCTTGCTTAGAAAGAAAAGTTTAAAATATCAGAACAGTCATTTAGCTGGATCAAGTTGGCAAATTCAAAGTTATCTTTTGGCCGACAAAATATTTGATGCAAAAGATCCTCACTTCAAAATCCTAGCCTTTGTCTCTTTCTATCAAGATTTAGCACCTTCAGCATTCTATAGAAGTTCCTAGTCATCAGGCTCAACTTCTCTTTCTTTGGACTTCCTTAAGAACTATTCTTTACATTATCAATGCCACTCTTTAAGGCAGGACTGATAACCCCTTTCTACAGAGGAGGTGACTGCCACTGAGCTGAGGGTCTCAAGCACAGCATTTGTGACCTTCACACACGTTTCTACCCATGCCTCCCTCCTGGCAGGCAGCTCCCTCAGGGTGGACTCTGACGCAGGGTCCTGGGACACCCCCTGACCTCTGTCCACTTTCACCATGGAGATGAGTGCAGTTGGCAGTGTCCCCATTCCCCACTCCAGGCCCATTCATTTCTCAGCTTGCATCCTTTCCTCTTCTCCCTCTCTTTCTTCCAATGCTGCTCAGTTACCTCATAAAACTCTTGTTCCCTCATCCTTTCTCTCTCATATTCTCTTCCATATGGGAACTCGAACTGTACCCTGAGCTCGTCTGATGACTGCCAAAGTCCTGCTAGTGGCATAAAGAAGTGAGACATAATGAAAGACCAACATCATCAACATCTCAAGCTCTTGAAAGTACCAAGAGGTCCCTTTTAGAATCTCCACAAAAGAACCTTCTACTTTCTCAGTCCTTCCTAATTAAACTGGCTTTTCCTTAAGTACCAGCATTCCATGTAAACAGAAAACTTTTGTCTTCACCGTTGGGTTTCTGTTTTAATTAATAGCATCACAGCAACATTGTCTTCTATTACTTTGGTCGCAAAGATACAGCATGTCAGTTACATTTTCAGTTACACTGCATCACTATTTTATGTAAAACCATGTAGTAAATGCCAATCTGACTTAAACTTCTGGAAGGAAATCAATTTCAAAATGAGGACTTGACTTGTTTTCCTACTCAGTTTTAAATATTTGTTATAATAGTTTCCTTTTTGGCATATTTTCCTTTATAAAGAAATGTGGAAAGATACCTTAGCACCATTCTCAAAGCACAGTTTTACATGTAATATCCCTACCTGAAAAGTATATATTATTATGAACCCATTTTACAAATAAGAAAACAGAGTCAAAAAATTCAGTAACTCACAGCTAGCAAGTGGCAAAAACCTTAGTTTAGCATCCTCGAGTTGATACTTTCTTAGCCACCATACTGTCCTTCTCCCCTGTATTGCCTGGAACCTCTCAGCATGCAAATTAAAGCCTCCCAACATGCATTGGAATAGACATGATTGTGTGGTCCACCTCCCCCATCATTCTCAGCAGCTGCACCATCTTCTTCCCCCCAAATTGTTCAGATCTCACCAAATCTCAGAAAACAGGAAAAGAGACCAGCAAAAGTTCTACAGGGAAAGCAGTAGATCCAGATCTTTAGTAAACCCAGAGCTATTTTTTTAAAAGCTATATCTAGAAAGGATAGTCTATCCATACAATTAATAATCAATATGTACTATGGATTTTAGATAGCTCTTATGTGGTTCTGAGCCTTGATACAGAATATAGTTTATGCCCCTGGTCTCTTCTGTTATCCAGACTGCTGCACTTTCCTTACTAACTTGCTCTAATGACTTTAATACAGACTGACTAACAAGATATTATGGAATGGAGACATTGTGGGTGGTGGCACAGTCAGAGACTAAAAGGAGTGAGAGTCCAGATCTGATTGTAGGAGCTGATCTTTTTCCACCAGCGTGGCTGGTGCTGACAGGTGAGGCCAGAGTCCATTGGCTCTTGCAGCCTATCACGTTGTTACTGACCTGGTACTTATTTCAGAAAAAGATTTGGCAGCCTGTGGGGAACAGGCTTACTCACACTCTACCCTACCCCCATCTATTTTACCTTCTTGGACTCAAAAGGCTGGAATTTCAACATTTCCCAGACTCAGCATCTCCCAGACTCTCTTGCAGCTAGAATTCTAGATATATATTAGATTCCTCTAATTAGATGTGCTTGCATGAGATCCAGCAGACAGAAGTGAGGCAGAAACCATCTTCCCTCCCTTTCTTAAGCTGTTTCTAACGAGCAAGATCATTAAATGTGAGCTGATTTTTTAGTAGCATTATTCCAAGGTTCAATTTCTAGTTTCTTGGGTACTGAGAGGCAGTTTGGGCAGTTGGCAGCAGCAACACTTTTATTCTGGCTTCCTGAGCCCTGGACAGCCACTATGGGGTATGTTTTGAGTTGCTCTTTCCAGGGGTAATCTCAGAAGGTTCCCTGGTGAGTCAGGCCTGGGTTGCCCATGTCTTCTTACTCCACCTCCTCTGCCATCAACAACATAACCACTCACATTTCTTGCATGCTCACTATGTGTCAGGCACTATGCTAAGTGTTCTACATAAATCATTTTATTTAAGCCCCAAAACAACACACAAGGAAGGTGCTCTTACTATTCCTTTGTTCCAGATGAGTTTGCTGAGGTTCAGAAAGAGAGGTAAAATGTATAGGATCAGAGCAAAACTCACATAAATGAGCAGAGCTATAGTTAGATCCCAAGTCTTCCTGGCTCCAAAGACTGAACTCTGCCTCTTTAAAGTATTTGAGGGCCTGGACCTATTAGCAGATTTTAATTGTTCATACATGTTATACTGCTGAAAAGACATCATTCTTTTCTCTTTAATACACTCACAGAGACCAGCCTGTTTTGTATCAAGATTCATCCAGGTATCAGCGAAGCCTTCAATCTAATTAAATAGAAAAGTATTTGAAAAATCCAGAGGTATCATTTGGTAAAAATTGTCTAAATCACACCAAGATCATTTTTATTTTACAAGTTACAGAATTGAGATGGAAGCAGACACAACCTTTTGCCTGCCTCTGGGAGGACCAGAGCTGGGGGTGTAGGCATGAACTTACCAGGTGCTCTGTTCACAGCGAGGTTTCGGAAATGGCTGCCTTTGATCATCTCCACGGATAATCGCCCCGTTGTGGCATTGTATGACAGCCCCACCAACAGTTCTGGCGCCCCTCCATGCGACAGCGACTGCGTGGATGAAGCACTATCACTGTGAGACACTGCAGATGGGCTGAGCGGAGACTCTCCACTCTGGAGGGGAAGAACAACAAAGGATCCATTGGCCCCGGCTGTGCGCCTCTCCCATACAGAAAGCTGATATGTTTGGCGAAATTGTGGCCCCAATCTCCACTGCTGCCAAAGATTACTAAGGGCGCACTCGGTGTGAATGATAATAGGGCCTGGAGAGCGCAGTCCTGGATGGGATCCCCTGCGTTATTAGCTGACATATTTGTTTCAAGCGCTGTCTCCATTCACCCTTTCCTCTCTAAAGACAAAATGGACAAAGATGTTATTACTAGTGTAAATCAAACCCAGAAAGATACATGGAGAGCTAAGAAGACATTTACTATAGACCCAAATTCCCTCCTGTGCAATTTGTGCTTAAATGTTTCACGTCCACCCCAGGCATGAGTTCAGCTTCTGTTTTCTGCAGCTTCTTGAGGAATGCAGCAATATAGGAGGCATTTTGCCTTCACCAGAAAAGAAATGACCACTGGCTGCCTACCACCCCATAGAACATTTGGCCCCCAGTTCTGCTTCTTAAGGTTGTCAGGAATACAGTAGATGCTATATTTTTTTTTCTTTCTAAGGAAATGAATTCTATTGAACATGAGCACTTTTACAACTGCTTAGTAAGGAAGTTGACACAAGGACTGTGTGTCTTAGAAACCTTAGGCACCAGCAGAGCCCACACTTTCTGTCATATATTTGTGCATTGCTTGTCCAAAGCATCTGCCCCTGTGCACCAGACATGCTGGGAAGAGAAGAACAAAGAAGATCAGGACACTGACTCTCACCCAAGAAGCAGCAGTGGGAACGGGCTCTGTGGGCCGGCAAGCCAGCCTCCTAGAGCCACCACCTCCTTCATCAGAAACATGTGCATCAAACTCTGTGACAAGTTAGAGGGGTGGAACATACGTATACCTATGGTGGATTCATGTTGATGTATGGTGGAAATCAACAGGACATTGTAAAGTAACTATCCTCCAATTAAAAATAAATTTTAGAAAAAGAAACATGTGCATTGGACTCTGCTCAAATCTTTCTTCTCAACATCTGAAATCATTTGCTAAAATTTATCACCAGGAACCTCGATAAATAAATGCATTGAAAGAAATCAAATATTTCTTAACATCTTAGGAAACTACCCTGCTTACAAAGCCATGGCATCCCTATAGAGCCCACAGAGGTTTTCACAGAACATAATTTATAAACTCGGAGAAGGAAATAACAACCCACTCCAGTATTCTTGCCATGACAGAGGAGCCTGTTGGGCTACGGTCAAAGGGTTGCAAAGAGTCAGACACTTCTGAAGCAATTTAGCACACACAATTTATAAACTACAGGGCAAGGTGGTTTTAAGAGATGCCTTATAGCCCCTGCTGTCTGGATAATGATAATCCCACAAGGAAATAGTTGCTTAGTTTGGGGTGAGGGCCACCCCATCCCCTGGGCTTGTGCAGAAGTGTCCACTGTGAGACCTGTCACTGCACAGCTTGCCTTTCCCCTCAAATCCTCAGCCTTATATTATAAACCCCTCAGTCTGTCACAGTGCATTGTCCAGTGTATAGCTGATAATCCCACTCAACAAATAACAGGTAAATGGGAGGACTTTTACTTCAAGGTTCTTTCACACAGCTCATTTCCCCTGCTCAGCTCTGTGCCCCCAGCACAAAGCCCAGGATCCGACACAGAGTTACAGGGGTGGGAGCAGCCCTGTCTCCATGCTTTATGATGCAGGACTCCTCTGAACTCCCAAGACTTCTGTTCCTCAGGATTTAAGACACACTCTACTCTGAGCTTAGGGGAAAAAGAAGGATTTGAACAGAGACAAGAGAGGGAAGCCTGATGTGCTGCAGTTCATGAGGTCTCAGAGAGTCAGGCATGACTTAGTGACTGAACCAAAACAATAAAGATATGATCTAGTTTATGTCTCAAAGGCTCCTTCTGGTCCCCAAGCTGGAAGTAGTTTATAGGGGTCAAAGGTGGAAGCTGGGAGATGACTAGGAGGCCATTTCAATAATCCAGCAGAGAGTCAGGCTCTGGTTGGATTTTTGATTAAAAAAAAAAAAAATCCAGTAGGATTTCAGATGGAGAGAAGTTACAAATGACTTCTAAGATTTTTGACCTGAATGCAAAGCATGAGATTGTCTTTAGCCAAGATGGGAAGACTGCAGGTAAAATAGATTTGTTGCTATTTAGTCGCTAAGTCTGGTCTGACTCTTGCTACCCTATGGACTGCAGCCTACCGGATCCTCTGTCCCTGGGATTTCCCAAGCAAGAATACTGGGGTGGGTTTCCATTTCCTCCTCCAGGGGATCGTTCAAACCCACATCTCCTGCATTGACAGGCGGATTCTTTGCTACTGACAAACCAGGGAAGCCCAAAATAGATTTTGTGAGGCAAAAATCAGGATTTTGAGTCTAAACATATGAATTTTGAGACATCTATTAAAAATGTAAGTGACTGGATCCCCCATCAGCACAGTCTGAACTCTCTGGCTCCTTTCTTCTTCCTCAGACAAGTCAAGCCCCTTCCCACCTGCTGGTGTCTACATAAGCCAGCCCCTCTGTCTGGAGACCCTGTCTGCATGGCACCTAGGCTGGCTCCTTTGGTTCCTTGTTTTCTGTGTCACACCACCACCTGAAAGATAATTTTTTTGACCCTTCAGAATAAAATGCAGCCTCTGTCACTCTCTACCCCGGCTGTCTATTGTTGCCCTCCTCCACCAGATTGTAAGGCATCACCTGTTTTGTTCACCTTGCAAGGGCATTCCCCATTTCATTCCTTCCTCTGCCTATGTGGCATCTGACATATAGTAGGTACTCATGAACATTTTGGAATGAATGACTGATTGGCCCAATAGCCCAAGATAACTACGTGATCTTTTATGTGATTTTTAGCAGGAGAGCCTCACACTGGGTGATATATATATATATATATATATATATATATATATATATATATATCCCACAGGAAGAGAGAGTTACTTGTTTGTAGATATAAAGGCTGTGCCGTCTTATTTTGAAACCCAGGGACATAGCAAATGGGCATGTGGAAAAAGCCCAGTCATATAAATGGAAGGTCTTAGAAGTGGCTGGAGTTCAGGACTACTCTACAGCCTACTCAGGCGCACGTGTTAAGAACCTCATTTTGAAAGCCCCATCTCTGAGATGCATCATGAGATGTATCTCATACATCTCTGAGATGTACACTGGGGTCAGGGCAGGGGGATAGGTGGTAGAACCACTTATCAGCTAATGAGAAGGCCAAGAAATCTCTCGCAGTTTCCCTGTGTCCTCCTTTACTCTGCTGCTGTCATGTCCAAAAACGGATAGGGATACATCCATCAACCAAAATGGATAGGGATACATCCATCATCCATAGGGATACATCCATCATCCATAGGGATACAGGGGCTATGGGCACACACACACAAAAATAAAAACCCCCTTGTACCATGAAGTGCAAAGCATGGCTCACAAGGATGAGAAAGGCAAAACGGAAATTAAATTAAGGGTGTCTGACTTCACAGGCTGAATATACTACATTACGGGCTGACAATTTCAGATCCTCCAACATAGCACGTCATTAGCAGCACCATTTAACATACTCACACTGATATTACTTCTTGGCTCCAGAACAAGAGTCACTTTCATTTCCCCATCTTGGTACAGGTGGCTGAGATAGAAGAGCCTCTCACCCATCATTCTCTCCCGGGTCATCTTGAGGGCAGCGTACAGGCGGAAGCGGACCGCACAGGCAGCCACATCTCTGGGCTCCAGCTTGGCGAAGGTGACCTTCTCCTTGAAGATGGGGTTGGACCCTCTCTGTACGCTGGTCCTGCCCCTCTGTTTCTTACTGGGCAGCAGCACAACGTGCACTTGCCAGGAGTTGACGCCACTTCGGTCCTTATCCGGGAGGCCCTGTGCTCTGACAATGGTCACAGTGAGCTTCTGGCTGGCAGCTCTATATTCAAAGATGACATCCAGGTCACCACATTTTGAGATGGGCTCTGGGACCCCAGGTGGCACCTGAAAATTGGTCCCGTCCTGTTCCTGCTGTAGACAGAGGGAAAGATTAGGAATGGAACAACGCCTAATACATCTTGGAAAGATGGTGCCCCTCTATGCTTCTTCAGAACCTCACACTTTTGGACTGGTAGCTTATAACCTCACACATTAGAAAGGTCTGTTTCCTGGTCTCTCCATCGGACTGGGAGTTCCTTGAGGGTACAGCACCAGACATATGGTGAACCTTCAAAGCATATGAATACTTTTGGAATGAATGAACAAAGCTTTTACAATTTGCAAAGTGCTATCATTGAAACCAACTGAAATACTAAGTCTAAAATTAGTTAATTATGCAACTGCCAAAAGCTAACTTTTCCTTAAGTTCCCAGGAGAAATGACTCTGCCTGGGCCTGTGCTCTCTGAGCCAGGAAGCCCTGCAGAGAAGGATCCTGGTGCAGGTCATGGACAGGTGAGCCTTTAATAGATTGTCTATGTACATGGTGGAAAAAGTTTAGGATAGAGCTTCTCAAACATTCTAGTGGACTTGAATCATCTGGGAATTCTGATTCAGTAGGACCAGGAGTCAGGTCTGAAATTCTGCATTTCTCAGGCCACAAGGAAGTCTCAGCTAGCCTCCAGTCACTCTTGGAGTAGGAAGGGTTTAGGAGGGCATCCCCTGCAGCCATTTAGCAAATACAACACTGGGCTTGGGGACAGAACACCTGAGACTTGCTTCTCCAAATTAAAATTCAACATTGACTAGATTTTTGGCCCTGGCCAAAAGGGTCATGCTCTCTGTACTTCAGCTGAAAAATGAGCATTAAGGTGCCTGCTTGATAAAGTGTCATTGTGAGGTTTTAATGTGCCAAATCGCTTCAGTCATGTTTGACTCTGTATGACCCTATGGACTGTAGCCTGCCAGGCTCTTCTGTCCATGGGGTTTTTCAGGCAATACTGGAGTGGGTTGCCATGTCCTCCTTCCATGGGTTTTTGAACCCATTCTCTTATGTCTCCTACACTGGCAGGCCGGTCTTTGCCACTAGCATCACCTGGGGAGCTGTGGGAAAATGCTTGGCTCAGACAAGCCTCCATAGATATCTATTCTCATCACTGATCTAATGCTTATTTCCAATCATGGGCCCTTGTTATGAAATATCATTTTTAGACAGAAGTTCACCTCAGCCAGTCAGATCCAATGACCTCACTGAGAAAACTGAGCTGAATCACATTTGCTATAACGAACCACCCTCGAACAAACTATTACTAATGTCAACATAATTTGATTTTTTCCTCTGAAGGCATGCCTCTTACTCATGACTAAATTTTGGTCTGATTCTCACTGTAAATAAGAATCAGTTCTTCTTTATGTACTAGAGTATCAACTGTGCTAAGAACTCTTTTATTTTTAGATCAATATGTACACACTGCTTTTTAAAATGGGTAACAATCAGGGTCCTGCTGTATAGCACAGGGAACTCTGCTCATGTTATACAGCAGCCTGAAAGGGAGGGAGGTTTGGGGGAGAAAAGATACATATATATGTGTGGCTGGGTCACTTTGCTGTATACCTGAAACTATTACATTTTTAATTGGCTATACGCCAATATAAAATAAAAAGTTTAAAAAGCAAAGAACTCTTTATTTTTAAAAATATGATAATAGACCTCAAAAATGCATGTTCATCAACAAAACTCACCCACAGAATTCAGGTGAAAGCGCATGGTTCTCTGGAATGAGATATTGTTAGGAATCCCAAGTCTACCACATACTACCTCTAGGACGCTGGGCAGTTATTTAATCCTTCCCTCCCTAAAATGGAGATGATACCTACTTTACAGGGTTGCTGTGAAAATTAAAGCACTTGACACCTATTAGATGTCTAATAATTGCCCTCTCTTTAAGATTCACATTAGTCTACCAAGAAAACTTGGGCTCCTTGTTTAAGGGAAAATTTAGGCTTCTTAAATTTTTTTTCTGAGCATGCATTCATGTGTGAGTGTTTCTATTCAGAGGTACTTAGTTTCAAGTGATAAAAAGTGGTTGCTATAGAGACTTTTGAATACAACTGACTAGTGTAGATATAATATTAGAAGCAAGTCTCCAAGGAGTTATGCCAACTCAAAAATCAAGTCACAGTCTTCTGTTAAAACTCCCATCTATTTTAACTTACCCTTGATCATCTCTACATTGCTTGCTGGACCATAAGGAATAACAGTTAACACTCACTAAAGCCCTTCCTTATACCAGGTAGCACACTAAACCCTTTATGGACACAAAGCCCATTCTTATGCACTTCAGACCTTCTTGGCCTCTTGTTCCTTCTTCCCCTACAGGCTGGGCTCTAAGGAGCTTCTGTCTGGCACAAGCCAACAAAATCTTTCCTCCCTCCCACACAAGGTAGCTCTCAACTCTCACCAAAGGCCTATCCGCTGATGTCAAGGCTTGGAAATTTACAGAATACTTCTTGTCACCCATCAACATAAAGTCCAGAGTATGTGAGGGGTTCATGCCCCCCATGCAGTAAATTTTTCACCCCTTGGACAGATGTCCTAGTTCTAATTTCTATAGTTTCTTATAGTATAGTTGCACAAGATCAAGTCAGGAGTCACACTTAGTGGTAGACAACTGGATTATATACTCTCATACTGGCTCTCCCTTCCCTGTATCACTTCCCTTGCCCCTCACTCTTGATTCCTGGGACTGCATGTCCTAACAGTAAGCTGTACTTTTGGGAAATCCAGCTAAGAAGCATTATCTTTCTAGATATGCATATTAACTTTTCATTAACCTAATAAGATAGGTTTCCAATATCCTCATTTTGGGGCAGAGTGGAACAAAGGCTTAGAATGCCTAAATAACTCATTCTTTGCCCCCCCAAATCATATGCCCAGCCAGAACTACCCAAGATTTGCCAGTATTAATGCTCAAAGTCCCAAATCTCATGTGAAACAATGGTATCTACCTTCCTCCCCCACAAACCTGTCACCTTAACTACTTACATGCATAGTAAGTGTGTGAGATGAAGAGGAAATAAGATAGGAGATGGGAGGTGGAAACACACACTACTTTGAATTTCACATCCTTTTATGCTTCTGCTCTTGATATTAGCTAACAGTTCCTAGCTTTGTCATCAATGTCAATGCCAAGGTAAAAATATCTAGTTAATGAGCATTTCCCCACTTATCTACCAGGCTCTGCATTCAGATAAATGTTCACTCCATCTGCAGCTTTGTGCTGAGGTCCTGGGGAAGGGTCTGAAATAACTGTCCTGAGTATCTTGAATCAGACACAGCTCCAGGCAACAGCCAGACTCTGGATGGGGACAATCCAAGCTATGGCTCATAAAAACTGGGCTTCGTGGTCCCTTCCTGGGTTGATCTGAGACCAAGATTTGTGAAGGCTGATATTTTCATAGCAATTAATTATTTCAGCATACTCTACCTATCACCAGGCAACTAAAGGCACTCCTCAGGTGGGTACTGTTAATACAGCTAATCCATCTGACCTTCCTGCAAGGTAAAAATCTCTTCATTTTATCCCCATTTGGCAGATTTTAATTAACTTCTCAAGGCCAATCAGTTAATCAGTGAAAAGCCGAGATGAAAAGTGGGACAGCCGCCTCCCTGTGTGCTCAAAATCGCCAACCACCCTCCTATCGTCGTCCTTGCCAAGCCTTGGGTCTGCAGGAAAAAGTCAATGGCCTTTTCCAGCAGAGAAGAGCAATGCTTGCAAAACCATCAGCCTAACAGGTAGGCACACTGCATGACCGGTTTCCTTCTGAGGCAAAATAAATGATCCCTTTGGCTCTCATATCCTGGGTTTTCCTTTAAGATGGGAACACTTGCACCACACTGGCAAAACCCATGAAGATTTAAAGATGTTTCTATCAAACTGAAAGCTTTTCTGTTTTAACAAGATACTGTTGATGTCATCTGTGTGGCCCAAAGTAAACAACCCCACAGCGTGTTCCTGATGCCAGATACACAGGGGAAGAGAGGCTTCTTAATACAGCTAAGAGGCAAATAAATCAATTCTTAAAAGGCGAGCTAAGCCTGCAAAGCAGGCATTTACAGGAACTGCCTCCACACTGCACCTGAGGTTCTACTGTAGGAGCACCAAATTACAGTTTTTGTCTCAAAATAGATAGGAGGTTGAATGGAGCACACAGAGATGTCTGGGTATTTTTGGAGTCTGAGAACATTTAGTGCCCTCAACACCCAGTCTTCTATTGAAGCTCCATGAGGCAGGCAAACGGGAGGTGTCCTGGAGAAAGTAATTCCAAGCCAGTGGTACGGTTATCAAGGGGACAGACTGTCAATAGGCAGGTAAACAGTTCTGTTTTGTTTATGTGGTGAGAGAGCCAAAAAGAATCATATTTTTAAATGTTGAATGTTAGTGTGTGGGATTTGATCTGATTCTTGGCAGTAAACCAGTAGGAAGCAGACTTTTTTTAAAACAAAATGTAAAAGATAGGTAGCTTTGACGGTCTCTACATGAAGGTTTTCTTTTAACCAGCAACAAACCATGTATCTGAGTTGCCATCCCTGGACTTCAGCAATAACTCTACACAGAGTACACATATCCCTGTATCATCTCCTTATGCTTTCTCTATGTGCTCCCGTACCTTAGCAGTCAGGCTTTGAAACAATTTTCTGTGATTTTTTTTTTTCTCCTCCTTGACGAGCATTTGGTGTGTATAACAGTCCAGGTTCTAATAAGAGATTCACCCTGTTTATTTTCTCAGGCTAACAAAATCCATCTACCCTTCTCCTTCTTCTGTTCACACAAAGTTTTATATAACTACATGAGTTATTTCATCAACATTAACTTCAAAGTAGGTATTAGACATATTAAATATTAGACTATTTAATATCTCTTAAAGTCATGCATGGAGAAGGCAATGGCACCCCACTCCAGTACTCTTGCCTGGAAAATCCCATGGATGGAGGAGCCTGGTGGGCTGCAGTCCATGAGGTCGCTAAGAGTCGGACACGACTGAGCGACTTCACTTTCACTTCTCACTTTCATGCATTGGAGAAGGAAATGGCAACCCACTCCAGTGTTCTCGCCTGGAGAATCCCAGGGACGGGGGAGCCTGGCGGGCTGCTGGAGTCGGGCACTACTGGAGCGACTTAGCAGCAGCAGCAAAGTCATGCAAGGAGATCAACCCAGTCAATCCTAAAGGAATCAACCCTGAATATTAAATAGAAGGACTGATGCTGAAGCTCCAATACTTTGGTCCTGATGCTAAGAGCTGACTCATGGAAAAGACTCGGATGCTGGCAAAGAATGAAGGCAAAAGGAGAAGAGGGCAGCAGAGGATGAGATGAGATGGTTAGACAGTATCAGTTACTCAATGAACATGAATCTAAGCAATCCTCCAGTCATACTTCTGGATGTTTAGGCACATTTGGGAGTAAGTTTCAACTGGAAAAGAAATTAGGCAATGTATGTTTTATCAGAGATTTATCCAAAAAGCAAAGTCAATGGACAGAGAGACATGACAGACTAATGCCATCTCTTAGAACTTCAGCTCAATTTGGACCTAATAAATAGGTTCATACTATACGATCTTCATCATAACACCTTGTATAATTTCATTTGCAGGGTCATTGTATTTTTTCATTTCATTCCCAAATAATTATCATATTCAAAAATTCATAACTTAAGATTTGGTATAAAGATATATATATATATACTCCATTTAATTGAAACTATGAAGGAAATAATCCAGCCTCCCTAAAGAACTAAAACCTCCTTTATATAAAAAAAGAAGCCTGATTGTTGCTGGGTTCAATCTGCCACCAATGCTTCTTTTTATTTTCCATTTTGATAGATTTTACTTATATATGATTTTTTTTAGTGGCACACATAGGAACTGGGACTTGGTCATCTGAATAAAAAATATATTTCCATTAAAGGCTGTTTAGGTGTTTGTTTTTCAAAGTAATGCTTCCTTTGGGGAAAAATTTTCTTCTTGAAGGGTGGGGAGAAAGGGAGGAAAAGAACAGGGAAGGGAAGGGTAACAACGAACTAGGGAGCTGACAATATTCAAGCAAGGAAAAACAAACAACTTGCCTCTGGACTCCACACAGAGGAGCTGTCAGTAGCATAGGAATCTTCAAATCCCCGGTTATTAAAAGCTGTCTCCATCTCCAGGCTGCCCTCTGTGGACTGCCGGCTGAGGCTGTGGACCACGCTGGTCTCTCCAGGAGATACACCATGGTGCCTGGTGTCCCCCAGCTCACAAGGGGACTGTGAATGGGCAGAGATGGAATCATCTTCACCATAAGACAGAGTCTCAGAATAAGTCAGTTGGCTGGCTCCATCCAAACCTAAATTTGCAAAAAGGAAATTCTTTCAAATGTACTGTTATGTTTCATCTTTTTATCTAGAGAAAATGGGCAATAGCCACTACCCCAATCAAGTTTGCTAAAACAAAACTCATTAAATAATATCTGCTGAAACACACTTTCATCTATATGGTGGATAAACTTGGCCCATAAAATCAAAATCCATTAGTTCATTATATACGATACAAGAAGACTGAATGTTTTATGATAATATGAGCATATTTAGGATGTACATTATGTTAGAAGGATAAAATAAGTCCAACTCTTCACAACTCCATGAACTATAACCCACTAGCCTCTTCTGTCCATGGAATTTTCCAGGCAAGAATCCTGGAGTGGGTTGTCATTTCCTTCTCCAGGGAATCTTCTGAACCCAGTGATCAAATCCACATCTCTTGTATCTCTTGCATTGGCAGGCAGATTCTTTACCACTAATACCACTAGTGCCACCTGGGAAGCCCCTGGAATCAGAGGACCTGGGTTTAAAATCCAAGTTCTGATTAAGAACTTGAACAATATTTGAATTGTCTTAACCTTTGTTTTCTTGTCTATGTGTGTTTGCTTATTCAGTCATGTTCGACTCTTTGTAACCCCATGGACTATAGCCCACCAGTCTCCTCTGTCCATGGCAAGAATTCTCCAGGCAAGAATACTGGCCATTTCATCCTCCAGGGGATCTTCCCACCCAGTGATTGAACCCAAGTCTCCTGAATCTCCTGCATTGCAAGCAGATTCTCTAACCACTGAGTCATTGGGAAAGGCCATCAGAAATTCACTGTGGACATGTGAAATAATATCTGCCTAGCAACCACCAGCCTTTCTATAAATATTAGCCTTACTTATCTGTCTGGCCTCATCCAACCCAGCAAAGCCCATTCAGTACTACCACCAAACTTGTAGACATCTATGGTCTCATAGGCCATGAAAACAGCAGCTGTATATTTTTGTTCACAGCAGTCTTCAAGCCCTCACTCCTCTCCTTTCCTTCTTGTCCATCCGTAGACCCGACAACTCCCAAATCTTCCCTGACTCATTTAGACTCAGAGTTTCTCAGCCTGTAGTGTCATTCTCTTCTCTCTCAGTACTCCCTTACCCTGTTCATCCCCTTCCTCTTCCTTGACAACCAAGTTACCCTCAGATAATAAGGAAAAACTGACAAGAGTCTTACTGTTCTTCCTAAGCAATAGCTTTCACCCTAAACTGCCTCCCACATCCAGAAAGTAGCCAAGGATGTCTTTTCTCTTTGGCCTCTACTCTTCTCCAATGTCCCCCACTCCCAGGATGATGGAAAATTAGAGATATAGACAGGATTCGTGAGGATGACAAACTCAGCTCTTATTTACACACTGTATGATAGCAGTTGTTCCCACCATTGCTCTTAAAATCTGAGCTAGAACATAAGGTCCTTGAAGCTGCTAAGCAACATACACATACTGCATAGTCTTGTCCATGAAAACAACAGTTGTGTATTTTTGTTCACAGCGGTCTTCAAGCCCTTCCTCCTCTCCTTTCCTCCTGTCCGTCCAAAGTCCCGACAACTACTGAATCTTCTCTGACTCCTTCAGACTCAAAGTGGGTTTTATTAAATCCCAAGTAGCTTTCAAGGCTATGCAGATAACAAATTCTTGAAACAGCCAGATGTGTAGCAATATGGAGCAGTGTGGACACTGGTTTAGCAGACAATATTTGACCCACCTACAATAAACACATAAACTTAAAAACACATCATCACCCTCTGCAGACCAGATACAAAAATCTTTGGGAAGACTTGGTTTTCAGGGCACGAATTCCAACCCCTCATTTGGAATTTTGCCAGATCATGGCAAGCCATTGAGAAGTTTTCCATCTGCCTTGTTTTTCTTAATAATTCACTTCAGGCCTCCTGGAAACACTCTCATAGGGTACCTAAAATCTTAACATTCATACTTTAGTTATTTGTCAAACACACATACACACACAAAGACCCAGAAAATGACAGAACAAGGGTTATTCCATTTGCAAAACCCTATAACACAAAGCGGAATTTTCTTCTCAGGCTCTAATTAGCCCATCCATTCCTCACATACACGAACACTAAAATGTCCTATTAAACAGTGGGTCATCCATCAACGTGTGTAGCGCCCAGCAGGATCTCAGCACAAAATCTAACTCTGCCAAGAAATTACCCCCATAAAATTGTCTCATGACTTCAACTCCTACAGTGATAATACTTAGATCAGTAATAAGGGAATTTTCAAAAGCTACATTAAAGCCTTAAAAAGCTATTCATAACTGAAAAACGTAAGAACTAAATTAATGTAACAAACCATTTTCCTTGACAGACAAGCAAGGAATGAATTAGAAAGGCAAATCTTGGGGACAAGTCAAGTTGCAAGGAGGGGGAAGGGTTATTCACTGTTACATAAAGCATCTTGGCGTGCTTTAAATTAAAGAAGGTCATGTCACCTTAAACACACACAGAAAAGTATTGCCTGTTGTCAAGAAATGTATCCTGGCTTCTTAGAAATTATAGAGCATAATTGTGTCACATCAACCATATTTATTTTATTAGAGGAAATTTTTTAGTCCATATCCCACTTTGATGGAGTATAAACCTATTATCCTTTTATGCTTTCTTTTCTACTACAAGACCCTTCCCTCCATCACCCATACTTTTGCCTACCATTCGTGATGGTCAATTTTATGTGTCAGCTTGGCTATAGGCCTCAATTATTCAATCAAATGCTAATTTAGGAGTTGCTGTGAAGGCATTTTGTAGATATAATTAAAGTTGACTTTCAGTAGAGGGGATTATCCTACATAATCAGTCCCTTGAAAGGCCTTAAGAGGAGAACTGAGGCATTCCTGGAGGAGAAGCAATTTCATCTATAGACTGAAGCTTTAGTTCCTTCCTGAGTTTCGGCCTCTCCTTCTGAACAGTGGATTTCAGAGCTCCCACAATCACATAAGCCAATTCTTTGCAATAAATCTCTTAAAATACACACACGCACGCGCGCACACACACACACACACACACACAGGGGATAACTGACTTGTTTTAAATGACACCAGGAAGGTAATGATTAATTACTATGAAACATCTTAAGAACTAAATATTTCACAAACAAAAATAAGGCTTTGCTCAAAACAAACAAAAAGTCCAATAAGTGGGCTAATATTCTGTAGCCCACCTTGCATGCATAGAGACCTCATGCACAGCTCCTGATTCAGATCACTTAGGCCAAGCCCTCTTTGACATTATCAGGAATACAGTGACAACTAATTCACAATAACACTAAATCAGATACGTGAAACAAGAGAGAACTTAGCTGGAATATGAAGAAGGTTTTAAGTGGGTTTGGACCTTAAATTTCACTGGTTCTACATTCTGAATGCACCCTTTAAGTGAAAGAATTGTCTACAATTAAATTTGATCTTGGGGCTTCCCAGGTGGTACTAGTAGTAAAGAACCCACCTGCCAATGCAAGAGACATAAGAGATGGGGGTTCTATTCCTGGGTGGGAAAGATCCCCTGGAGGAGGGCATGGCAATCCATTCCAATATTCTTGCCTGGAGAATCCTAAGGACTGAGGAGCCTGGTGGCCTACAGTCCATAGGATTGCAAAGAGTCAGACACAACTGAAGCAACTTGGCATGCACGCATGCAAATTTGATCTTAGAAAAACAAGTTTAAGGTAGAGGGGAAAATAGCTAAAGAGAGAATAGGCGTTAAAAAAGTTCTCTCTGGGGTGCATGCTTAATCTTTTCATTATTCTTTACTGCTGACACAAATTCAATGATCTAAAAATGAACAAAAAGAAATGGCACAGAAAAAATCATGCAATAAAAATTACATGAACATTTCCACGGCATTTGATAGCCTAAAATTTAGCCTGCAGTTAATCATTCTTATGAAAACTCCTGCTGATTTTCTTCAAAATGTACAGGTAATTCATTCAGTGTAGTAGACTCATTCCACCCTCCGGTAGAGAAAAATGCAGACTTTCTATCACCATCTGTCAAAAAACTCAGAATCCCACCAGTTACGACAAAAGTTGCTGCTAATTCCAGGAAGGTTGAGGGCTAGAGTGTTTGTCAGAACTCTCAGAACAGTGTGTTTGTATAAATCAAAATCCAGACACTTAGGCCTCTGGGAAATGGGGCCATTAGCTTTAGAATTAAACAAGCTACTCATTGGGGATCAACTGGGATTAACTTTCATTAGCTAACATTTGCCCTCTCAGTGGAGAGAGAGGAGTGCTGTGATGTAACAGCAGCGAAAAAGAAAACAGGAGAGAGGGTGAGGAGATTACAGAGGGCCTCTTGCCACTGTTACTATTCTTTGGTTACACTGAGTGTTTCTCTCTTGGCTTACCTGGGCTAAAAAGATGAGCAATAAAATGCTATGTGAACCATGTGCCTAAGTAAAATTACATTAGGTCAGCAAATTATTATATTCCTGCTAAATAATAGGGCTCATTTGTGAATTTTCCTTTCTGCCTCCTTTGTTCTTTTTTTGCCCACTTCATCCATGTCATCAAATCAGAAATTTCTTCTGTTATCATCTCTCAGTTCTACACTCTCCTTTTTGTCTTCCTACTACTAAGTGCTGAAAAGCAAGGAAGACCAACTATGACCCCATTGGTTGGATGAACCACAGCACCAGAGGAAAGAAGGAAAAGATAAGAGAACCCAGGTCATTTTAGACCAGGTCACTGTGGTAGACAGTATGACATTTTCTCTGGCTTTTTTTTTTTTACCAGATACACTTCACAGACTGTTCCCTGTTTCAGCGTCCTACACCTTTCAGGGTTCTGGGCATAAAGGAGTCAGAGAGATAGAGATGCCTGACCTTTGCTATAGAAAGCACTAAGAAATATCGTACTGTTCTTTCCCTAGGTTGTTTTGTGTGCCTGGTGGGCAGGGAGAAGGACCCTTGACAAGCCCCACTCACAGTCACAGGCTGTGCTCACCCTGCCCTGAGTGTCCCCCTCTCCCTTTGTGAAAAATACACTTAATATGAAGATGGAGGGTGGCAAGAGATCTGCTCATTCCCAGGATTCTAATACAGGTTGGGCTCCAGAAATCACAGGGCATGAGGGAGAGTGCAGGGTACATGTTGTTTAAAAAAGGTTATTCAATATTATGAAAACACATTATTTTTATTTGGAAGGTAAAACATAGCTATTGTTTTAATAATACAACCTATCATCTGGGGTTACATAGATATATGGAAAATGGATCCTACATTTTCAAATGGGAGGAAAGGCACAGAAGTACAACATCAGCAGACACGTATATAACATTTTTGTACTTGTCAGAATGGAATGAAATTTTATAAACCTTGAAAAATACTATTCTAGTTATTAGCTGTCAAAATGTACAAAGCAGTTAACTATGAGGAAGGAAGGGGGTTCCACAATTCAGGATCAAGACTTTGGTACTACTGATCCATTCTCTCTGCATGAGGCTCCTTGGAAGATCTGAAGCAGCCCTTTTGCCCTGCCCCACCTTCTAGACATCACCCTTCTTTTTGCTCTCCTCTCTGGACTCACAAATACCAGTGCAGTGACTCAAAATCATTCTTACCATTAGACATACCTGGTCTAGATAAAGGAAAGGTTTGATGCAAAGAATACCTTTGCAGGTGGACACTTCTGTGCTGTCTTCTTTGTGGGTAGAGAGACAGTGACTGGGTTTTGGTTTATGCTCCAATCCTGTCTGCTTTCCTTTCTCAGGTGCTCCCGAGCGGAAACTCTGGGACCGGGACACAGAAATCTCAAATTGTTTGATCACCTCCTCATCACTGTCAGAAGATGTGGACAGCTCTTCACCATCTCCGAAGCTGTTAACTGGAAGCAAACGAGAGCCATGAGTCTTCTATGGGGTCCACAAGAAAACAGAGACAGGTATTCCAGAGAAGCAGTGGTCAATTAATCTGGATCAAAGCAGACAGAAGGTGGGTAGAAAGAATTTAAAGCACTTTTGAAACACAAGTTTTGAGTCCAAAGGAATGAAACAGGAAAAGAAAGCTCAGAAGGGTAATTAGAACTACAGGGCTAGAGCTCAGAGAAAACACTGGTACCCCCTTCCCCATGCCACCCCCCTGCCAGCGCCCTGTAACCAACATACTGAGCCCTCTTGAGCTGGGCAGCCTGCTGGGCCGTTACGCTGCTGACATGTGCGCACGACTAGGAATAGGACTGGCAACCTGGACACACATGTATCTTATGTGTATTTCTAGCTGCTGCTGATGAAAAATATGCTCTTTGCCTCATCTCAGCTATTATCACACAGAAAAAGAGATATTAGCTACTGAGATCTTCCAAAAGCTTTCTAGATTTGAAAAGCGACACCACGATGTGTCTTAAAAAATAATGAATAACTAGTTTATACTAGAAATGCCCTTCTTCATCACCAACAACCCAACCCAGACACTCTGAATCAATCATTCATACCGCCTTCCCACCCCAGCACACTGGTCAGTCCTCTTCACTTCTCCAGCAGTATCTGATCATTCCTGCCCTTGCCCATGTTGTTCCTTCTGCCAGAAACCCTCCCTCCCCACACGTTTACCTGGTTGACTCCTCTCAGCTTTGTGGTCTCAGCTTGACTTCATCCTAAACACTTCCCTGATTGTTCTACATTAAGGAGCTCTGTGGGCTTACCTAGACAGCATATTAAAAAGCAGAGACATTACTTTACCCACAAAAGTCCACCTAGTCAAAGCTATGGTTTTTCCAGTAGTCATGTATGGATGTTGGACTATAAAGAAAGCTGAGTGCTGAAGAATTGATGCTTTTGAACTGTGCTGTTGGAGAAGACTCTTGAGAGTCCCTTGGACTGCAAGGAGATCCAATCAGTCCATCCTAAAGGAAATAAATCTTGAATATTCATTGGAAGGACTGATGCTGAAGCTGAAACTCCAATACTTTGGCCACCTGATGCAAAGAACTGACTCATTTGAAAAGACCCTGATGCTGGTAAAGATTGAAGGCTAGAAGAGAAGGGGACGATAGAGGATGAGATGGTTGGATGGCATCACCAACACGATGGACATGAATTTGAGTAGGCTCCGGGAGTCGGTGATGGATAGGGAGGCCTGGCGTGCTGCAATCCACAGGGTCGCAAAGAGTCAGACACGACTGAGTGGCTGACCTGAAGGAGTTCTATTCCCTGCACTTGATATTTTTTCTTTCTTCTCCCCAATAAATTCCATGAAAATAAAGATATCGCCTGTTTTGTTATCTGATGTCGCTATAGTACATAAAACAATGCATGCTAAGGAGTAAGTACTTAATTAAACACTTGTTGAATGTTGTCTGGATTGATGAATACTCAGTGTTTTCTCTCAAGCCTGAGCCCTTCTCTCACCCCCAACACTCACACATGATCCCCTGTGTCTGGAATACTCTTCTCTAGTCCCCGTCTAAACTAGTCAAGAATCCAGCTCACCACTAAGGTCTCAGCAGAGGTATCATTTCTTCCAGAGATTTCTTCCTTGATCCCTTAAATCAACTTTAGGGATTTAAGGCTCCTTCCATGTGCTATAAAATCACTCTCTAGCCTGTCCTGTCAGTGCTTCCTCCAGCTTTGTGGTAGAAATTACCTATTTAACTGCCAACCATTCCATCTAACTTGTACACACCCTGAGGATAAGAAGCATATAAAACCGCCCACCCCTGTGTCCCTCCAGGCACTACCTCTCTGTCCGGCAAGGGCAGATGACACTGTAAATATCTGCTGAATATGGACTGGAACTATAAATAACAGGAAATTATTTTTTACAGATTTCCTCTTTTCATCCAAAACTCACAGTGGTTCCAGGGAAGGATATGGTTGTTAACAGGACAGTGGGTCCTGAAGATCAGTTAAGAATTAGAGGCTAGGAAGAAATTTAAAGGCCACATTTTAAGCGAGAGAAAATACTTGAAAACACTCACCTGGCCAAACATTTACTCTCTGGCTTAAGAGTTGATTTTCCTGAGGCTCTTTGGAAGCAGTTATAACAAACACATATTGAATGTCTTTCATATGCCAGGAAGTGTCCTAAGTGTCTTACACATATATCATTTAATTCACAAAAAACCTCTGTTACTGTTCCCATCTTTCCCATATGAAAATTGAGGCAGAGAAAAGTCTACAACTGTCTGAAGATCACACTGCCAGGAGGGGGTAGAACCAAAATTTGAATCAAGGCAGTCTGTCTCTAGAGGCCACACTTCTAATCACTCTGCTGGAGAATCAGAAAGAGGTGGTAGAAAGAACTCTTATTCTTTGTGCTCACTCATATTAGCCAGCTGAGTCTATGTGGCTGAGACTGTTAATCTCTCTGACCCTGTTTCTTCATTTGTGGATCATTTCTAATGTATGGATCATTTTCCAGGTCTTTTCTGGATCTAAATTCTCTGACTCCAAACTCTCTACCTGACAGGTGTCAACATTCAATCTATTTCTCTCTTTTATGGAGTAGCTGATCCAGTGACTTAAGAGCATATTGTATTCAGCTCACTCAATTTTATTGTTGTCTGGGACCAGACCCATGGCAAGACATTGAAAGCTAAGTGTTAGAAGAGATTTCATTACCATCCCAACAGAACACCATTACGATGAACAGTCTCTTCACGTCTCGGTGTGCTAGGCATAGTTCTCTAGCATGGGATGGACCATCACATGTGGAAGAGATCCATACACTAATAGGACCAAAACTAAACTTTCCCCACCTTTAGAGCATAGGACCATCTACACACCACGGAGGCAGTCAAGGGAATATATGTACTGGAGAAGCGGTTGTATTAGACATCCACTGGCACTTTTTCCAACTCTGAGATTCCATTCCATGTGTACTACTAGGCCATTTGTATTCCATTAGTATTACTATACCAGGCCACATGGCCTGCCTCCTGAGAAATCTGTATGCAGGCCAAGAAGCAACAGTTAGAACTGGACATGAAACAACTGACTGGTTCCAAATTGGGAAAGGAGTACATCAAGGCTGTATTTTGTCACCCTACTTATTTAACTTATATGCAGAGTACATCATGAGAAACGCTGGGCTGGAAGAAGCACAAGCTGGAATCAAGATGCCAGGAGAAATATCAATAACCTCAGATATGCAGATGACACCACACAGCAGAAAGTGAAGAAAAACTAAAGAGCGGCTTGATGAAAGTGAAAGAGGAGAGTGAAAAAGTTGGCTTAAAACTCAACGTCCAGAAAACTAAGATCATGGCGTCTATCCTATCACTTCATGGGAAACAGATGGGGAAACAATGGAAACAGTGTCAGACTTTATATTTTTGGGCTCCAAAATCATTGCAGATGGTGACTGCAGCCATGAAATTAAAAGACACTTGCTCCTTGGAAGAAAAGTTATGACCAACCTAGATAGCATATTAAAAAGCAGAGACATTACTTTGCCAGCAAAAGTCCATCTAGTTAAAGCTATGGTTTTTCCAGTAGTCATGTATGGATATGAGAGTTGGACTATAAAGAAAGCTGAGTGCTGAAGAACTGATGCTTTTGAACTGTGGTGTTGGAGAAGACTCTTGAGAGTTCCGATCCAACCGGTCCTTCTAAAGGAGATCAGTCCTGGGTGTTCATTGGAAGGACTGATGTTGAAGCTGAAACTCCAATACTTTGGCCACCTGATGCGAAGAAGTGACTCATTGGAAAAGACCCTGATGCTGGGAAAGATTGAAGGCAGGAGGAGAAGGGGACGACAGAGGATGAGATGGTTGGATGGCATCACCGACTCAATGGACGTGAGTTTGAGTAGGCTCTGGGAGTTGGTGATGGACAGGGAAGCCTGGCAGGCAGCAGTCCGTAGGGTCACAAAGAGTCAGACACAACTGAGCAACTGAACTGAACTGTATTACTATTAAATTACATACTATTAATATGCTTAATTACATTAATCACATTAACATATTTTAATTGTATTAATAGTGACTAATATCATTAATAGTATACTATTGTTTTACTATTAAAACTTTTCAGAGTCAAAAGTCATCAATTTCAAATTGAGTTAGTCCACAAGAATTTCCTCATATATAAAATTAAGAATTATAATTCATTAATTTTACAGTATTGGGTCCCTGATTTTTTTCCCAGTGAGTCACTGATCATCCACAGAGCACAGATTCTCCTCACTCAATATAATAACCATTACTGAGTCCAAGCTTGCTCTGCTCGCTGCACAACGGTCCAATGAATCCAAGTCTCAAAGGGTTGCAGCAAGGAAGAGATGTTAATTGGAGAGTCGGCTGACCAAGAAGTTGGCAGGCTATCATGTCAGGGCCTGGTTGCCAGGTTCTTTATAGATCAGAGCTTCGGGGGTGGGGTTGGGGCGGGGTGAGGAAACAAAGTAAAAGGACTATTCGGTCCTTGCAAATGTCCCCTAGAATGGCAAGCTTCAGGCAGGGGAATGTGTTACTTTCACTTCCTTAAAATCCTTCACAGTTGGGCTGCTTAGGTTATCTCCCTGAGGCAGACCATTATGTATTCTTATAATACCAAAAAAGGGTTAAATCACAGAAACAGATCCAGCATAAATTTTAAATTACTCTTCCTTGTTGCATAATCATAACAGCAATTATAATGTTTCCCATTAACTAAACATAGACTATATGCCAGGTATCTTCTGGGGACTTCACATATATTATTCCATTTAATCACCACAGCAACACCATGAAGTAGGGATAATTATTATTACTCTTATTTTAGAGATAGGAAACAGAGGCATAGAGAGATTAAGTAACTTATCTTAGGCAAAGAAGTTAGCAAAGTAACAAAGCTGGGACTTGAACATAGAACCTCTGTTCTTGGTCAGTGCACAAATCATCAGACATTATTGCCTCAGGACACTAGAGCCATATCTAGATTACTTTTCAGAATGTGCGAGAGGGGGTTTTGCCATTTCCACCCTGAAATCTGCCAGGACATTGCTTCCTTTGTGAGGAGAGAGCAGTGGGAAGACGAGTCACCCTATATGAGAGTGAACGCACCCAGGTTGCAGTATAACTGGTCCAGTCTCCTCAGTTCAGTTCAGTTCAGTTGCTCAGTCATGTCTGACTCTTTGCGACCCCATGAATCGCAGCATGCCAGGCCTCCCTGTCCATCACCATCTCCCGGAGTTCACTCAGACTCACATCTATCGAGTCCATGATGCCATCCAGCCATCTCATCCTGGGTCGTCCCCTTCTCCTGCCCCCAATCTCTCCCAGCATCAGAGTCTTTTCCAATGAGTCAACTCTTCACATGAGGTGGCCAAAGTACTGGAGCTTCAGCTTTAGCATCATTCCTTCCAAAGAAATCCCAGGGCTGATCTCCTTCTGAATGGACTGGTTGGATCTCCTTGCAGTCCAAGGGACTCTCAAGAGTCTTCTCCAACACCACAGTTCAAACACATCAATTCTTCGGCGCTCAGCCTTCTTCACAGTCCAACTCTCACATCCATACATGACCACTGGAAAAACCATAGCCTTGACTAGGCGGACCTTAGTCGGCAAAGTAATGTCTCTGCTTTTGAATATACTATCTAGGTTGGTCATAACTTTCTGCCAAGGAGTAAGCGTCTTTTAATTTCATGGCTGCAGTCACCATCTGCAGTGATTTTGGAGCCCAAAAAAGTAAAGTCTGACACCGTTTCTACTGTTTCCCCATCTATTTCCCATGACGTGATGGGACCAGATGCCATGATCTTCGTTTTCTGAATGTTGAGCTTTAAGCCAACTTTTTCACTCTCCTCCGTCACTTTCATCAAGAGGCTTTTTAGCTCCTCTTCACTTTCTGCCATAAGGGTGGTGTCATCTGCATATATGAGGTTATTGATATTTCACCCAGCAATCTTGATTCCAGCTTGTGTTTCTTCCAGTCCAGCGTTTCTCATGATGTACTCTGCATAGAAGTTCAATAAGCAGGGTGACCATATACAGCCTTGACATACTCCTTTTCCTATTTGGAACCAGTCTGTTGTTCCATGTCCAGTTCTTACTGTTGCTTCCTGACCTGCATACAGATTTCTCAAGAGGCAGGTCAGGTGGTCTGGTATTCCCAGTCTCCTCATGGGATTCTAAATGCAACAGCACATGCTATTCTAAGCCTCAGTCCTCAAGGATCTCAGGAAATTCTCTGTCTAAAAATGAAACTTGTCATCCCTCCTAAAAACCCACTGGTAGCAACAAAAGTCAATAGTGGTGCTATTATAACAATAAAAGCAATTCCACATACAGCATTGATCATGAGCCAGGCACTCTTCTAGAAAGTTACATCTGATAACTTATTTACTCCTCACAAAAACCCAATGAAATCAGTACTTTATTATCACCATTCTGTGAATGGGGAAACTGAGGCATCATGAGGTCAGTAATTTGCCACAGTGATAACAGGCAAACATTAATAAACATTGTAACCAGGATTCAAACCCAGGTGGTCTGGCGCCAACGTCAATATTATTATGACCATATTATGCTCCTTCTGTCATCTCTTGCTTGAAAGAAAAAAATCCTGGTCAAAATCTATACAACTGTGTTTGATCATTAAGAATATAAAATCACATATGTTGGGTTAGAAAGGATTTTCATGAGCATCCATCTATTCTCTCATTTTCACAAACAGAAGCCAAAACCCAAAGAAGCAAAGTGTATACCAAGCCAGGACCAAACAGAGGTCTCCAGGTTTCCAGGTCAATGGTTTTGCCACACTATTTTCCATGTTCTCTCACCAATCAGTTATTTTCTCAAATTCAAAATTTGATTCTTACCTTTTTGAAAGATCCCAGCTGCTACTTTCCTTGTAATGAGTCTGTGTCAACAACTAAAGAGTGGATCTGGATTTCATTCAACTTAAATCTTTGAAAATCACTAAGTCTTGTAGTTGTGGCACTTAATTTTCAGACATAAGATAGTACTTTTGGAAACATAGTATAAATACCAAGTTCAAACCTCTTTCAAACTAAGCACTTGGGATATTTAATACAAATGGAAATTTGTATTAAAATCTTCACCTCTTCATCCAATTAGCTTGCTAAAACAACAGAGAAAATGTTGCACCAAGGATGTGGACACACCTTGAAGCTGAGATTGTTCACTTCACTCAATCACAGAATTTGGAAAGATCTTAGACACCACCTCAGTATCTACCACCAGAGAGAATTCAGACTCTTCTGCAATCTTCCTGATGCATGGCCACCCAGCTCCTTCCCTCTGTTCACACACTATTGAGTTGCTACTGTGGGCTTCTTGCACTGACAGGAAGTTCATGACTTTGAATGAAAACAGAGAGTTATCTATAGATCCATCAATACCAAGTCTCTATAGCAGTGTAATCAGAATATTCCTCCCTTTGACTTTTAGTGAATCTTTTCTTCCTTGTAAACAGAGGCAGAGAAAATGCCATCTTCATCTTTCACAACAGGAAAGTGGGACCTCAGTGCCACAGAAACTGTCTGTCCAGGTCTAACATCAGTGAAGCCAGAATCTGGAGTCAAGCTGCCTCTGTATGAATCTGGGACCTTTTCAGACCATTTGCTGGTCTGAAATCTAAGCAAGTTCCTTAATCTTTCTGAACTATGGTGTCCTTATCTTGATATTCCTTACATCTTAAAGTTGTTGATAGGGCTAAGTGGGATAAATCATGAAAGGGAAAAAAAATGCTTGGCATATGATATGCTAAAAAATGTTAATGATTATTATTATTACTCCTCATCACAGCAGTGCCCTATACAGAAACCCATCTAGGAAGCCCTGCCATTTATAAGCAAAGGGAAGAATGCCTATTCTTGCAGGGTCTGACTTGAAAACTCCTCAGAACTGTTTCAGGGAAAGGATGAAAGAAATGAGGGCTGGAATAAGAGAAAATTAAGCTGACAATGTGGGTTGTATCAGCTTCCTTCCCTCACTATGCATTTTTCCAAGTTTAGAGGTGGAGCACTCTGTAAGAGTTGGCAGTGCTGTCTGGATGTGGGCAGTGCTCAACACCTGCTCATTTTGTTGTTTCTTTTAAGGCAACAAAACCACCAACTGGTAGTGCAAAGAGAGGCTTTCTTAAGCCTGTCTGCTGCTATTTTACAGATGGAGAAAGACTTTATAAATGATCAGTGCAGATCCAAACTTATTAATTCCTTCCCACTCACATAGGAGCAATTAGGTGGAGGGAGGTACTGCTCATATATTGTAGATGGGACACGGAGACAGGCGGAGGTGGGTTGTGCTCGGTGGTGCGGTACCTGAGTGCTCATTTTAGCTACGCTTGCAAGAATCCCTAATACACCAGATTTCTCAATACCTACAGCAAGTGTCTGCCCAGGGTGGTTGGATAAGGATAGAAATAAGAACAAGAAGTTGGTTAAAGTGAAAAAAGAACAAAGGGAGGGTCAAAGGTGACAACTGCCCCTCTCAGATCCTTAAAAAAATGACCACATTTTTAGATGCATAATCCAGTCATTTTTTAACTCAAACAGGATAGGAAAAGATTTATATAAATCATCAACCTTGATTTTTTTTTTTCAGACTATGCTCTGTGGAGGTCTGGGATTCCACAAAGGAGCTTCAATGCCACCCACGGTAAAAGTAAAGATGTAGGTGGTTGCTCTGAGCAGGCTGAGCTATACACTTTGTACAATCAGGGCTGTTTTGCTTTATTACAGTTTATATTTTTATAAGATTCTGTTGGGAAAAAATAAAAGTCCTGACATTTTTTTAAAGGTTGAAAAACATTGATATAACTTAACTCACTCATTCTACAGAATAGAAACTAAGGCTGAGACTACTTAAGGCGCATACCTATGTGTCAAGCAGCTAGTTAGTGGCAGAGGAAGGATTACAACCTAGTTCTCCTGTGCACACTCATTTTGTCACCCTACACCTTGTATGAGATGTTTTGACAACTCCATTTCATATATGAACAAAGATATGGCACTTGTAACAGCTAAATATTAATTAGTCCAATGGAAAAACTTTTATGAGTAACATAAAGATCACTGCACTAGGGAAAAGTTACAATATTGAGGATTCTAGTTATGACAGCAGAAGAGTACATGACTTGAACTAACCTAATAATAATTATAAATTCATGAAAAACAATTAAACTATCTGAAGGCATAGAGAGTGAACAGAAAGTAGAAACTAGAGGAGATCTAATTTGTTAAAGAAGAAAACATTACTGGATGACTACATGGTTATACTATTTATCTGCTAAAAGTATTCCTAAGTCTATGAGGCACAGGGCATCAAGGACTCAGGCAGAAATCACAAGCCTTATTGACCTGAGGTGTCAGAGGGCAGAATTCAAGGCAACCAGAGCAACTGGAAATGGAAAAGGAAATCCCAGAAAAGAGGGACCCAGAGAGAGAGAGAGCTCTGAAATTTGCATATGAATTTGGCTCAAGCATTTGGCTGAAATCTGTACTATGTATACATAAGGAAAAATTCAAGAAAATTAGAAAAAGTAATAGCTAAAGGACTAAAAATTTGATTAGACATTTTGTCTGAAGCCTGTCTCAGCAGAGTGTGAGTTAGGAGTTTGAATTTGGCCAAGGGATAGAGTAGCTAGGTAGACACTCCACATTTTCTGTTCAAACTTTAGAAGGGCTAACACTAGAATTAAGACTGAGTAAAACTGAAATAAGCCCAACATAACAAACTTTAAACCATTATACTCAAAGGAATCAACTAGTAATTTCACTGTTGAAACTGTGCTAAAATGAAAAGCAATACTCTTTACAGGAAGGTTAAAGAATCCAATATCTTTACAACATTTGATCAACAATGTCCAGTATACAATCAGAAGTCACTAGACATACAAAGAAACAGGAAAAATATGAATCACCAAGGAAAAACAGCATTCAACTGAAACTAGCCCTGATGGGCTGCCGTCTATGGGGTCGCACAGAGACGGACATGACTGATGCGACTTAGCAGCAGCAGCAGCAGCCACAAGATGACTCAGATTTTAGACGCAGAAGGCAACATCTTTAAAGTATCTATTGTATAACTTCAAAGAATCAAAGGAAAGGGTGATCATAATGAACATGAATAAGGATAATTTCAGTGGAGAAATGAAAACAATATTCAAAAAACTAAATAAACTTAAAATTGAAAATTAAATCTTCAAAGTTAAAAAATTCAGTCAATTTGCCTTTTAGCAGGTTGTAGATGGCAATGAATTTTGAAGGAGCTCAATAAAAAGTAATCAGTCTGAAGAACATAAAAAATTTGGAAAGAAAATAAACAAGACCTCAGTGAACAAGGATAGCATATCTAGTTGTCTGAAATATGTATAACTGGAGTTCAAGGAGGGAAAAACAAAACAAAAAAATGTGGAAGAAAAATATTCGAAAAAATAAGAACTGGGAATCACCCAAATGTGCTGAAAAAAAACACACAGAAAAAAATCAACATACAGAATCAAACATTTTAATAATCTAGCTCAAAAGTTCTGCAGTGAGGCACGTCATTGTCAACTAACTAAAAATCAAAGATAAAACAAAATATTTAAAAGTAAGAAGAGAAAAAGAAATGCATTGCATACTAGAAAATAATAAAACAAAACTGTCATCTCTCAGAGACATTGGAAGCCAGACAGAACACAACAAAATGATAGGTTTAAGAGCTGAAAGAAAAAATAAAACATCAACACTAAATCCTATATCCAGAGAAATCATCCTTCAGAAAAGTATGTGAAATAAACACATTTTTATATAAATAAAAAGAATATTCATCAAACCTTCATTTCAAGAAATGTTAGAGGAAGTTCATCAAAAGAAAGGGAACTGGCAACAAACTGAATCTCAGATATAAGGGAAGGATTGAAAAGCAATGGTAAATATGTGAGTAAATACCAAAAAAAAAAAAAAATTGGATGTTTTCTCCTTTTACTTTTTCTGAAAGATAATTGAAGAAAATATATACTATTGCCTGGGAGTGGAGAGTTGATACTCTGAAAAAGTAAAACATGGGATAACAATAGCACAAAGGAGAGGGGAAGTAAGTGATTTATTCTGTCACAAAGTTGTATAATGTTGTGACATAAAACAAAGAGTCATGATATTATACATGTTTCAATACCATTCTCCCAAGTCATCTCACCCTCTCCCTCTCCCACTGAGTCCAAAAGTCCGTTATACACATCTGTGTCTTTTTTGCTGTCCTGCATACAGGGTCATCATTGCCATAATATCATGTAAGAATCGAATTGCCAGTCTATGTCCGATGCAGGATATGGTGCACGCTTGAGGCTGGTACACGGGGATGACCCAGAGAGATGTTGTGGGGGAGTGGGGGGTAGGAGGGGGGTTCAGGTTTGGGAATGCATGTACACCCGTGGTGGATTCATGTCACTGTATGGCAAAACCAATACAGAATTGTAAAGTAAAATAAAAAATAAATAAATTTAAAAAAATAAAAATAAAAATAAAAAAATTAAAAAAAAAAAAAACAAAGAGTCAATATAAAGCAGTACAATACTAACTCAAAGTGGACTGTGATAAACTAAGGATGCATGTGTAATTCTTAGAAAATCCATGAAAAAAGAAAATACAAATGTGTATAGCTAAAATTTTAGAGGAATTTAAATTGAACACTAAGGACATAGATGATTAACACAAAAAGAAACTAGTAAGAGCAACAGAAGATGAAAATCAGAAGCAACATTTAGAAAGCAAATAGCAAAATGATATACTTAAACCCAATAATTTCCACACATTAGATGCAAATGAAATAAAGACCACATTTGAAAGTAAAGATTGTCAAACTGAATAAAAAAGCAAGACCCAATTATTTAATGACCATAAGTACAGATACAGAGACAAGTTAAAAGGAAAAGGATTTAAAAAATAAGTTATGCAAACTATAAGTATAAAGAAGGTGACGCAGCTATTAACATCAAGACAATAGTTTTACCAGAGAGGAATTATATTTTAAAACAATAAAATGATCAACTCACGAAGACATAAAAATTGAAAGTGTATGGAACTATTAACAGGGTTTCAAAACATATGATGGAAAAACTAATGGAGCTCAAAGGAGAAACAGACAAACTCAAAATAAACCTAAAGATTTTGACACCCTTTTCTCAGTAGTTAGTTGACAGAGTAACTAAGAAAAAAATCAGTAAGTGTATAGATTTGTATGACTCAACATACAGTCCACTGTGATAATGTGGACTTAAAAAGAAAGAATATTCTGCAGTTTTGAGGTACAGAGTTCTATGAATGTCAAACAACACCAATATCTATACAACTCTTACAGAAACCAGAGGAAAAGAGAGCATTTCTCAATCCATTTTATGAGGCCAGCATAATACTAATGAAAAAAACTGACAAAGACGTCACAAATATAGAAAATTATACACCTATATCCTAAAGTTTAACAGGAGGCATTCCAAACTACCATACCAAAAGCAATAAAATATTCCTGAGAAAAAAATAGAGAAGACTCAGTATTGTTAAGATATTAATTTTCCCAAATTATTCTATTGATTTAATGCAATCTAAATCAATATTCAAGCAGACACTTTGTAAAATTTGACAAGCATACTCTAAGGTGTATAAGGAAACATAAGGACTTAGAATATTCAAAATAATTTTTAAAAAGAACAAAGTGGGAGTACCAACCTACCTGCTTTTAAGACTTAGCAGCTACACTGATCAACAATTTGATAACGGCAAAAAGGTAAACTAATTAATCAACAGAATTTGGTCCAGAAATAGGACTACGGAAATATGGTCCACTGTTTTTTTTCTGTTTGTTTTTGTTTGTGTCTTTTAACAAAGGTTCCAAAGCAATTTAATAGGGGAAACTGAAGTCTTTCAAATAAGCATGCTTGAGCAAAACGAATTTTATTAGTAAAGTAGAACATCAACCCATAGTTCACACTATGTGTGTGGGTATAAAAATTAATCATAGATTGAATTGTAAAACTTTACAAAACTCCTAGGAAAAAACATAGGAGAAATTTTTGCAACCCTAAGATATATAAGTCCACATAGTCAAAGCTATGGTTTTTCCAGTAGTCATGTATGGATGTGAGTGAAGTGAAAGTGTTAGTCGCTCAGTTGTGTCTGACTCTATGAAAGCCCATGTACAGTACCCACCAGGCTCCTGTGTCCAAGGAATTCTCCAGGCAAGAATATTGGAGTGCACTGCCATTCCATTCTCCAGAGGATCTTCCCAACATAGGAATCGAACCCAGGTCTCCTGCATTGCAGGCAGATTCTTTATCAAATGAGACACTAGGCAATCCCAAAGAAAGGCAATGCAAAGAATGTTCAAACTATTGCACAACTGCACTCATCTCACACACTAGCAAAGTAAGGCTCAAACTTCTCCAAGCTAGGCTTCAACACGTGAACCGAGAACTTCAGATGTTCACTCTGGGTTTAGAAAAGGCAGAGGAAACACAGAGATCAAGTTGCTAACATCCGTTGGATCATAGAAAAAGCAAGAGAATTCCAGAAAAACATCTACTTCTGCTTTATTGACTATGCTAAAGCCTTTGTGTGGAGCACAACAAACTGTGGAAAATTCTTCAAGAGATGGAATTACCAGACCACCTTACCTGCCTCCTGACAAACGTGTATGCAGGTCAAGAGGCAACAGTCAGAACCGGACATGGAAAAACAATCTGGTTCCAAATTGGGAAATTAGTACATCGTAGCTGTATATTGTCACCCTGCTTATTTAACTTATATGCAGAGTATGTAAAATGCCAGGCTGGATGAAGCACAAGCTGGAATCAATATTGCCAGGAGAAATATCAATAACCTCAGATTTGCAGATGACACCACCCTTACGCCAGAAAGTGAAGAGGAACTAAAGAGCCTCTTGATGAAAGTGAAATAGGAGAGTGAAAAAGCTGGCTTAAAACTCAACATTGAAAAAAACTAATATGGCATCCGGTCCCATCATTTCATGGCATCCAGTCCCATCACTTCATGGCAAATAGATGGGGAAACAATGGAAACAGTGACAGACTTTATTTTCTTGGGCTCCAAAATCACTGCAGATGGTGACTGCAGCCATGAAATTAGAAGACACTTGTTCCTTGGAAGAAAAGCTATGAAAAACCTAGACACCATATTCAAAAGCAGAGATATTATATTACTGAAAAAGGTCCGCCTAGTCAAAGCTATGGTTTTTCCAGTAGTCATGTATGGATTTGAGAGTTCGACCATAAAGAAGGCTGAGCACCAAAGAACTGATACTTTTGAACTGTGGTGATGGAGAAGACTCTTGAGAGTCCCTTGGACTGTACGGAGATCCAACCAGTCAATCCTAAAGGCAATCAGTCCTGAATATTCATTGGGTGGACTGATGCTGAAGCTGAAACTCCAGTACTTTGACCACCTGATGTGAAGAACTGACTCTTTAGAGAAGACCATGATGCTGGGAAAGATTGAAGGCAGGAGGAGAAGGGAATGACAGAGGATGAGATGGTTGGATGGCATCACCAACTTGATGGACATGAGTTTGAGCAAGCTTCAGGAATTGGCGATGGACAGGGAAGCCTGTCATGCTATAGTCCATGGGATCACAAAGAGTCGGACACAACTGAGCAACTGAACTGAACCGAACTAACTGAGCCAAAATCTAGAAGCAACCCATACGTTCAGCAAGAGGAACATGGATAAACAAGTTATGGCAAATCAATACAATGGAATACTAGTAAGCAAGAGGGCTGAACTATTTATACCTCCAACAATATGGATGAATCTCAAAAACATTAAGCTGAGAGTAGTGGGAAAAAAGTCAAAAGAGTACAAATAATATAATTCCATTTATATACTATTCTAGAAAATTTAAACTAGGATACCCTGTCGGAAAGTAGATCAGTGGTTGCCTAGAGGGCGGCAAGGGGGAAGTTACAGAGAACAATGGATTACGAAGGACAATGAGGATACTATCGGAGTGATAAAAATGTTCGTTTTCTTGCTTCTTGTGATGGTTTCACAGGATGTCAAAATTGACAAATTGGACACTGTATACATGTGTGGTTTATCAATTGCACCTTGGTAAAGCTTTTAAAATGTGAATCAAAGTAAAGCTGGTTCCCATGGCAGCCTTCTCTCTCTCCCTCACTGCAAGGTACTGAAGTTCTGTCCTCCCCTTACCAACTCAAATATTCCCAGCCATTTCTGGGCAGTTGAGAAAACTCAAAACCAATGAAATCTAGAACTTGTCCTTCTGCTCTAGCCCAGGGAGAGAAGTTTGAGGACCACACCAAATGGAATGTCTCTCTGATCCCTTCTGTGTCCACCTGGGAAACACTCCTGGCTTTCTGATTTATATTTGAGTTACTAGATAAACCTTGAGATGTAGGCCACAATTTAGCTCTTGTCTGACACCTCTGTGTCCCCAGTTACTGGACCCTATTTGCAACAGTCAGGAGCCACTAACTCAAGTCAAACTTAAAGAGCCCTTAAAATAGATAATGCTGACATAGCCTGGATTCCTCTGCTGCCACATTCAGCTCACTCTGTTTATTCCCGTGAGCCAAGTGTTTGCCAAATAAGCCCCCAATTTTCCTGGCATCTCTGGACAGATATGTGTAAAGCTAGTTAATGTGTAAAGCTAGCTATGTGAATGGTCCTCCATCCAGGGCTATGATAGCCTCATTGAAGCTTATTTCTCTTCCCTTCCAGGCCACTAACCCAGGATAAGAAATGAAGCAACAGGAAAGCATTGAGAGGGAGAAGGAAATGGCAACCCACTCCAGTAGTCTTGCCTGGAGAATCCCATGGACAAAGGAGCCTGCCGGGCTATAGTCCATGGGGTTGCAAAGAGTCGGACATGACTGAGTAACTAACACACACACACACACACACATGTTGAAAGTGAAAGTCACTCAGTAGTGTCTGACTCTTTGATACAATCCATGGAATTTTCCAGACCAGAATACTGGAGTGGGTAGCTGTTCCCTTCTCTAGAGTATCTTCCCAACCCAGGGATCAAACCCAGATCTTCCACATTGCAGGCAGATTCTTTACCAGCTGAGCCACTAAGGAAGGCCAGGTCTGACTACGGAGATCACAAAAAGCCTTCTCTCCAGGTAGTATTCTGAGCAAGACCTATGTTTGTACTCATTGGGTCCTCATTTCTCACTATTTTGGAGTTTCTCAAATAAAAATATTTTCTGAACACTTGGCTTTGACAATTACTCTAAGCTGTTTGATCGTTGCAACAGGGCTAACCTGAATGAGAGAAAGCGCTAAACCATTTACTTGCCCAACTCTTTTAAGCTCTGATAATTTGTATGCCTCCTACAAGGGCATCTCTTGATAGGACTCAAGCGTTGTGTTGTCTTCCTACAATGGTGGCATTTACATACAAATTAATGACCAGGACTGTAATTTACTCTTCTTAGAATGAAGTGACCTGATAATTAAATTTCTGCACATGCAGAGAAAACGTGAAACCAGAGTGTTTGTTCTTGCTTTCTTTTCCCCAACCCCCAATAGTTCTCTATCACTCGAATGAATCCTTACAAGCAAATGTGAATCAACATTTTAATTTACAAATGTTCTGATTAAGAAGACAAAAAAATCTCATTGCCATGGATACTAAAATGAAGGGCTTGGGATATATTAGCAAGGCTGAGAAAGATACTGAACAGATCGTGTACTTTGCAGGTGTTGAGTTTCTAGATTTCTATAATAATTGTTCAGTTTATTCACTCATCTTCCCATTCCATGCAGCAAATCATCCTTAAGGCAATTTCCAAAGTTGTTTTATCTTGAGATAAAACTCAACTGTAGCCCAGTCAAGCTACAGTGATAATTTCTATAAGGTAATTTCAAAGTGTCTTCAGCACCAAATTCACAGTAAATATACCCAAACATATCATGATAACTGAAAAAATTATAGACTGAACATACTCACTTAGCTAAGTAACAGCTTTTTCAGGAAACATAAAAGCGGAAAAGCTATATTCCAAAAGTCACACAATTTGCACATCAGATATTCAGTGGTGGTATGCACATATCATAATAATAGCCCCCCCAACAATCTCCCTGAAAATTAGATAATAAATAATGTTTCTCCATTTTCAGAAAAATTAATGGAATATTTTCTAAATGTTCCATTTTTTCCCATACAGCTTTGGATGCCCATATGCTTTGGGTGCCTGTTATCACACATATGTTGACAAGCACAAGTAGGTAATAACAGAAATGAATATGAACAAAGAAATATGGACATCATTTATCATGCCTTTATGAAGTGACTTAGCAGCAGCAGCAGGGCTTCCCTGTGGCTCAGTGGTAAAGAATCTGCCTGCCAATGCAGGAGTCATGGGTTCAGTCCCTGGGTCTGGATCCCCTGCAGAAGGAAATGACAACCTACTCTAGTATTCTTGCCTGGGAAATCCCAGAGGAACCTGGTAGGCTACAGTCCATGAGATCTCAAGAGTCAGACATGACTTAGTGACTAAACAACAACAAATCATGCCTCTTTCTTTAACATGCTTTGTCATGGACGTGCATACTCATGGCTATGACTATTACATGGCTTATACAGTCCAGCTATAGTTTCTACTGAGAAAATGATGAAAATAAATGCATTAAAATTTCATAGGGTGCCACAAAAAACACCTCAGTTTTCAGACACTGAACCAATTGAACAAGCTTAGTACCACTGAATGAGAAATGCTGCCCTGGGTACAATAATGTCCCTGTTCTCTGTATATTCTTAACTGCCATGAACAGTTCACCTTCTATTACTTTTCTTCCTTACATTTTCTAAGTGGGTTTCTGTAGCTGTGACTTCTCTAACATCTTCAAAGAATTCGCAGTCTTAACTCATTCTTCTCTAGTCTGTCCTCTTAGTGTCTAACATACAATTAGAAATTAAACAAATGCTTCAGTAATTAATAAACATAAACTATAATAGCATATTAGTATAATATGTATATTAGCACAAAAGTATAATAGCATATTAGTTGGAGTGCTCTAGAGTAACAGAACCAATAGTAGAAAAAAGACACACACACACACACACACAGAGAACTGGCTCCTATGTAGTTATGGAAGCAGAAAAGTCCAAAAAACTGCAGTTGGCAAGCTGAAGACCTGGGAGAGCCAGTGAGTCATTCCATCCCGACTGAGAGAACCAGGAGAGCCAATGGTATAAGTTCCAGTCTGAGGGCAAGAGAAGATCAACGTTCCAGCTCAAGGAGTCAAGCAGGCAGAGCTCCTCCTTGCTCTCAGGTCTCCAGTTGATTAGGTAAGGCACACCCACCTTAGGGAGGGCAATCTGCTTTATTCTGTTGACCAGTTCAAATGTTAGTTCAGTTCAGTCGCTAGTTGTGTCTGACTCTTTGTGATCCCATGGACTACAGCATGACAGGCTTCCCTGTCCATCACCAACTCCTGAAGCTTGCTCAAACTCATGTCCATCGAGTCAGTGATGCCATCCAACTGTCTCATCCTCTGTCGTCCCCTTCTCCTCCTGTCTTCAATCTTTCCCAGCATCAGGGTCTTTTCTAAAGGGTCAGTTCTTCGCATCAGAGGTGAAAGTATTAGAGGTTCAGTTTCAGCACCAGTCCATCCAATGAATATTCAGGACTGATTTCCTTTAGGATGGACTGGTTTGATATTATTGCAGCCCAAGGGACTCTCAAGAGTCTTCTCCAACACCACAGTTCAAAAGTATCAATTCTTTGGTGCTCAGCTTTCTTTAGAATCCAACTCTCGCATCCATACATGATTACTGGAAAAACCACAGCCTTGACTAGATGGACCTTTGCTGGTAAAGTAATGTCTCTGCTTTTTTAAATGCTGTCTAGGCTTTTCATAGCTTTTCTTCCAAGGAGCAAGGGTCTTTTAACTTCATGGCTGCAATCACCATCTGCAGTGATTTTGGAGCCCAAGAAAATAAAGTCTGTCACTGTTTCCATTGTTTCCCCATCTATTTCCCACGAAGTGATGGGACTGGTGCCGTGATCTTAGTTGTTTTCAATGTTGAGTTTTAAGCCAGCTTTTTCACTCTCCTATTTCACTTTCCTCAAAAGGCTCTTTAGTTCCTCTTCACTTTCTGCCATAAGTGTAGTGTCTTCTGCATATCTGAAGTTATTGTTATTTCTCCTGGCAATATTGATTCCAGCTTGTACTTCATCCAGCCCAGCATTTCACATGATGTACTCAGCATATAAGTTAAATAATCAAGGTGACAATATATCAAAATCAAAGGAGCCTTGATGTGCTCCTTTCACAATTTGGAACCAGTCCATTGTTCCATGTCCAGTTCTAACTGTTGCTTCTTATCTCGCATACAGGTTTGTCAGAAAGCAGGTAAGGTGGTCTGGTATTTCCATCTCTTGAAGAATTTTCCACAGTTTGTTGTGTTCCACATAGTCAAAGTTTTAGGCATAGTAAATAAAGCAGAAGTAGATATATTTCTGGAACTCTTGCTTTTTCTATGATCCAACAGATGTTGGAAATTTGATCTCTGTGTTTCCTCTGCCTTTTCTAAACCCAGAGTAAACATATGGAAGTTCTCAGTTCATGTACTGTTGAAGCCTAGCTTGGAGAATTTTGAGCATTACTTTGCTAGTGTGTGAGATGAGTGCAATTGTGAAGTCATTTGAACATTCTTTGGCATTGCCTTTCTTTGGGATTGGGATGAAAACTGACATTTTCTAGTACTGTGGCCACTGCTGAGTTTTCCAAATTTGCTGACATATTGAGTGCTGCACTTTCATGGCATCACCTTTTAGGATTTGAAATAGCTCAGCTGGAATTCCATCACCTCCACTAGCTTTGTTCCTAGTAATTCAAATGTTAACCTCATCACAAACATCTGCCCAGCCACACTCAGAATATTTGACTAACAATCTTGTCCTCATGGCCCAGTTAAGTTGATAAATAAAATTAACTATCACAAATACCACATAAAAGCCAAAGGGAGGAAGAATGCCAACAAGAAGCAGATCATGCACAGGGTTTAATCCTGGCTCTGAAAATTTCCAGTTGAATAATCTTGGGTCATCAATAAACCTCAGTTTACTCCTCCTTAAAAATTAGACCAGCTTTTTGTTCTTGCTATTCAGAAGCCTGAGGTCATACAGAACCCCTTGTACTACAAGCTCACAGAAATGCCGATAAAATTAGAAAGACACCTGGTATTAGCTCAGAAGGGTAGCCAACTTGTTTGCAGGTCATAGACTGATACCTCAGATATGAATAGCTTTGGGATCATGCAAGGTTGGATTCAGCACCTCAGCATAAGACTACTACTCTTCATGTACACCCATGGCTGATTCATGTCAATGTATGGCAAAACCACTACAATATTGTAAAGTAATTAGCTTCCAGTTAAAATAAATAAATAAAATAAAATAAATAAAAGTGACTAAGGAAGCAAAAAAGAAAGACTATTACTCTTTAAAAAATGCTGCCCTTTCTTTGAAAAGAAGACTAGTAAAATTCCATCTAACAGTTTGTACTTAGAGAAGTGGGAAGAAAGCTTGCTATTTGTTTGGAGCTGTGAATGGAAAAAAATTATCCTGTGAGAAATAAAAACATCAAATCTTTACCTCTTACAGAAGTATAATATCAATGCAGGGCAGGCATCTGAAAGCAAGAAATTAATAAGCAAATCCAAGAGATTTTGTACTAACAGAGGCAAGTACAAAACTGTTCTAAGGAACACTTCCATAAGCAAAGGTACAGGGGATTATATCTATCACCACATTCAAAACCAAATGCCTTATGAAGATGAGCTCACCCACAAACACACAGAAGATAATACATAAGAGGAATTAAACTAGCATGAGGTGAAATGCAAAACAATCTAAGAATATACAGTAATTGCAAGCATATGTGAAAGAGTTATAAAAATCAGCCATGTATCAGGCCACAAAAGAAGCTTCAAAAATACAGTTAGACCACATTTTAATTTCAATGCAGTTAGAAATAAAACAAGACTTTTTTAAATTATAAAAATGCTTCTGGAAACCAGAAACCACAATTTTAAATAATTGATGGGTCAAAAAAAGAAACCCTAATTGGAATGATAAAATATTAATAACTAAAAAATAATGAACACATCACATATCATACACTTGTGGGATATAGTTTAAGTGGTACTTAAAGAAAATTTATGGATTAATTTAGAGTATATGAGTCAAGAAAAAGATGAAAAAATTAATAAGATAGAAATGTCAACTCAAGGTATTATTGATCAATAGATTAAACCAAACTACACAGAAGAAATAGAAAAGAGGAAAGCAGATATTTAAAAAATATAACTATAAAGAAAACACTAAAAAATACAGAAGATATTATAAAAACTATGTTTTAAAGATAAACCATTGACAAGGTTGATTCAGACAAATATAACTATAGACACTGTGGGCATTTAAAAATCACAAGAGAAAAAAGAGATTTAAATTTTTTTGAAAAGCAAAAATAGAAAACATGTAGACCAATAACCACTAAAAAAAAATAAAATGTAGAAAAACAATTCAAAAGGGACATGTCACGTCCAGATGGATCTATATGACTTTTTCTAGCCTTCAAAGGAAGGCAACTTGCTCCTTTATATAAGCTATTCTAGAAGGGAAAACCCATATCATTTATGAAATCAAAGAAGGTAATTTATATAGTAACTCAATCTCTGATGATCCTAGTTATAAACATCCTAAAGAGCAGGAAACAAAATTTAAATGTATTTTTTTAAATGTACTGAAAATAAAAATTCAGAGACATTTAAATACTTGGAAATTTTCTAAAGTATAAATAATCACACTAATATAATCATCTCAATAGACATATAAAATCATCAAATAAATTTCAACACTTTCAAGAGTTTTTGCGATTAAAAAAAAAACTCTTTAGAAACTAGGAATAAAAAGAAACATTGTCAAACTGAAATAGATCATCTACCATTCATCATACTCAAAGATAAACTTTAACATTCCTTAGAGCAACATTCCAGGTTGCTCAGATGGTGAAGAATTCTCCTGCAATGCAGGAGATCTAGGTTCCACCCCTGGGTCAGATATATCTCCTGGAGAAGGGAATGGTAACCCACTTCAGTATTCTTGCCTAGAAAATTCCATGGACAGAGGAGCCTGGTGGGCTATAGTCCATGGGGTCACAAAGAGTTGGACATGACTGAGAGACTAACACTTTCACTTTCAGAGAGTATGTAAAACTTGGAAAACAAGAAATAAAATTCCAAAAGATCAAACTAAGTTTAAAAAAAAATTGAGGTCAATTTTAAATTAAGAGTTCATTAAGGGGATCTCTGCCTCTGATCAAGACAGAAAAACAAATACTAAGTCTGCTCTCTCACATGAAACAACTAAAAACCTGGACATAACCCATGGCTCAAAAGATACTGAACAAAGGCAACAAAAAGTAGCTATGGTTTTCCTGTGGTCATGTATGGATGTGAGAGTTGGACTGTGAAGAAGGCTGAGCGCTGAAGAATTGATGCTTTTGAACTGTGGTGTTGGAGAAGACTCTTGAGAGTCCCTCGAACTGCAAGAAGATCCAACCAGTCCATTCTGAAGGAGATCAGTTCTGGGATTTCTTTGGAAGGAATGATGCTAAAGCTGAAGCTCCAGTACTTTGGCCACCTCATGCAAAGAGTTGACTCATTGGAAAAGACTGATGCTGGGAGGGATTGGGGGCAGGAGGAGAAGGGGACGACCCAGGATGAGATGGCTGGATGGCATCACGGGCTCGATGGATGTGAGTCTGAGTGAACTCTGGGAGATGGTGATGGATAGGGAGGCCTGGCATGCTGCGATTCATGGGGTCGCAAAAGGCGGACATGACTGAGCGACTGAACTGAACTGAAGTGAACTGAACTGAAGTCCTATGATAGTCCAAGCTGATTACCCAGAGAACGTTTTGAAGCCATTGTCTAGGGAAAGGGAACCCAGGCAAGGTTGGTGGTCTCCCTGATTTGAGGTGATAAAGCTAAGAGGCCAGGGGGGGCCACACTATGAAAGCTCAGGAAACAGTATTAAAGAGGAGAGCTAAAAAGAGAGAGAACTCTAGAGATCTGCCATACTTGAGTTTTCAGCTGAAAACTGGTAAGTGAGCAAACTACGGAAAGAACCACTCAAACTGGTCAGGAAACAGACCCTTGAACTCACACAGAGTCAAAAATAGTGCTCTGGTCCAACTAACTAGAGTAGAAAATCTTATAACTGATGTGTCACTGAGTAAACCACTCAGAAGGGTTTTGGCTCAGTGGGGAAGAACAATTAAATCTAGATAAAACATTACTTAGGTCCTACCTAAAAAGGCTTAAAACAAAGACCTAAAAGGATCACGCAGTTTTCAAATTGTTTAACCACAATTCAGACCAATGCTTAAGAATATTTCTATATCCAACATGCAACAAAATTCATGATGTATGACATTCAATCAAAACTTTATAGGCACGCCGAGAAGCAGAAAAATATTGTGTGTGATGAGGGGGAAAGTCAATTAATTGAAATGGAATAAGTAATGTCACAGATAATAGAAAACAGGTGATTCTTAGCCAAGGACATTAAAACAGTGACTAACACTGTACTCCATGTATTCAAGAACGTAGAAGAAATTATGAACACAGTAAGTAGAGAGTCAAATGAAAAGTTTGAAGCTGAGAACTACACTAAAATGAAGAAACTAACACTGATTGGGATTAATCACAGAACTGGACAATAAAGAAGAAAAGAGTAGTGAGCTTGAAAACAGTAAAAGCAATTCAAAATGAAACACTGAGAAATATAATCATTGGGCAAAGATGAATAGAGCACCAGTAGCGGTAGCACAATTTGCGGTAGCATAAAATACATATAATTGATGACCCTGAAGGAGAGAGTGGAGCAGGAAAAATATGTGAAGAAATCATGGCCAAACTTTTGAATATTTGATGCAGATTATAAACCTACCAATTCAAGAAGTAGAAAACATCCTAAGTCCAAGAAATATGGTACAACTACACTAAGGCAAATCATAACCAAATTGCTAAAAACCAGTTGGAGATGATCAGAAACAAAACAACACAATGAACCCTAGTATAGACTATGAACTAGTTAATAATAATGTATCAATACTGCTTCATCAATTATAACAAAAGTACCACACCAATCTAAGATAAATAAGGAGAAACAACGCTGGAGGAGAGTATTTGGGAACTTTTCATACTTTTTACTCAATTTTTCTGTAAACCTAAAACTGCTGTGGGAAAGTAGTCTACTGATTTTTTTTTTTTAATAGAAGGGGGAAAAGACACTATGAACAGAGAAATGTAGACAAGAATGTTAGGAGACTTCTCATTGTGAAATCTCACAGTGAAAAAATATTTTTAAAGTGCTGGAAGAAAAAACTGACAGTATTCTAGACCTAGAGAAAATATCTTTCAAAATACAAGGCAAAATAAAGACTTCAGAAAGAATCTGAGTGGCAAAAAAAAAAAAAACTAAAAAGTCCTTCAAATAGAAGAAAAATGATACTAGACATAAATCTGCATCTACACAAAGAAATAAAGAGCCCCTGAAATTACTATGTGGGTAAATATACAAAGACTTAGGTTCTTTTAAATTTTTTTAAGTGTCCCAAGTTTTACAACAGACTGGTTTCAAATAGGAAAAGGAGTACATCAAGGATGTATATTGTCACCATGCTTATTTAACTTATATGCAGAGTACATCATGAGAAACGCTGGGCTGGAAGAAGCACAAGCTGAAATCAAGATTGCCAGGAGAAACATCAGTAACCTCAGATATGCAGACAACACCACCCTTATGGCAAAAAGTGAGGAGGAACTGTAAAGCCTCTTGATAAAAATGAAAGAAGAGAGTGAAAAAGTTGGCTTAAAGCTCAACATTCAGAAAACTAAGATCATGGCATCTGGTCCCATCACTTCATGGCAAATAGATGAGGAAACAGTGGAAACAGTGTCAGACTTTATTTTGGGGGGCTCCAAAATCACTGAAGATGGTGATTGCAGCCATGAAATTAAAAGATGCTTACTCCTTGGAAGGAAAGTTGTGACCAACCCAGATAGCATATTGAAAAGCAGAGATATTACTTTGCCAACAAAGGTCCGTCTAGTCAAGGCTATGGTTTTTCCTGTGGTCATGTATGGATGTAAGAGTTGGACTATGAAGAAAGCTGAGCACAAAAGAATTGATGCTTTTGAACTGTGGTGTTGGAGAAGACTCTTGCAAGTCCCTTGGACTGCAAGGAGATCCAACCAGTCAGTCCTAAAGGAGATCAGTCCTGAGTGTTCATTGGAAGGACTGATGCTGAAGCTGAAACTCCAATACTTTGGCCACCTCATGCGAAGAGTTGACTCACTGGAAAAGACTCTGATGCTGGGAGGGATTAGGGGCAGGAGGAGAAGGAGATGACAGAGGATGAGATGGCTGGATGGTATCACCAAGTCGATGGACATGAGTTTGAGTTAACTCCAGGAGTTGGTAATGGACAGGGAGGCCTGGTGTACTGTGATTCATGGGGTCGCAAAGAGTTGGACACGACTGAAGGACTGAACTGAACTGAACTGAAGTTTTACATATGTGTTACAATACACAGATGTTAATTCTGACATTTCAGAATCTTTCTCGCTCAGGAAAAACATCTGGTTTTCTTTTATGAAAACATGCCTCCATGAGGTTTGAGTAGGCAAACAACTCAGACACAGGCAATGAGAGCCAGCCTCAGAAATTTGCTGTGTGTATGCATTAGTCACTCAATCATGTCCAACTCTTTGTGACCCCATGGATTGTAGCCTGCCCAGTTCCTCTCTCAGTGGAATTATCTAGGCAAGAATACTGGAGTGGGTAGCCACTGCCTCTTCCAAGGAATCTTCCCAACCCAGGGACTGAACCTAGGTCACCTGCATTGCATGTAGATTCTTTACCACCTGAGCCACCAGAGAAGCCCTAGAACTCCACTGGAAATATTGAAAAAGCTTCCCAGGTGGCACAGTGGTAGGTTCAACCACTGGGTTAGGAAGATTCCCTGGAGTAGGAAATGGCAACCCACTCCAGTATTCTCACCTGAAAAATTCCATGGACAGAGGAGCCTGGAAGGCTGCAGTCCATGGGGTCACAAAGAGTTGGACACAACTGAGCGACTAAACACACACACACTCCTGCAGCTGAGGTTAAGGTAGTAGGATATAGGCCTGTATCTGCCATCACCTAGGAGACAGTCTGCCTGAGAAAAAAACCAGCACAAGAAACAGTAGAATCAAGAATTTTGGATTCTTAATACTAAGACCCCCTGTGAAGTGGAGCCAATCGTTTCCATATGGAAGCACAATTCACTGGGCTTTTCACTTCTGTGAACTAAAAAACTCTAGTGTGTGTGTATGTGTGTGTGGGTGTGTGAACGCACGTGTGAACGCGCGTATTCACGCGAGCATGCACACTTAAGCCCCTTTTGATTAAATTTCTGTCACTTGCACCCAAAAGGATTCTGACTGGTGTAGTCAAGTGCAAAGAGTATTACAGGTAAGAGTGAAGAGATCTCTATTCTAGGTTTTCCCCTGACAATATAGAATTATAAAATCTTGGCCAAGGAACTTTATATCGCTCTCTTCTCTGAATTTCTACAAGAAATGCTGTCTACATAATTCATTAAGCAAATAAGTATCTACTGCTTTGTGATATGTCTTTTAGCTTGACTAGCTATTTTAAAATCTTTATTAACATTTTATTCACTTATGCCTTATTTCCCCAACTGAATTATATCCTTGATTCCTCCCACACAGCTGATGTATCCACTGAACCCAAACACATTTACAACACAGCTAATGTGAGTAAGCTAACCTGTTAGGGTTCTCTCAGTTTAAAAGAAATTTGTGATACTTTAAGAGTCAGAAACCACTGAGCATCTGAGCACAAACACAGTTTAAAGCAACCAAATACCACAAATACCACAACTGGGGCACCAAATACCACAACTGCTCTCTGATTCCACAGCATTTATTTCATCCTGACAAAGCTGCCCCATGCTTTGTCCCTTAAATACCATGATTCTCTGGAAGCAGAGTCCACTATAGGACTTTACAGCCCCAAGATGACAAGTGATGAAAGTGAAAGAGGAAAGTGAAAAAGTTGGCTTAAAGCTCAACATTCAGAAAACTAAGATCATGGCATCTGGTCCCATCACTTCATGGCAAATAGATGGAGAAACAGTGGCAACAGTGGCAGACTTTATTTTGGGGGGCTCCAAAATCACTACAGATGGTGACTGCAGCCATGAAATTAAAAGGCGCTTACTCCTTGGAAGAAAAGCTATGACCAACCTAGACAGCACATTAAAAAGCAGAGACATTACTTTGCCAACAAAGGTCCATCTAGTCAAGGCTATGGTTTTTCCTGTGGTCATGTGTGGATGTGAGAGTTAGACTAGAAACAAAGCGGAGTGGTGAAGAATTGATGCTTTTGAACTGTGGTGTTGGAGAAGACTCTTGAGAGTCCCTTGGACTGCAAGGAGATCCAAGCAGTCCATCCTAAAGTAAATCAGTCCTGAATGTTCATTGGAAGGACTGATATTGAAGCTGAAACTCCAACACTTTGGCCACCTGATAAGAAGAGCTGACTCATTTGAAAAGACCCTGATGCTGGGAAAGATTGAAGGCAAGAGGAGAAGGGGACGACAGAGGATGAGATGGTTGGATGGCATCACCAACTCAATGGACATGAGTTTGAGTAAACTCCAGGAGTTGGTGATGGACAGGGAGGCCTGGCGTGCTGCAGTCCATGGGGTCGCAAAGAATCGGAGACAACTGAGCGAATGAACTGTACAATGTACTCATTATATTATATATAATATCCCATTTAAAACTGAGTAATATCCTCAGAGGTAGCCATTGTATGCTCACTCAACAGAAGAAGTTCCTGGGATCCACAGAAATCAAGTGATGTGTAGGCTCTGTCTGACTCCAAAGTTCATATTCCTTCCATTACATTATTCTACTTGGTAAACACAATGCAATATGCAAATAACAGGTGTTTCATTCCCCAGGTGCCAGGGAACCACAAAAAAATAAAGGCTGGGCCTCAAACGATAAAGGACAATAGGACCCAAAGAGTTTCTGCTTATCCACGGTAGCTGGGATGGTAAAAATTCAGGTATGTGTCCCAAGACAACTTTTCCCTCCTATGTCCGAAGCCAAGGATACTGTTTATGGCCCTCTTTCCTGATGAGGCTCAGAATCTGTAGATGTACTTCAAACAGCAAAATCCACTGATCAGAACTGCCTACAGGATGAAGCTACTGTTCAGACTTGTGCCCTGTAAAGACAGCTTTCATTCTGTTTAGAGACTATAGAGCAGAGCTACAGGCAAGCCTGGAATCAGGAGAGGAAAAGGAAAGATAATGGAAAGGAATTCACTTATTTAAAAGTCCATCTGCTAGGACTTCCCTGGTGATCCGGTGGTTAAAGAATCCACCTGCCAATTCAGGGAACATGGGTTCGATCTCTGGTCTGCGAAGATCCTGCATGCCACAGGGCAACTAAACCCATGCACCACAGCTACTGAAGCCTGAACACTCTAGAGTCTATGCTCTGTAACGAGAGAAGTCACCGCAGTGAGAAGCCCATGCACTGAAACTAGAGATTAGCCCCCACTTGCTGCAACTAGAGAAATCCCAGGTGCAGCAACAAAGACCCAGTGCAGTCACAAATAAATAAATAATTTTAAAACATGCTTTAGAAGAAAAGTCCATCTGCTTAATAAACAGCATGAAGGTGTTTATTAAGATGCCAGTCCCAGGGCCTGATGTCAGCCACAGTTGACAAACAAAAAAAGACCCAGCCCTCACCTGGCAATTATAATCCCATTGACTCTCTTCTAGGAAATGGCAACCCACTCCAGTATTCTTGCCTGGAGAATCCCATGGACGGAGGAGCCTGGTAGGCCACAGTCCATGGGGTCAGAAAGAGTCGGACATGACTGAGCGACTTCACTTTCACTTTCACTATGATATCAAAAGCCTTCAGAGGGCCAGAAAGCAGGCAGAAAAAGTGGGCTCATCTCAGAAAGCAGAAATAGCCTAGATGGGTCAGTAACTTCAAAGACTGCCAAGCATGCAGCTGGAACACTTGGCAGTTAGATTTCAGAATTCAGGTTCTCTTGGATTTTTAAAAAGGAAAAAACAATGCACATATCATAATCTATTTAACACCCCAGTAGGGTCTGGAGCAATATCTTGTAATAAGATGCATTAATAATTAAAACATGCAAATATTCACTCTAAGAGAAATAAGTGAAAGTTCTAAATAACCTCGTCTCAGTTCAAGTCATCCCTGATATTTTGAAAAAATTCCGGTTTTCAAGGTCTTGGATTTGGAGATTCCAAATAAGGGTTTGTACACTTGTATCAGGGATAAATGCTGCATATATCAATCTAAGATAAAAGTTAATTTTATGTGTCTGATCTCTAGAAGAGACATCCCAAATTATATGTTGGTGTTTAAAAAGCTATGCAAAATTTTTCTCCACAAGATTTATTGAGAAATATTTTTTTAGATATAGGAATCTCAAATATTCTAAAATCTTTTAAGATATTAAATAAATTCATTTTTAGAATAAAACATAACTCTAGGGGTTGGAGATAGCACAGAGTAACTGAAGAAACTGTACACATAACAGATAAACATGAGAAGTGCTTGTCTACCAAAACCCAGGAATGAACCAGAACTGTGGTGTGGGAGAAGACTCTCGAGAGTCCCTTGGACTGCAAGGAGATCCAACCAGTCCATCCTAAAGGAAATCAGTCCTGAATATTCATTGGAAGGACTGATGCTGAAGCTGAAACTCCAATATTTTGGCCACCTGATGCAAAGAACTGACTCTCTGGAAAAGACCTGATGCTGGGAAAGATTGAGGGCAGGAGGAGAGGGGACGACAGAGGATGAGATGGTTGGATGAGTTTCAACAAGCTCCTGGAGTTGGTGATGAACAGGGAAGCCTGGCGTGCTGCGGTCCATGGGGTCACAAAGAGTTGGACACGATTGAGCAACTGAACTGAATTGAAACATGAGAAAAGTAAAAAGACCTGTGAACAAGGTTCCTGCCACAATTAAGCTGAAGGGGTCAAAAGCCCATGCTGCTGAAAATCACTTAATGTGGAAACCAGGGTTTTCAGGGCACCTGAGACCTGCTGTTGTGCAGTGGCTCAGACAGTAAAGCGTCTGTCTACAATGCGGGAGACCCGGGTTCAATCCCTGGGTTGAGAAGATCCCCTGGAGAAGGAAATGGCAACCCACTCCAGTACTATTGCCTGGAAAATCCCATGGACAGAGGAGCCTGGTAGGCTACAGTCAATGGGGTCACAAAGAGTTGGACACGATTGAGCAAATGAACTGAACTGAACTGAAACATGAGAAAAGTAAAAGGAACTTGTGAACAGGGTTCCTGCCACAATTAAGCTGAAGGGGTCAAAAGCCCATGCTGCTGAAAATCACTTAATGTGGAAACCAGGGTGTGCAGAGCACCTGAGACCTGCTCTTGCACCAAAGGCAAAGGTGTCGAAAAAATGCAACGACTCATCCGTTGATGATGCACTCCGAGGCTGCTGCTTTGGAGTCCTACTTATTGATCCACACGTGCAATGTGATACCATGGAGGAGGCTATTCCCCTGATCTTCCACAGCAAAGCAGCCTCATGCTTCCCTGCATCCTTCCTGTTCGTCTCTGGGTGCCAGTGCTCTGAAGGGTTCTGCCTTGAGTACTTGGCTCAGTCCACATGCTGGACCTGCTAATCTCAGACCACCCACAGCTTCAACTGCCAAGTCCAGGACGGGGACTGGCAAAAGCAGCTCCTCCATTCCCTCCCGAGCTCTTCACTCATGCGTTCAACACTGGCCTCCAGCTGGGGTCTCGCTAGAGCCCCCACCATGCCCATCCTGCACCCACCCACTCCCAACCTTTCTCCTTCATTCCTATCCTCGTGTTTCTGTGCCCAGAATGACCTCTGCTCCCTCAACTCCCACTCACAACTTTTTATTGGAGTAAAGCTGATTTACAACATTGTGTTAGCTTCATGTGTACAAAAAAATGATCCAGTCATACACATATATGACTGAATATATACATGTGTATATACATGAAAGTGTTAGTCATTCAGCCGTGTCTGACTCTTTGTGGCCCCATGAACTGTAGCCCATCAGGCTCCTCTGTCCATGGTATTCTCCAGACAAGAATACTGGAATGGGATGCCATGTCCTTCTCCAGGGGATCTTCCTGACCCAGGGATCGAACCCTGGTCTCCAACATTGCAGGCAGACGCTTTACCATCAGAGCCACCTGGGGAGCCCATACGTCTATACATATTCCTTTTCAGATTGTTTTCCCTTATAGATTATTACAAAATACTGAGTATAGTTTCCTGTGCTATACAGTAGGTCCTTGTTGGTTATCAAGTTTATATATTGTTGTTCTTGTTTAGTTGCTCAGTTCTGTCCGACTCTTTTGCTACCCCATGGACTATAGCCTGACAGTTTCTTCTGTCCATGGGATTTTTCAGGCAAGATTACTGGAGTGGGTTGCCATTTCCTCCTCCAAGGGATCTTCCTGATCCAAGGATTGCACCCACATCTCCACGTCTCTTACATTACATGAGCCGCCAGGGAAATTCATTTTATATATAGTAGTGGGTATGTCAATCCCAAACTCCTAATTTTAACATCATTCTTCAAAATGCTTAAACTTCTTCAGGATTTGTTCTCCCCTCCCCTTTCCAAAACAGAAACCTGAGCTTGGGTTTCTTTCCCTTATTCTTGCTCCTCCTTCTGTCAGTGCTTACCCCAGTTGAAACATTTTACCAAAACAATTTAACATTCTCCATGTACTTGTACACATCACCTCTAGAGAGGCAGCTCTTTAAAAGTGGGAGCAGAGTCCCTCTCTTTGCATCCTCACAGCCAAGCTAGTGTAGTGTCAGGCCCACAGCAGCTGCTCAATAAATATTTATTAAATGAAAGCAGTAATTAATTAGCCACATCCAACTATAGTGGGAAGAATTGGAACCCCCAAAGCATCAAGCACAGAAAAGTACCTGTCACCATAATCAGGCACAGAGTGGGTGTTTAACACATATGTGTCCAATGGTTGTTATGTATTTCACTAGCATTTATTCAACTCCTTATCTTGTATTTCTGATATACACAGATTAAATGGGCTTATGTGGTCTGGACGACAGCCCCAACTCTTAACAAGAAACAGCCTTTCACGTCCCAAGTAGCTTATGAAGACACCCTTGGAACAGAACCCATTGGTAAGTAGGGGTGGAAAGTAACCACTGTTCATCAAAATTGGCTTTTATTTATCTATTTCAATTTCCTTTTGCTAAACTTGTAAGTGAATATCTACTTCTCTGTTTAATAAAATTTAAAACATTTTCCCTCATTAATTTCTTCCTGTATTCTACATCCTACTCTTAATTTTTTTTTTTTTAACTCTGTTGTAGAATGTCTTCCAGTCACCAGCTACTAAGCAAACTGGGAATAGAATGGGTACCTCAGTCAGGCTTGCTTTCCCTCCTGACTCTGAGGGAGTAATTATACTAGCTCCAGATGTGATCTGGGAGGTTCAGTTCAGTTCAGTCGCTCAGTTGTGTCCCACTCCTTGTGACCCCATGAATCGCAGCACACCAGGCCTCCCTGTCCATCACCAACTCCCGGAGTCTACCCAAGCTCATGTCCATCGAGCCAGTGATGCCATCCAGCCATCTCATCATCTGTTGTCCCCTTCTCCTCCTGCCCCCAATCCCTCCCAGCATCAGGATCTTTTCCAATGAGTCAACTCTTCACATGAAGTGGCCAAAGTATTGGAGTTTCAGCTTCAGCATCAGTCCTTCCAATGAACACCCCGGACTGATCTCCTTTAGAATGGACTGGTTGGATCTCCTTGCAGTCCAAGGGACATGCAAGAGCCTTCTCCAACACTATGGTTCAAAAGCATCAATTCTTCGGGGCTCAGCCTTCTTCACAGTCCAACTCTCACATCCATACATGACCACAGGAAAAACCATCGCCTTGACTAGATGGACCTTTGTTGGCAAAGTAATGTCTCTGCTTTTTAATATGATATCTAGGTTGGTCATAACGTTCCTTCCAAGGAGTAAGCGTCTTTTAATTTTATGGCTGCTATCACCATCTGCAGTGATTTTGGAGCCCAGAAAAATAAAGTCTGACACTGTTTCCACTGTTTCCCCATCTATTTGCCATGAAGTGATGGGACCTGATGCCATGATCTTAGTTTTCTGAATGTTGAGCTTTAAGCCAACTTTTTCACTCTCTTCTTTCCCTTTCATCAAGGCTTTATAGTTCCTCTTCACTTTCTGCCATAAGCGTGGTATCATCTGCATATCTGAGGTTATTGATATTTCTCCTGGCAATCTTGATTCCAGCTTGTGCTTCTTCCAGCCCAGTGTTTATCATGATGTACTCTGCAAATAAGTTAAACAAGCAGGGTGACAATATGCAGCCTTGACGTACTCCTTTTCCTATTTAGAACCAGTCTGTTTTCCATGTCCAGTTCTAACTGTTGCTTCCTGACCTGCATACAGGTTTCTCAAGAGGCATGTTAGGTGGTCTGGTATTCCCATCTGTTTCAGAATTTTCCACAGTTATTGTGATCCACACAGTCAAAGGTGTTGGCATAGTCAATAAAGCAGAAGTAGATGTTTTTCTGGAACTCTCTTGCTTTTTCGATGATCCAGTGGATGTTAGCAATTTGATCTCTGGTTCCTCTGCCTTTTCTAAAACCAGCTTGAACATCTGGAAGTTCACGGTTCACTTATTGTTGAAGCCTGGCTTGGAGAATTTTGAGCATTACTTTACTAGCGTGTGAGATGAGTGTAATTGTGCGGTAGTTTGAGCACTCTTTGGCATTGCCTTTCTTTGGGATTGGAATGAACACTGACCTTTTCCAGTCCTGTGGCCACTGCTGAGTTTTCCAAATATGCTGGCATATTGAGCATAGCACTTTCACAGCATCATCTTTCATGATTTGAAATAGCTCAACTTACCCTGCTTTTTTATCATTTTTTACCCCCTTAATTCAATGGATTCAGTGTTGTTAAGAGCTATTGTAATACAATAGAGAGAAGAACAGAATTATATAATTCTGACAAAATAATTCAGACAAAGTACAAATCAAAGCAATATACAAGCACAAATAGAAACAATGTGTATTGTCAAAAATAAGATGTTAAACAATTGAGCTATGTGTCCTTGGAACTACTTCACCCTGAGTTCTAGAACAAACACTAAAAATGATCATGAAGCAGGGTGAAATTAAGGGGGCGACCATTTCCAGCAACGTGTCAAATAACCTGAAGGTTGGAATCTGACCCTAACAACACCCTAGGAGCAAGATCTGACCTTTCACAGGGCTTCCCTTGTGGCTCAACTGGTAAAGTATTTGCTTGCAATGCAGGAGACCTGGGTTCAATACCTGGATTGGGAAGATCCCCTGGAGAAGGGAAAGGCTATCCACTCCAGTGTTCTGGCCTAGAGAATTCCATGGACTGTATAGTCCATGGGATCACAAAGAGTCAGACATGACTGAGCGACTTTCACTTTTCACTTTCAGGGCTTCCCAGGTGGCGCTAGAGGTAAAGAACCTGCCTGCCAATGCAGGAGATGTAAGAGATACAGGTTAGATCCCTGGGTCAGGAAGATCCTCTGGAGAATGGAATGGCAACCCATTCCAGTATTTTTGCCTGAAGAATCTCATGGACAGAGGAACCTGGCAGGCTATAGTCCATAGGGTCACAAAGAGTCAGACACAACCGAAGTGATTTAGCACAGCACTCAAAAATTACCCATCTAAGCCAGCACAATAGATAGGCACATGCAAACGTGAGGTCACTTAAAGAAAAAGACACCGCACCTGTCATAGCCACAGAAGACACAAGACAAACTAAGAAAACTATGGTCTGCAGGTACGATGTTCAGCCAAGTTCACCCTTGACAGTAAAGCTTTTGTCATTTTCTGGAAGATGACTGTGTTGACAGTCAGAAAATTGACAGTTTTTATTTCAGAGTGAGGGGTAAGGGTTTTGAGGGTTATTTAAAACACCTTTGAATTGTGGTGCTGGAGAAGACACTTGACAGTCCCTTGGACAGCAAGGAGATCGAACCAGTCAATCCTAAAGGAAATCAAGCCTGAATGTTCACTGAAAGGACTGACACTGGAGCTGAAGCTCCAATATTTTGGCCACTTAATGTGAAGAGTCCACTCATTGGAAAAGACCCTAATGCTGGGAAAGATTGAAGGCAAGAGGAGAAGGGGATGATAGAGGATGAGATGGTTGGATGTCATCACTGACTCAATGAACATGAGTTTGAGCAAACTCAGGGAGATAGTGAAGGACAGGGAAGCCTGCTGTGCTGCAGTTCATGGGGTTGCCAAGAGTCAGACACAACTTAGCAGTTGAACAACAACAATATTATAAATAATCTTGTGATAGTTTCAGGCAAACAGTGAAAGGACTCAGCCATACATATACATGTATCCATTCTCCCCTAACTTCCCCTTCCATCCAAGCTGCCATATAACACTGAGCAGAGTTCCATGCATTATGCAGCAGGTGCTTGTTGGTTGTCCATTTGGAGAATGACCTACCTCTACATTTACAGCTGATGTATTCCTAAAACTACAGAATTTAAAAATAAACAAAATCTGATGGGGTACCCAAAATAATGAGGGATAAAAATTTATTTCATATATGGTCATGACACTTTCACTAGATAAATGGGCTGGGAGAAAATCTGTTTACCAAAATACTCTATTCCTGGGGAAAAGAACACATTAACCACTCCTATTTTAACGCTTCCTTAATTAGCTTTCTAAAATTTTGTTAAATGTACCTTAATGAGTTTTTTCTTAACTAAATGTGGAACCTCCCCAATCTACCAATACTATGTTTAATCAGATTTTCAAACTTGTTAATGATACTCTTGTCTGCAAAACTTACCAGGCATTTAGAGGTAATACACATTGTCATTATTCAGTATCATTACCCTATGTGGACTCATTTTTATAAACTCAAATAAGTGATATATTTATAAACACAAGTAAGAATGTGTTGAGTATTGGCTAAATGAAAGCATCCTTAGCTAATGGATATTACAAAATAATAGAATTGAAATTGTCACTATTTACAGAAATTTTTAAATAAATAATTTCTGATCCTCCTAAATGTCATAATTAAAATAATATACTATTAGGAGACTATGCTACTTTAATTCTGACCACATAAGGAAAGAAATTAAAGCCAACAATACTATGTGGCTTTTCCATAGTGAAGAAAATGATTTTTAAAAAAGTTATCTTCAAATAATCCTATGTTTCTTTGACATTTCAAATTTTATTAAGATATTCAGTTGCGGACAATAATGCCAACATTCAGCTACCTTCTTTATTTTTAGGATTCTACCATCTTTCTTTTATAATCTGACTTTCCTTCCACTTCCCATGTTTCTCTTTCTTTCAGCTTATTGGGTCATTTATCTCAGGATTCCTGTTTCATTCATCTATGCTACCGAATTCCCTCCTAACCTCTCTAGCCATTGTCAAAGTAATTCACCTGCTATTCTGAACTCCATAAAATTCCCTTCCAAATTTATAGTCTGAAAATTGTGCTGCTGCAATTTTTTTAGGATTTTATTATCTGCAGCCTCTTGCAGATGAAGTCCATCTTTCCTGAATAGGCCCTTTCTCATGTCCAGATTTCCTAATTTACCCAGGGAGGTGAGTTTGATATAGTCACTGCCTGAGTCATGATGCAGGTTCTCCATCATCACCTACTTGTGTGATATAGGGCAAGTTCGCTATATCCTCCAGGTCCCAGCTTCCAGGACCATAACATGCAGGGATTCTGATTTCTAAATTATTTTCTAAATATTTTATCTAAATTATTTTCAGTCCTAAAACACTATCACTTACAGGCTCACATTTGCCTTTCTTGTTTTCATGATCAGTAGAATTTAAAACATGTCCCAAAGTTCAACTACCCTTCACGTAGATTAGTAACTATTTGCCTTTCAAATGAGGTTGAACTATTTTTTTCCACCTTTGAAATATACTGTGAACATCATCTCCATTTCTGAACAGCTTCACGGTGTTTTTCTAACTATAGTGTTTGTGCTAAATGTGAATAGACCTGCAAATTAATGCAGTTTAGCTCATTTGAAACCCAGATTGTAAGTCTTTCTCTGAACTCAACCAAACAGGAGTTAGTTTTGAGGACATCGTCATGTTTAATATCAAGAGGCCTATAGTTATTTGTACATTGTGACCTTTTATCCTTTAATGTGCTGCTAATATTTTCAAAGAAACTTTACAGCCAATATTCAAAATAATAAACTAAGTGGATTTTAACAGTTCAAGAAAATCTATTCTGTGTAGCTTGTGTGCTTTTCAATATCTCATGTAATTTTCCCAACAGTTCTACGAGACAGGTATTATTGTTTCTCCCCATTTTATAGATAAGGAAACTGAGGCATGGAGAATGTAACTTAACATGCCCAAAGTCACCTAGGCTTTAATCACCGGCAGTTTGGTTCCAAAGTTCATGTTCTTCAACTTGAATTAAATGATGTGACATGTCTGATGTTTATTAATAACCAAATGCAACAGACACATTACGATCTCAATTTTCTTTCTTTGCAGCTTTTCACTTGATGAATACAAAAGACCACTGTCTGGAAATCCATTTTATTGCATCTATGCTTGACTTCAATCAATGATAACACACTATTCACTAAGAGAGAGAAAGGTTAAAACCACCTTTGAATCTGAAGAACATATAGCAAATGAAAACCTCTACTACCATGCTGCAGACTGATGAAAGCTACATTCTGCTCCTGGCAAGGAAGTGAAACAGGTAGTTCAGTGCTAACTACGTGAGAGAGAAAGTGAGGGCAATAAACAAAATTTACGGCACGAAACTAGATGGGATTTGGGCTGGTGTGAGGCTGGCCTCCATGGATCTTTTATTCAGTATTTTCCAACCAATTAAAGTCAATCAAGGCCACACTTGTCTCAGTACAATTCATCATTCAAAGACATTTCAAAATGATTCCTACTCAACGGATTCATCTCTTTGGGGTTGAATTTTCAATATCCCATTCAGCAAGCTCTATTATAGCACTTTCAAAAGTAATTTTTTCCCCTCACAGCACAATAAATGTGGCAAAGGTACCATTCTACTGAAAAGGAACTGATGGGAAAAAAGGAGTCAGAGAAAGATGTGTAAGAATGGCTTTCACCGATGCAGACAGACACATTTCAATTTGGTTTTGTATTGAATCTTTCCAATAATGGTCAAACCTCCCTCACAGAGCTAAGCCTCCCCAAGCTTTCCAGCACTGTCTGTTGATGCCCAGCCGAGGAAGAGAGTGGGAGGAATGGGTGGTGGAGGGTGGTCACCTACCAGCTGCTGTTAAAATCTGTCAACTGGCAAATGAAGCCTTCTGATTTGTGAGCAATTTCCAAAACAAAAAAAAAAATCAGAACTACCATCTGGGAAGTGGGAAGAAGATACCGCTTGGCAAAAATGTTTCATAAAACATGAGCAAACACAGAAACACACACAAATACACCGATGTGTACACACACATACACACACAGAAAGGCAATGCCCTCAGACTGATAAAACCGGCAATCTCTTCCTACTGCTGAGACATTTTTCCCCAATTGCCTAACGTGAAGAGGGAGTTGGGAGATCTTCTCCAGAGAGTCGGCAGGTGACAGAAAAACTGGATTTTGTTGGAAGTCCCACTGCTGACTCACTACCTGACTTCAAGCAAACCACCTGTTATGAATGTAGGGCATAGTTTATCAATTTGCAAAGCGGGTGTAAGCATTCTCACCTTCTGCAAACCATGCAGTGCATGTAAATGAGGATTTCAAAGAACTGTACTATTCTGGGAATAGAATTCCCAAAAGGAAGTGTAACATATCATTTTTAGAGTTGCACATGGTCTCCACACATGCAGCAAGAAGTTTCACAATCAAGATCAAACCACTGGTGGGCATTGCTATTTGTTCACACAGGTGCAGCAGAAAAGCCTGATGTCTGTTCCCAGTGGGAAGTGTGGCACAGCCAGTCTAGGGGAAGGCGATGGATGCTCTTTGTATCTCCTTTCACCTCACATTCACCCAAGACATTGCTCCAAAAGGACCACTTCATTCCTAATGGTGATGCTTAGGCTGGAACTATGGGGACCATGCAGATGAAAGGTAATTGTGCAAAACATCACACACTGCATTAAATGCTGGTCCCTGAATGAATTTTCTCTGTGGAATAGACAGATATTTTTGCTTTAAATAGCTCCCAGAATACTGACATGTTCTATATTTGTTTCTCATTATACTTAACAAATTCCACCAAGTTTCTCCTACTTCTTTGTCCTGATTACACTTCATGGTACTGTCTATAGGTTTTATCACTTTAAAGTTTCCATTTAGAAATTAATTTTCAAGTTCCCTCTTTATATTGTCCTTTAAACCCAATATAAAACTGTTGTGTACATACTTTACTAAAATCTGTATCAATACGGGTTATAATAATAACATAAGACTTTAGCCTTTCAGATGTTTACACTTTGGTGACTTTCTGCATTCAGCTATAAACTTGTTCTTCTTAATCAGTCCTTTTAAATAATTCTTCTATTTTGACAACTATAATTAACATGAAAATTCATATAAAATATTCTACAACTCACCTAAAAGTTTAAGCAAACAGAAGGATGCTACAGGTTAATTATTATAAAGACAATACAACATTTTGGTCAAGAGCCCAGACTTTCTGTGTTCAAATCCTGCTCTCTCATAAACCAGTATGTCCTCTGTGCCTCAGTTTCCTCTTTTGTAAAATGGAGTCAACAATCGAACTTAAGACTTGTACATATAAAGCACTTAGAATTGTGCATATAAAGCAGTTAGAACAGCCTGGCACCTAATTAGCCTTCAAGAAATGGTATCAGTTATAATACCATCACTACCACCACCACTACACTGTTCAGTATAAACCAGTAAGTACACAATCCACTTATCTGAAACTCTGATTGAACAATCACAAGACAACCAATTGAAGGCAGAGGCCAAACATAAATTACTATCCAGGGCACTGAACAGCGGCACAGCACAACTGAGCTAATTCTGTCCGCCAAAGCCCAGCCAGGCCTGGAGCAGCAGTCACAGTCCCTGAATATAGAGTTGCTCAGGAGGAAGCAGCAAAGTCTTCAGGAATACAGAGGGTAAGGATAACAACTCTTTGGTGTATAAAACTCAGAGGTTTCTCCTTCCGAAGAAATCATTTCCCCATTTAACATTACCCCTAGTAACGAAAAGCTCTGCAGTAAAATTGAACAACTTTTCAGAGATGCACTGACTACACAAAGTACAAAATTCCCTCTAAAATAAAAAAGGTTATTTTCAAGCAATTTGGGGGAAGACAACAGAACAGAAGATTCATATTAAACATGGCTGTTTTGAGACTTCTGAGTTGTGTTTCCAATCTGGTAATCACACCTGATTACGTGGAAAGATCAAGAAAAGTAAGACGTCCAACATCACATCAAACATGCAAGGTCATGACCCTGGAGGAACTAAAGGATAGTGATCAGTGAAATGTCATCTGTGAGTATTAATGCAAAGCAGGTAAGGTTGGGCTGAAATACACGGGACAGCAACTCACACTTCAATCTAAAAAACAGAATACTGTAATGGTAGCAGGATAATATTAAACATTTTTAACAGCCAAAGAGACATCAGCACCAATCAGAATAGCCTCTGGCTGTAAAAGCTCTTATACCTATTCCTAACATACCCTTAGAGAAACCCAGATCTAGAGCCACCAACCAAAAAACAAGGTATGTCTTTAGTTCAGACCACAGTCCTTCTTTCTTGGGCTCTGCCTTCGAGGTACTAGAGTCATTACTCTTTCCTGGCTGCCTCTGCTATGTTCATTCTGGAAAGCACTGCTATCAGAGATGCAATATGGCCAAGGCTGCAACTGGGTATGAATCCAGATACTGAAACTTATGAATAAAGTCACAGAAGCTAGGGGAGGAAACAGAAAAAGACCCTCAACAAGCTCTCAGGGAACTTTCCCCATTTTTCTCACAGATTGTTTTGATGAAATAACTTACAGATTAATTTCAGAAAAAGATAAATCTAAGGCAAATAGCACTGAGCAGTCAGAGAAATTAGTTTTGTAAATGATGAAAGAGAAACTCCACGATGAAGATATCACTATCACAGACAATTCTGTGGAGAAGATACAGCACCTAAATGTGCAAAGGGAAAGACTAGAGATCTCTTCAAGAAAACTAGAGTACCAAGGGAACATTTCATTCAAACATGGGCTCAACAAAGGACAGAAACAGTACGGACCTAACAGAAGCAGAAGAGGTTAAGAAGAGGTAGCACAGAAGAACTATACAAAAAAGATCTTAATGACCAGGATAACTACAATGATGTAATCAATCACCTAGAGCCAGACATCTTGTAGTGCAAAGTCAAGAGGGCCTTAGGAAGTATCACTACAAACAAAGCTAATGGAAGTGATGGAATTCCAGCTGAGCTATGTCAAATCCTAAAAGATGATGCTTCTAAGGTGCTGCACTCAATATTGCAGCAAATTTGGAAAACTCAGCAGTCGCTGCAGGACTAGAAAAGGTTAGTTTTCATTCCAATCCCAAAGAAAGGCAATGCCAAAATATTTTCAAGCTATCACACAATTGCACTCATTTCACAAAGGTTAGCGAAGTAATTCTCAAAATCCTTCAAGCTAGGCTTCAACAGTATGTGAACTGACAATATCCAGATGTTCAAACTGGATTTAGAAAAGGCAGAGAAACCAGATATCAAATTACTAACATCTATTAGATCATAGAAAAAGCAAGAGAATTTCAGAAAAATAACTACTTCTGCTTCATTGACTACACTAAAGCCTCTGACTGTGTGGATCATGACAAATTTTGGAAAATTCTTCAAGAGATGGGAATACCAGACCACCTTACCTGACCCCTGAGAAACCTATGTGCAGGTCAAGAAGCAATAAACAGAACTGGATATGGAACAACAAACTGGTTCAAAATTGGGAAAGGAGTATGTCAAGGCTTCATATTGTCACCCTGCTTATTTAACTTATATGCAGTGAAGAACAAGCTGGAATCGAGATTGCTGGGAGAAATATCAATAACTTCAGATATGCAGATGACACCACTCTTATGGCATAAAGCAAAGAGGAACTAAATAGCTTCTTGATGAAGGTAAAAGAGGAGAGTGAAAAAGCTGGCTTAAAACTCAACATTCAAAAATCTAAGATCATGCCATCCAGTCCCATCACTTCATGGCAAATAGTTGGGGAAACAATGGAAATAGTGACAGACTTTTGGGGGGTGGGCTCCAAAATCACTACAGATAGTGACTGCAGCCGTGAAATTAAAAGATAGTTGCTCCTTGGAAGAAACACTATGACAAACCTAGACAGCAGATTCAAAAGCAGAGACATTACTTTGCTGACACAGGTCCATATGGTCAAAGCTATGGTTTTTTCAGTAGTCATATATGGATGTGAAAGCTGGACCATAAAGAAGGCTGAGTACCAAAGAATTGATGCTTTTGAACTGTGGTGTTGGAGAAGACTCTTCAGAGTCCCTTGGACCACAAGGAGATCCAGCCAGTCATTCCTAAGGGAAATCAGTCCTGAATATTCATTGGAAGGACTGATATTGAAGTTCCAATACTTTGGCCACCTAATTCAAAGAGTCCACTCATTGGAAAAGACCCCGATTCTGGGAAGGATTGAGAGCAGGAGGAGAAGGGGATGACAGAGGATGAGATGGTTGGATGGCATGAATAACTCAATGGTCATGAGTCTGAGCAAACTCAGGGAGATAGTGAAGGACATGGAAGCCTGGTGTGCTGCAGTCCATGGAGTTGCAGAGTCAGATACAACATAGTGACTGAACAACAACAATACCTATAGTATGCTTCCCATAACAAATTATCCCCTATCCCTAAAAAATATATATATATGCAAAGTTATAACTTTTCTTGAATCCTTTAGAAAGAGCTTATCTTTCAGGGAAACCAAGTAACTCAAAATCTAAGGAAAGACAGGAGCCTCCAAAAAGATACAAGACACTAAAAGCTGCCTACCTAAGATAGACCCTGGACCCAAGTCAAGGCATAATGAATAATTTAGCTAAAATGTTTAACAAATTGCTAAAATCTAAGTATGAGGTAGTATAAGAACATGAAACCTCTAGGAGCTACAGATACAGCAGAAATCTATACCCACTCACAGACTCTTCACTGCTATCCTCACTGGATACTAGTAAGAAAAACTGGAGGGAAAGACAATGTCTCCCCCTAGGTTCTGTCCTGTTGGAAGGAAACAGCAGCCACTGTGGAAAATGGACAAAGTCCACACAGATTCTTCTCCCCTCTCTCCACTAGAGCATAGGAGATGTAACCTTCACTAGAGGAAAGACAGAAAATTCTGTTGGCTTTAGGGACAAGTGAAGACTTCTGCAGCTAAAGAAAAGGAATGGAAAAAACTCTCTAGCTCTACCAGCAAAGAGTGACAGAAACACGTCGGGGATCCAGATCATTAGCTCTCCTACACCACTGGGGAAGAGACAGGATTACCAAGAACGCCACACCCACAAGAGTCAGGCAGATGTCACTCCGCTAAGAACAAATCTATACCAGATGAGAGAGAACACTATGCCACTCCACCCACTAGGCTAGCGAGTATCATGACTAGAAACAGCGATCTCCAGCTAGGGGATTTGTCAAGAACGTGGAGACAGACCTTCTGTGATGTGGGTATCAAAGGGAACACTTAAACCAGAGAGTGGAGAAAACACTAAGGAAAAACTCTCTGGTAAACCCGCCTCTATCCTCGATACCACGATAACACTAGAAGAATTTGAAGTCTACAATTCATAGAAGGTAACAACAACAATAGCTAAACCTAAACCAAGCTCGATCTTGGTTAGTTTGACTCACCTCCTTATATTAAAGATGTAGTAAAAGATAAGTGAGGCTAAGTGAAGTCGCTCAGTCGTGTCCGACTCTTTGCGACCCCATGGACTATAGCCTACCAGGCTCCTCTGTCCGTGGGATTCTACGGGCATTAATACTGGAGTGGATTGCCATTTCCTTCTCCAGGGGATCTTCCCAACCCAGGGATCGAACCCGGGTCTCCCACATTGTATATAGACGCTTTACCATCTGAGCCACCAGGGAAGTCCAGAAATAAAAGATAAGGTATGCATATATCCAATCATAAGTGCTATTCACCTCATTCACCTCAGTTTTCAATACATATACGTTACACAAGATATCTAGATTTCAGAAATAAATGATGAGACACACCAAAAAAACAAGGAAAAATGAGACACCATTGAAACAAAGCAAACCAGAGAACCAGACACAGATGCTAGAACTATGAGAAAGGAAAATTAAACAATGATGATGAATATGTTAAAGACTAAGAGTAAAGGTAGACAACATGCACTATTAGATGAAGTATTTCAGAGATGGAAAGTATTAAAAAAAAAAAAAGATCCAGATGGAATGTTAGAAAAGAAAACCCTGTAAGAAATAGAGAATCCTTTTAATGGCATCGCAATAGACTTAAATACTAAAGGAAGAGCTATAAACTTAAAAAAGAAGTCAACAGGGATATCCCTGGTAGTTTAGTCATTAAGAATCCGCCTTGCAATGCAAGGGACAGGGTTCAGTCCCTGGTTGGGGAGTTAGGATCTTATATGCCTCAGATCAATGAAACCCACATGCTCTGGAGGCTATGTGCCTAGAGAACCTGTTTGCCACAACAAAAGATTCAAAGATCCTGCATGCCTCAACTAAGACCCAACTCAGCCAAATAAATATTTATTTAAATGGCTGTTGCTTAAAGCCATTAAGTTAAAAAAATAAGTCAATGGTAATTATTCAAATTAAAACACAGATGTAAAAAAAAAAAAAGAACAGAACATCCAAGAACTGTGATCAATATTTAAAAGTATAACATATGAGTGAGACATCAAGATCCCACTAGGAGAAGAAAGAGCAGAGGAAAAGAATGTGTAGGGATAACAGCCAAGAATTACCCCAAATTTATAAACATCAAACCACTGATTCAAGAAAATTAAAAGACACAAATCCAGATAAGTTAAACACACCATATCCAAACTGCTGAAAAACGTTTAAAAAAAAATCTTGAAGCAGTAATAGGAAAAAAAGCACATTATATGTGGGGGAACAAAGGTAATAATTATGGCAGATTCTATGTCATTTATTTGCAACACACCTGTAATACAAAATCTACTTTGAAGTGAAGAACGATAATATAGACAGAAAATTGAAACTACATAAAAATAAATAAAGAGTGATAAAAATGGCATTGTTGTTGTTTAGTTGCTGAGTCATGTCTGACTCTCTTGTGACCCCACGGACTGTAGCCCACCAGGCTTCTCTGTCCATGTCATTACCCAGGCAAGAATACTAGAATGGGTTGCCATTTCCTTTTCAGGGGATTTTCCTGAACCAGGGATCAAACCAGCAACGCCTGCACTGGCAGGCAGATTCTTTATCACTGAGCTACATGAGAGCCCAGAAACCATGTAAATAAAGGTAAATTTAAAATTTTCTTATTTTTAATTTTTATAAAAGAAGTGTCTAAAGCAAAATTAATAGCAACATATTGGGAATTAAAGCATAAGTTAAAGTATATGCATGACTGCAAAGGACCTTAGATAGTAGTTAGGAATATACTGTTATAAGGACTTTACACTACCTGGGTCTCCTGTGCTGGAGGCAGTTGCTTTAACCTCTGAGCCACCAGGGAAGCCCTTACACTACACAGCAAGTGGTAAAATATTTAAATTATTCCTCAATAGAAACAAAAATTAATTATAACTTCCTGGAATATTTGTATAAATAAAAGATATGACCACAGAAACACAAAAGTATAGAGGAGGGTATATGAGATCATAATGTTATAAAATTTTTACACTGCTCAGAAAGTATCTGATAAACACACCTAATTTAGAGTAGACTTTAAAAAGTCAATAATGAATATTATAATCTCTAGAGTAACCACCTAAGGAATAAAAGAATATATAAATAAAAAGTTAAGAAACAATGGAATAATACACATATTTGATTAATCCAAAAGGCAAGAAAGAAAATAATGGAGCAAAGAGCAGACAGAATGCATACAGAAAGTAAACAGTAAGATGCCTTAAACCCAATTATGTCAGTAAATGTAAACTGATGGACTAATCCACTTAAAATATAAATATGGTTATACTAGATAAAAATGAAAAAAAAATCCAACTACAGTTGACCCTTGAACAATCTGGGTTTGAACTCATGGGTCCACTTATTTTTCAACAGTAAATAATACATAATCCAAGACTGATTGGATCTGCCAGATGCAGAACTGCAAATGTGGAGGAAACTACAAGGAGGGTTGACTGTAAAATACATGCAGATATTCGACTACCTGGGAGAGTTGGTGCCCTTAACAAGCTGTTGTCCAAGGGACAAATGTATATCTGTTTACAAAAGATCCACTTTAAATCTGATGTAATTGGAAAGGAAAAAGATCTAACATGTAAACAGTAACCTAAGACAGGTTCCAAATAGGAAAAGGAGTACGTCAAGGCTGTATATTGTCACCCTGCTTATTTAACTTCTATGCAGAGTACATCATGAGAAACGCTGGACTGGAAGAAACACAAGCTGGAATCAAGATTGCCGCGAGAAATATCAATAACCTCAGATATGCAGATGACACCACCCTTATGGCAGAAAGTGAAGAGGAACTAAAAAGCCTCTTGATGAAAGTGAAAGAGGAGAGCGAAAAAGTTGGCTTAAAGCTCAACATTCAGAAAACGAAGATCATGGCATCTGGTCCCATCACTCCATGGGAAATAGATGGGGAAACAGTGGAAACAGTGTCAGACTTTATTTTCGGGGGCTCCAAAATCACTGCAGATGGTGACTGCAGCCATGAAATTAAAAGATGCTTACTCCTTGGAAGAAAAGTTATGATCAACCTAGATAGCATATTCAAAAGCAGAGACATTCCTTTGCCAAAAAAGGTCCATCTAGTCAAGGCTATGGTTTTTCCAGTGGTCATGTATGGATGTGAGAGTTGGACTGTGAAGAAGGCTGAGTGCCAAAGAATTGATGCTTTTGAACTGTGGTGTTGGAGAAGACTCTTGAGAGTCCCTTGGATTGCAAGGAGATCCAACCAGTCCATTCTGAAGGAGATCAGCCCTGGGATTTCTCTGGAGGGAATGATGCTGAAGCTGAAACTCCAGTACTTTGGCCACCTCATGCGAAGAGTTGACTCATTGGAAAAGACTCTGATGCTGGGAGGGATTGGGGGCAGGAGGAGAAGGGGATGACAGAGGATGAGATGGCTGGATGGCATCACTGACTCGATGGACGGGAGACTGAGTGAACTCCGGGAGTTGGTGATGGACAGGGAGGCCTGGCGTGCTGCGATTCATGGGGTCACAAAAAGTCAGACACGACTGAGTGACTGAACTGAACTGAAAGTAGTATGGTACAGTTATATTAATATCAGAATAAACTTTAATACAAAAAGTGTTATTCAAAATGAGAAACAATGTTTCATAATGATAAAATGGTAAATTTAATAGGAAGACATAACAACCCTAAATAATATAACTTCAAGTTATATTCAAGAAAAAAGAGAAAAAAGAACATTTTTTCTTCAAGGAAAAAAGAACTTCTTATATTTCAAGTTTTTTTTTTTTTCCCACTACAACATCTTGAACTTCCAGGTGCTCCCACCAATACATCAACTCTTAGCTTTATGCCAAGGTCTAGGAACACGTCAGCAGTCATCCAATAGGAAAACAGAGACTATAGCTACAAAAATAACACATAAATGAGGTAGATAAATTAAAGCTTTCACATCCAGGAGTTGCCTGTTCCAACTTGGTAGCCTTCATGCAATACTCAGAAGAAAAAAAAGTTCTTCATAATTACTTGGCATAAGTCACAATCAAGGAAATGCTGGTACAAATTAGTATAAGAAGTTATTAGTATATAATAAGAAAACACACTCTTCCGTGAGTTTGTTTCAAGAATGGACACCTAGCTCTTCAACAGAGGAGGCACTGGTGAACTAAATTACATCACCTGAGATGTTTTAAACATTTTTTTTAACATTCCCCTCACCAAAACTGAGGTAAAAAGAGGAAACAGATCACATTATATAAAAATTGAACATGATTAACCAAATTAACTTAATATAGAGAATATACATAACACACAACTTGTTGATACTCCTTATGCTTATTGAAAATGAACTTTCAGTTCAGTTCAGTCACTCGGTTGTGTCTGACTCTTTATGATCCCATGGACTACAGCACACCAGGCTTTCCTGTGCATCACCAACTCCCACAGTTTGCTCAGATTCATGTCCATTGAGTCAGTGATGCCATCCAACCATCTCATCCGCTGTTGTCCCCTTCTCCTCCTGCCTTCAATCTTTCCCAGCATCAGGATCTTTTCAAATGTGTCAGTTCTTCACATCAGGTGATGAAAATATTGGAGTTTCAGCTTTAGCATCAGTCCTTCCAATGAATATTCAGGACTGATTTCCTTTAGAATGGACTGATTGGATCTCCTTGCAGTCCAAAAGACTCTCAAGAGTCTTCTTCAACACCACAGTTCAGCATCAATTCTTCGGCACTCAGCTTACTTTAGAGTCCAACTCTCACATCCATACATGACTACTGGAAAAACCATAGCTTTGACTAGATTGACCTTTCTTGGTAAAGCAATGTCTCTCCATTTTAACATGCTATCTAGGTTGGTCATAGCTTTCCTTCCAAGGAGTAAGCGTCTTTTAATGTCATGGCTGCAGTCACCATTTTTTTGGAGCCCAAAAAAATGAAGTCTGACACTGTTTCCACTGTTTCCCCAACTATTTCCCATGAAGTGATGGAGCCAGATACCATGATCTTCATTTTCTGAATGTTGAGCTTTAAGCCAACTTTTTCACTCTCTTCTTTCACTTTCATCAAGAGGCTCTTTAATTCTTCTTCATTTTTTGCCATAAGGGTGGTGTCATCTGCATATCTGAGGTTATTAATATTTCTCTCAGCTATCTTGATTCCAGCTTGTGCTTCATCCAGCCCAGCATTTCACATGAGGTACTCCGCATATAAGTTAAATAAGCAGGGTGACAATATACAGCCTTGACATACTCCTTTTCCTATTTGGAACCAGTCTGTTGTTCCATGTCCAGTTCTAACTGTTGCTTCTGACATGCATACAGTTTTCTCAGGAAGGCCATAATGAAAGCATCACAAATTTCAAAGTTCAAAGAAGTGAAATCAAAAGTATATTCTCTGACAAAGAAGTAAACTAGAAATCAATAAAAGAATGATATCCAGAAAAAACAATTGGAAAAATCAGAAACTATGTTGAACTTACTTACAATAAAAATATAACATATTCAACTTGTGGGTGGCAGCTAAAGTAGTATTTTTAAGGAATAATTTTACATGCATACTTTGGGGAAAAACGTTATGCAATTGGGCTTCCCCCGTGGCTCAGATGGTAAAGAATCTGCCTGCAATCTAGGAGAGCCAGGTTCGACCCCTGGGTCAGGAAGATCCCCTGGAGAAGGGAATGACTACCCACTCCAGTATTCTTGACTAGAGAATTCCATGGACAGAGGAGTCTGGCAGGTTAGGGCTATAGTCCATGGAGTCACAAAGAGTCGAACACAACTGCACGACTAAAAGAAAATAATAGAAGAGATTCAACAAAAGAAGAAAATCTGAAAGATCCACTATGTATTAAATAAATTTAATCAACTATTTCTTTTCATCAATAAAACTCCAGCCTCACATGGCTTTAGTAGTGAAACCTGCCAACTTTAAAAGAAGAAATAATATCAAACTTACATAGTGGGAGAATAGAAAAAGAAGTAAACACTGTCCATCTCATGTGATGGGGCAAGCATAAGCTTGGTACAAAAACCTGAAAAGGACATTTCAAGAAAATGACAGGCCAGTATCATTCATGAAAAAGATATAAGAAATCATAACCAAGATATATGAAATTCAAATCCCTTGATATATAGGAAAAATAAAATACATTGCAACCAGGCGCAACTTATTCTGAAAACACAAAGCTGGTTTAACATTTGAAAATCCAGTATAATCTACCCAGTAGAATAAAGAAGGGGAAAAAATCCTATGGTTACTTCAAAAGATGCAGAATAAGTGTATCATAAAATGTATCTCCTATTCTATTCCTAAACAAACTAAGAATAGAAAGAAATGTCCTTAATTTATGGTGGTAGAAGTGAGAAGAGTGCTTATATTACAGAGCAGGTAGGAGGAAGAGGTTTGAGGTTTCCAAGTGGATGTGGGTGGTAATGACAAGAGTGGAAAGATAAACATTCTTCAAGCCGTACACTTAAGACTCGTCACTTCACTGGCTATAAGTAATACTTCAATAAAAGAGTAAAAAATAAAAGAACAAGAATTGAGCAACAACTAAGAAACTAGAGAAGGCATCTCTGAAACAGATAACAGAATGTGATAAATGATAAAGGAAGCTCCACAGCTTCCCAAAAATCAATGGGGAAGGAAGAAATTGCTCAACAGATGGTACTTTGAAAAATATGGCCATCAGAGAAGCCTCCAATTTGGAGTTTCACCTTATACCATATCCAAAATGAACCCCTAAGGGATTAAAAAGCTCATTAAAAAACCATCCCCATCTCACCCTTACCAACCTCATGGGCAAAAAAGCTACACAACAATGTAGGTGAACGTTCAATTGATGAAACTTCATATGGTTAATGTTCATGAGGACTCTCCTACAGGCCAGGCACTCCTATAAACACTGCATACAGCACACAGGAACACTGACAACTAGATTACACAGATAGGAAAACTGAGGCCCTGGGACCCCAGGTAACTTGCCCAGGAAATAAACTCTCAGATCAGAACTCAAAGTCAGATTTCTCTTACTTATTGCATGATATCTTGCTGCTTCAGGGTGGTTCCTTAGAAAATGAGACATTCTGTAAAATTTATTTGGGATTTTAATTTTGTCTCCTGGAGTGATTCAGAACCAAACAACAATAACAACGAAACAATCACCTCCCCGCAAATGACCAACTGACACTAGACCAAAGCCTATTTGGAAAAATGACAAAAGTTTACTAGTTATACAAGAAGAGCTCTTAGGTAGAGATGGGTTAGGAAGAGAATAACGGGCAATGAATAAACCCATGAGGTCACCTATACTGTCAGCAGACACGTTTTTTGTAAATCACGAACATTAAAAAGAATACATTTGAATCAGTTCTAATGAGGTGGATGAAACTGGAGCCGATTTTACAGAGTGAAGTAAGCCAGAAAGAAAAACACCAATACAGTATACTAACGCATGTCTATGGAATTTAGAAAGATGGTAACGATAACCCTGTATGCGAGACAGCAAAAGAGACACAGATGTACAGAACAGTCTTTTGGACTCTGTGGGAGAGGGAGAGGGTGGGATGATTTGGAAGAATAGTATTGAAACATGTATAATATCATATAAGAAACGAATCGCCAGGCTAGGTTCGATGCAGGATACAGGATGCTTGAGGCTGGTGCACTGGGACGACCCAGAGGGATGGTATGGGGAGGGAGGTGGGAGGGGGGTTCAGGATTGGGAACACGTGTACACCCGAGGCGGATTCATGTTGATGTATGGCAAAACCAATACAATATTGTAAAGTAAAAAATAATAATAATAATAAATAAAATGAAAAATACTCAAAAAAAAAAGTGAAAAAAATTTAAAAAATAAATCACAAACAGTTCACACTCCAACAAAGAATAAAATGTCGCCTCTCACGAGTGTGAACCACACGACTTTTCTTTTTCTCAAACCACCCACACCGTGAGAACTCAAGGACTCCTTTCCAGCGAAGACCCACGTAGATTGCATGCGTATGAATGTCGGTGCTGGCGGTTACCGCCAAGGGGCGCAAGCGGCGCGCACCAGCGCTGGGGACCCCGGGTTCCCAGAGGAGCGCGCCGGCCATGCTCACCGCTGAGCCTGCCAGGATCAAATTCCCAGCTGATTCAGTGATGTCCGGTTTGTGCCCACTGGGAATTTTAACTACATCTCACAGAGACTCCACATGCTCGAACAAAGACGTGTCGGAGGTGGACAGAGCCCACCGAAGGTGAGGGCCGGGTCTGCGTTTCTGCTGAGAATCAGGAATGCTGGTTGGTGAAAACACTTGAGAAGGAAGCTTTGGGGAAGATGAAGGGAAATCTTCATTAGCTATTGCCCGCCCCTTCCCTAGGAAAATAGGAAAATGTAGAACTGAACTCTTCAAATTCAATTCCACACTTAAATTCAACACTTGGGCAAATTTATAGATAAATTTAGGAACTCTTCAAAGCTCTGTAAAAATAAATTTTCTTTTGTTTGTTTAAGAGAGAGGTGTTAGGTTTGTAAGCTACTCTTCTCAAAGAGAAATAAGGTGATAGGGAGATAAAGAAAAAAAAATTATATAAGCTTTGACAAACTTAAGTTTGAACATATGTTAATTTACTTTTACCTATTTACTATAGAGGGAGAAAAAAACTTCTTTAATAAAATGAAATTAGTGAGAGCTCTTAAAATAAGGTCTTAAAATCTCTAAAGTTCTTTACAACTCACTAAAATAAGGAATAACAAAGAAAATTTTGAAATTCAACATAATTCCAAGATTGTCAGGTCAATTTCTTTATAAACCATTAAATATGATTTATGGAATAACCCAGATAAAATCTAATGCCTTTGCTAATCTAATGCCTTTGCTATCTCTAATAGGAGGAGAAAGTGAAAGGATTTGTTTATAGAAAAAAGAATTCCCTTCACTAATTCCCACTGCTGCCCATCTCCAAAATTTCAAACACTGCAATAATACTGTGTGATGGGATTATGATATGTCACCATTTAGAACAGAATGTTGGATCAGCAGTACTGAAGGATGCGGTTCAGTTCAGTTCAGTTCAGTCGCTCAGTTGTGTCCGACTCTTTGCGACCCCATGAACTGCAGCATGCCAGGCCTCGGGGCAGCTCATCTTTCTCAGGGGTCCTGGGAAAGAAGGAGGGTGTCCTGTCTGCTGGGCACTCTCCTCCCAGAGGGGGACTGGAGTCTCTTCCCACAACTTCAGCTCTACTCCAGCTACCACCTGATCACATAGCAAAAGACAGTTCCATGTGTTGGCAAATGTATCGCATGAAGAAATACCTGGAAGCCTGGAGCACCTCCTCTGTGTCTAGGCCAACCCACAATTTGCAAAAGACAAAAAATAAAGAGTAGGAATATTTGAGAAAAAAAATACACCTGTTACATGCCTAACATGTCTTGTGTAGGTTTTCACATTTAACTAGATATTGCTATTTACATGTTATAAATGAGGAATGAGAAGCCTCTTTAAGTGATGCCCATGCACAGCACACAAGAAAATAGGGGCTTCCCAGGTGGCGCTAGTGATAAAGAATCAGCTTGCAGTACAGGAGAAGCAGGAGAGCTGGGTTCGATCTCTGGGTCGGGAAGATGTCCTGGAAGAGGGCATGGCAACCCACTCCAGTATTCTTGCCTGGAGAATCCCATGGACAGAGGAGAATGGTGAGCTGCAGTCCACAGGGTCACAAAGAGTCAGACATGACTGAAGCACTTAGCATGCAGTACGCAAGCACACAAGAAAATAGCAGTGCTGTCATATGAATCCAAGTGGCTCTAAAGACCAGAGTCTTCACACCAATGGTTCATGATAATAATTCAGAAAATAGAACTAATTCGTTCCACAAGAGAAAAAGGCATAAAACGTAACATCTTCATTTGTATGCTTTCTTCTTCATTTGTAGGTTTTCTCCAGATTCACTTAAGAAATAAACGCATTCTAATTCTGTTTGATCATCTGTTGAAATCTAAGCCTTAAAAGAAAGTCTTTTGGGCTTCCCTGGTAGCTCAGCTGGTAAAGAATTCACCTGCAGTGCAGGAGACCCCAGTTTGATTCCTCAGTCAGGAAGTTCTCCTGCAGAAGGGATAGGCTACCCACTCCAGTACTCTTGGGCTTCCCTGTTGGCTCAGACGGTAAAGAATCCACCTGCAATGCACAATCCATGAGTTGGGAAGATCCCCTGGAAGAGGGTATAGCAATCCACTCCAGTATTCTTGCCTGAAGAATCCCATGGACAGAGGAGCCTGACAGGCTACAGTCCATGGAGTAGCAGAGTCAGACATAACTAAGCACAGCATGAGTTTTGTATTACTACAGTGTTACTTCTTCCATTAAAGTTTTAGCTTCATTGTTTATAATATACTGTGAAAAGTGAAGAAAAGCTATAGTTCATACATTTCAATAGTTTATCATTCCTCTTATTACAAATCTAAAGGCATCTCATGGCAAATTCAACCACTTAATTTGTTAATGCCGTTGGAATAAACTATTTGAAAATAGGATATACCAATTACCAAAAAAGTATTCACCAATTTATTCAATAAATATTTCTTTCTTATCACCATCAGGTAAGCACTTCTAGATGCAGGGGGTATGAAATTGTTGGAAGAAATGAAAAGAAATGGTGAAATGAAAGAAATGGTTGGAAATGCCTCCTGCCTTCACTGAGACAGACAAGTAAAACAGGTCAAATAGTGAAAAGTTCCATAGAGGAAAAAAAATGGTATAGAAGTGGATGGATACAGTTTAAACTTGTGTGATCAGTGAGGCCTCTGATAAGGGCCATTTGAGTACAGGGAACAACCTTAAAGATGTGAGGGTGCAAACCTGCAGCCATCTGGAGATTGGGCATTCCAGGCAGAGGAAACAGATGATGGCAGAACTGGAGAGCCACACACTGCAAGTACGGGGTCCTTGTGCTCTAGAGCTGCATGACACAACTAGAGAGAAGTCCATATGCCTACAACAAAGACCCGATGCAATCAAATAAATTAAAAAAAAAAAATCCCTGAAGCAGTAGCACAGCTGGTGTTTTAGGAGAAGAGCTAAGGGGGCCAGAGTTGCTGAAGCAGAGCAAACAGAGGGAAAAGAATGTAATGAGGTCAGAGCAACCGTATGGAGCTAGATTAATAAAGACCTTATAGCCACTGAAAAGGCTGTCTGTGGCTTTTATTCTAAATGTGATGGAAGTTACTGACTGCAAAGGAATGATAACACACTACCTTGAGTTTTAAAGGAACACTGAGTACCGTGCTGAAAACAGATTACATGAGAAGAAAGGTGGATTCATAGAAATCAGGAAGTAAGTTCAAGGGGCAAGATGACGGTTGTTTAAAGCACCATGGTAGCAGTGATGGTAGGAAGAAAGAGCCTGATTCTAGATATATATTTATGGCAGAGCCAACAGGGTTTGCTGATGGGTTATATGCAGAGAAAAAAAGGGGAGAGGTGTGAATGATGACTCCAAGAATTTTGGCTGAGAAACTGGAAGGATGAAGTTGCTATTTAGAGATAGGCAAGACTGTGGGAAGTGTAAGATTTTGAGTGGAGATTAGAAATTCAGATTTGGACAGATTGGATGTGAGGTACCCAGTAGACTGGGCTTCTCTAGTGGCTCAGCGGTAAAGAATCCACCTGCAAGGCAGGAGACGCAAGAGATGCGAGTTCAATCCTTGGATGAGGAAGATCCCTTGGAGAAAGAAATGGCAACCTACTCCAGTATTTTTGCCACAGAAATCCCATGGACAGAGGATCCTGGTGGGCTACAGCCCATTGGGTCTTAAGAGTCAGACCCGACTTTAGCAAATAAGCCACCACCACCCAGTAGACATCCAAGCAGAGTAGCAAGCAAGCACTTAGACACAAAAGTAGACCATAGACTCATTAACATATGTTGTTCAGTTGCTCAGTTGTGTTATGGACTGCAGCACGCCAGGCCTCCCTGTCCCTCACCATCTCCCGAAGTTTTCCCTAGTTCATGTCCATTGCATCAGTGATGCCATCCAGCCATCTTATCCTCTGACACTGTCTTCTCCTTCTGCCCTCAATCTTTCCCAGATCAGGGACTTTTCCAATGAGTCAGCTGTTCACATCAGATGACTAAAGAACTGGAGTTTCAGCTTCAACATCAGTATTTCCAACCAGTATTCAGGGTAGATTTCCCTTAAGATTGATTGATTTGATCTCCTTGCTGTCAAAGGGACTCTCAAGAGTCTTCTCCAGCTCTACACTTTGAAGGCCTCAATTCTTCTGGGCTCTGCCTTCTTTACAGTCCAGCCCTCTAAACCACGCATGACCACTGGGAAGACCATAGCCTTGACTATATGGACCTTTGTCGGCAGAGTGATGTCTCTCCCTTTCAACACACTGTCTAGGTTTGTCATAGCTTTTCTGCCAAGAAGCAAACATCTGATTTCATGGCTGCAGTCACCATCCACAGTAATTTTTAGAGCCCTAGAAGAGGAGATCTGTCACAACTTCCACCTTTTCCCCCTCTACTTGTCATGAAGTAATGGGGCCAGATGCCATGATCTTAGTTTTTTTAATATTTAGTTTAGGCTGGCTCTTTCACTCTCCTCTTTCACCCTCATCAAGAGGCTTTTGAATTCCTCTTCACGTTCTGTTATTAGAGTGGCATCATCCACATATCTGAGGTTGTTGATGTTTCTCCAACTTATCTTGATTCCAGCTTGTAACTCATCCAGCCTGTCATTTCTCATAATGTGCTCAGCATATAGGTTAAACCAACAGGGTGACAGCAGACAGGCCTGTCATACTCCTTTCTCAATCTTGAACCAGTCAGTTTTTCCATATTAACTGTTGCTTCTTGACCTGCATACAGATTTTTCAGGAGACAGGTAAGATGGTCTGGTATTCCTATGTCTTTAAAAGCTTCCATAGTTTGTTATAATCCATATATTCAAAGGCTTAGGTGTAGTCAATGAAACAGAGGTAGATGTTTTTCTGGAATTCCCTAGCTTTCTCTATGATCCAGTGAATGCTGGCAATTTGATTCATTAACGTGTGAGTGAGGGAGGGAGGGAGTGAGTCGCTCAGTCATGTCCAACTCTTTGCGACCCCATGGTCTGTCCATGGAATTCTCCAAGAAGAATACTGGAGTGGATTGCCACTGCCTTCTCCAGGGGATCTTCCCAACCCAGGGATCAAACCCAGGTCTCCTGCATTGCAGGCAGACTCTTTACCATCTGAGCTACCAGGGAAGCCCCCATTTCACTGCAGATGGTGACTGCAACCATGAAATTAAAAGACGCTTACTCCTTGGAAGAAAAGTTAATGACCAACCTAGATAGTATATTCAAAAGCAGAGACATTACTTTGCCGACTAAGGTTCGTCTAGTCAAGGCTATGGTTTTTCCTGTGGTCATGTATGGATGTGAGAGTTGGACTGTGAAGAAGGCTGAGTGCCGAAGAACTGGACTCTTGAGAGTCCCTTGGACTGCAAGGAGATCCAACCAGTCCATTCTGAGGGAGATCGACCCTGGGATTTCTTTGGAAGGAATGATGCTAAAGCTGAAGCTCTAGTACTTTGGCCACCTCATGGAAAAGACTCTGATGCTGGGAGGGATTGGGGGCAGGAGGAGAAGGGGATGACCAAGGATGAGATGGCTGGATGGCATCACGGACTCGACGGATGTGAGTCTGAGTGAACTCCAGGAGATGGTGTTGAATAGGGAGGCCTGGCGTGCTGCGATTCATGGGGTCGCAAAGAGTCGGACATGACTGAGCAACTGAACTGAACTGAACCGAGCTATGATGAGATTAGGAAGAGAGGCAAGTCCAAAGGCTAAACCCTGTATCCTGATATTTGGAGGTCAGGGAAATATGAAGATCAGCAAAGAAAACCAAGAGGAACTGGTCAATCATCAGTCAAGTAGAAAGAAGCATTTATATTCCCATTTCAACAACTGGATCTTTTAAAAATTATTAATAAAACAGGCATTTGTTAAATATCAGTTTTCCACAGATTTTCTTCTTAAATTCCCCATATTTCAAAAATTCCTGAATAACAAGGCAGGCTTAAAGAGTAAGCCACCATGAATTCTTTTGACTTGTCCCCCAAGTCAAACTTGACTTGTCTTTGATTTTGCCTATACCTGAACCTGAACTAAACCTAAACCTGAACTATGCCAGAACCTGAGCAAAGTTTAACATTCCCATTAACTTAATTGACAAAATATTTATTATGAATCTAGCATATGCAAGTCACAATGCTATAGATACTGGTGACAGGAGATAGGGGTGATTAATACATGATCCTTGTTCTAAGGAGTTTATTGTCTAGCAGGGAAGATAAAACACATACATCAGAAGTAATGATACAAAGTTAATGTAGATAAAATTAGAACAGTTTCAGAAACATATTTGGGGGCCAAATTCTTATAGTTTAACAAGGATTCCATTATAATCAGGGCTTCCCAAGTGGCTCAGTGGTAAAGAATCCACATGTCAGTGCAGGAGACACAGGAGATGTGGGTCTGATCCTGAGGTCAGGAAGATCCCCTGGAAGAGGAAATGACAACCCACTCCAGTATTCTTGCCTGAAAAATTCCAAGGACAGAGGAGCTTGGCAGGCTACATTCCATGGAGTCACAGAGAGTCAGACACAAAATAGCATGAACTTGTGCCATTATAATCAAGACCATATCTCCAAACCAAAAATACAATCAAAATATTTCAAAGATTCCACTGATCATCAGGAAAATAAATATTCTTTTGCACTAACATTGAATGGTAGTACCTCTCTGATACATAGAACATCTTGCCCAACTTAGCCAAACATCTTCTGACAAGGAGACACCTCTTAGGAAAATGACTTGGGGCTGTGCTGCTGAGAACTGAGATATCATGACTTCACTGCTATAGTTAGAGTGCCAAAGAAGAGTTATTGCTCCCTTGATCTTTGTCTCCAGTGCATACTCAGGAGATGTTGCCAGAACATATCAATTGGATCTACACTTTAATGGTTTTACCCCTGCCAAGTTGTCTGAGACTGTCCCATTCACAGGTGCTCCACGTGGTAATGTCACCGCCATCTCTCCTATGCACCAGAGCTCCCCACTTCAATCGCAGAAGCAGAACCCCTGTGTCTTGCTGTATAGCTCAGAGAAAGAATGAACAACTACAAGTAAAGGCTGACACACTAACATTCATAGCTCATTTTCACTTGTCTTTTAAGTCCCCATTAATGCTGGGTGGGGAAGGTCAAAGCAAGCCTTAAAGTACTTTTGCCTATGTCTTCCAACACAGTGTCAAATGTGTTAGCAAACCTGGAGAGTGGCATTGACTAGATTCTTCCAACAGTCTGAAATTTACAGTTACTTGTAGAATATTTCCAGGCTGCTCATTTTCTTGAAGGTAATGAGATATGATGGGGCAAGCAAAGATAAGATGTATGTTCATTCATTAAGTCTTTTTTTTTTTTCATTCATGAAACTGATGCTGTGCTAAATTCTTGTACTCTAAAGATAATGAAAGCACAAACCCCTGCCATCAAGAAACCTACAGACTTGAGTGGGTGCAATTAAGTTATATACAACACGAAACCTATATTACTGAGAAATGAGAAATGCAACAAACTACTGGAACAGATAAGGAAGCAGCTAACTGCCAGAAAAAGGCCAGGGGCATGGGGGTGGGGGTGGGGAGCGGCAGTGTGGGGAATATGCTGAAATATTATGGACTGTTATGACCTGAATCCCGGTATCCTCCCAGAATTCCTACAGTGAAATCCTACTCCTTCAATGTGATGGTATTAGGAGGCATGGCTTTTGGAAGGTAATTAGCTCATGGGGGTAGAGTAGTCAGAATGGGACTCTTGCCCTTATAAAAGAGACCCCAGAGAGCTCTCTTACCCTTTTCCACTATGTGAGGAGGCAGCCAGAAGCCTTACGGTCTATGAACCATAAGGTGAGCTCACAGAGACAGAGAATCTCCTGTGCTGGAAAACTTGAGTATCTAGAGCTCTGAGAAGTGTTAAGTCACTCAGTCTATGCCAGGAGCCAGCTGAGGAACTCCGCCCTTGGCAAAGGTCATGAGGAAGGAGGCTCAGCATGCAAAGGCAGGTTGAGCCTCAGGAAACTCCCTGTCCCTGAGCATCTACCCCCAAAACCAGAGTCTACCTACTTTACTGTTTCATGCTCTCACCTATACCTCTGACTTTACGGTGGGCTCTCCCCCATCAGCATCTCTCTCGGAGAAGGAGTTAACTTGCAGCTCCAGTCAATAAAAATTCCTGGGCGTGACAAGAGTGTTTCAACTTACAAACTCCTCTGAAGGTTCTCTAGCCTGCCTGAGTAGGTTTGTCTGGCCACATGTGATTATTTACAGCCTCCCAACCATGAGAGGCACGAGATGCTCTGCTGCTGCTGTTGCTAAGTCACTTCAGTCGTGTCCAACTCTGTGTGACCCCATAGACAGCAGCCCACCAGGCTCCCCCGTCCCTGGGATTCTCCAGGCAAGAACACTGGAGTGGGTTGCCATTTCCTTCTCCAGTGCATGCAAGTGAAAAGTGAAGGTGAAGTCGCTCAGTCGTGTCTGACTCTTAGCAACCCCATGGACTGCAGCCCACCAGGCTCCTCCATCCTTGGGATTTTCTAGGCAAGAGTACTGGAGTGGGGTGCCATTGCCTTCTCCGACAAGATGCTTTAAACTTTCTAAATACAGACTCTTTTGAGAAGTTAGAAAATTATTAGTATAGTATAGTGGGTTGATTAGAAATTTTATTGATGAAGGGTTTTTCATTTATTGTGCCAATCAGTTTTCAGTCACTCAGTCGTGTCTGACTGTTTGCAACCCCATGAATCACAGCATGCCAGGCCTCCCTGTCCATCACCAACTCCCGGAGTTCACCCAAACTCATGTCCATCGAGTCAGTGATGCCATCCAGCCATCTCATCCTCTGTCGTCCCCTTCTCCTGCCCCCAATCCCTCCCAGCATCAGAGTCTTTTCCAATGAGTCAACTCTTCACATGAGGTGGCCAAAGTACTGGAGTTTGAGCTTTAGCATCATTCCTTCCAAAGAAATCCCAGGGCTGATCTCCTTCAGAATGGACTGGCTGGATCTCCTTGCAGTCCAAGGGACTCTCAAGAGTCTTCTCCAACATGACAGTTCAAAAGCATCAATTCTTCAGCACTCAGCCTTCTTCACAGTCCAACTCTCACATCCATACATGACCACAGGAAAAACCATAGCCTTGACTAGACGGAACTTAGTTGGCAAAGTAATGTCTCTGCTTTTGAATATGCTATCTAGGTTGGTCATAACTTTTCTTCCAAGGAGTAAGCATCTTTTAATTTCATGGCTGCAATCACCATCTGCAGTGATTTTGGAGCCCAAAAAAATAAAGTCTGACACTGTTTCCACTGTTTCCCATCTATTTCCCATGAAGTGATGGGACCAGATGCCATGATCTTCGTTTTCTGAATGTTGAGCTTTAAGCCAACTTTTTCACTCTCCTCTTTCACTTTCATCAAGAGGCTTTTTAGTTCCTCTTCACTTTCTGCCATAAGGGTGGTGTCATCTGCATATCTGAGGTTATTGATATTTCTCCTGGCAATCTTGATTCCAGTTTGTGTTTCTTCCAGTCCAGCGTTTCTCATGATGTACTCTGCATAGAAGTTAAATAAGCAGGGTGACAAGATACAGCCTTGACGTACTCCTTTTCTGATTTGGAACCAGTCTGTTGTTCCATGTCCAGTTCTAACTGTTGCTTCCTGACCTGCAAACAGATTTCTCAAGAGGCAGGTTAGGTGGTCTGGTATTCCCATCTCTTTCAGAATTTTCCACAGTTTATTGTGATCCACACAGTCAAAGGCTTTGGCATAGTCAATAAAGCAGAAATAGATGTTTTTCTGGAACTCTCTTGCTTTTTCCATGATCCAGCAGATGTTGGCAATTTGATCTCTGGTTCCTCTGCCTTTTCTAAAACCAGCTTGAACATCAGGGAGCTCACGGTTCACGTATTGCTGAAGCCTGGCTTGGAGAATTTTGAGCATTACTTTACTAGCATGTGAGATGAGTGCAATTGTGTGGTAGTTTGAGCATTCTTTAGCATTGCCTTTCTTTGGGATTGGAATGAACACTGACCTTTTCCAGTCCTGTGGCCACTGCTGAGTTTTCCAAATTTGCTGGCATATTGAGTGCAGCACTTTCACAGCATCATCTTTCAGGATTTGAAACAGCTCAACTGGAATTCCATCACCTCCACTAGCTTTGTTCGTAGTGATGCTTTCTAAGGCCCACTTGACTTCACATTCCAAGATGTCTTGCTCTAGATTAATGATCACATCATCATGATTATCTGGGTTGTGAAGATCTTTTTTGTACAGTTCTTCCGTGTCTTCTTGCGACCTCTTCTTAATATCTTCGGCTTCTGTTAGATCCATACCATTTCTGTCCTTTATCAAGTCCATCTTTGCATGAAATGTTCCCTTGGTATCTCTAATTTTCTTAAAGAGATCTCTAGTCTTTCCCATTCTGTTGTTTTCCTCTATTTCTTTGCATTAATCGCTGAAGAAGGCTTTCTTATCTCTTCTTGCTATTCTTTGGAACTCTGCATTCAGATGCTTATATCTTTCCTTTTCTCCTTGGCTTTTCACCTCTCCTCTTTCCACAGCTATTTGTAAGGCCTCCCCAGACAGCCATTTTGCTTTTCTGCATTTCTTTTCCATGGGGATGGTCTTGATCCCTGTCTCCTGTACAATGTCACGAACCTCATTCCATAGTTCATCAGGCACTCTATCTATCAGATCTAGGTCCTTAAATCTATTTCTCACTTCTACTGTATAATCATAAGGGATTTGATTGAGGTCATACCTGAATGGTCTAGCGGTTTTCCCTACTTTCTCCAATTTGAGTCTGAATTTGGTAATAAGGAGTTCATGATCTGAGCCACAGTCAGCTCCTGGTCTTGTTTTTGTTGACTGTATAGAGCTTCTCCATCTTTGGCTGCATAGAATATAATCAATCTGATTTCGGTGTTGACCATCTGGTGATGTCCATGTACAGAGTCTTCTCTTGTGTTGTTGGAAGAGGGTGTTTGCTATGACCAGTGCATTTTCTTGGCAAAACTCTATTAGTCTTTGCCCTGCTTCATTCTGCATTCCAAGGCCAAATTTGCCTGTTACTCCAGGTGTTTCTTGACCTCCTACTTTTGCATTCCAGTCCCCTATAATGAAAAGGACATCATTTTTGGGTGTTAGTTCTAAAAGGTCTGTAGGTCTTCATAAAACTGTTCAGCTTCAGTTTCTTCAGCATTACTGGCTGGGGCATAGACTTGGATAACTGTGATAATGAATGGTTTGCCTTGGAGATGAACAGAGATCATTCTGTCGTTTTTGAGACTGCATCCAAGTATTGCATTTCAGACTCTTTTGTTGACCATGATGGCTACTCCATTTCTTCTAAGGGATTCCTGCCCGCAGTAGTAGATATAATGGTCATCTGAGTTAAATTCACCCATTCCCGTCCATTTTAGTTCGCTGATTCCTAGAATGTTGACGTTCACCCTTGCCATATCTTGTTTGACCACTTCCAATTTGCCTTGATTCATGGACCTGACATTCCAGGTTCCTATGCAATATTGCTCTTTACAGCATTGGACCTTGCTTCTATCACCAGTCACATCCACAGCTGGGTATTGTTTTTGCTTTGGCTCCCTCCCTTCATTCTTTATGGAGTTATTTTCCACTGATCTCCAGTAGCATATTTGGCACCTAATGACCCGGGGAGTTCCTCTTTCAGTATGCTATCATTTTGCCTTTTCATACTGTTCATGGGGTTCTCAAGGCAACAATACTGAAGTGGCTTGCCATTCCCTTCTCCAGTGGACCACATTCTGTCAGACCTCTCCACCATGACCCACCCGTCTTGGGTTGCCCCACAGGCATGGCTTGGTTTCATTGAATTGCTGCTAATTCCCTGCCCTGGGTGGGACAAGGGTGTCTCAGGTCAAACCTCTCTGCTGACAGATTAGTTTGTGAGACAATCTCTCAACCATAAACAGCACAGAGAGTTTGGAGTATTTTGAAAGTCTTAATTAGCATAAGGCTTTTCTCATTGTTGAGTCAATGATTGCCGCCAGGCCTCCATATCCTTAGGCACCTGGGAATATATTAATCAATGTATTTGGAATATAGAAAAGGAAATATAGTAGTTTTTTATGTTAGCAATACTAGACTTTTTGAGTTAATGAATTTTCTCTTTTGTTATAGATCACTGTACTTTGTTATAAATCACTGTGTCCTTGCTATGCAAAAATGTAACTTTATCACTATCTTAAGACTAAATAGATCTTAAGGAGAACATTGGTGAAGGGTTTTCATTTGTTGAGCCAATATTTGCTGCTAAATCTCCATATTCCCTGCCCTTATAATGAATATAACTAGCATATAGGAAAAATAAGTATTAATCTTTAAGATTAATCATGTTAAACCTTAGGCTAAGTAAGTTCCTTTCTTGATTGTAACCCATTATACCCTCACCCTATAGGAATGCAATTTTATTTGGAGGGTGGCGCTTGGTTTAAGAAAAAAATCACCCCTGGAAAAATAAGTTTCTGGTTGACTGACCGTTATCAGAAAGGATCATAAAATGTCAGCAGGCATCGTGGCCAGAAGATGATGTAAAACCCATAAGACCTTTGTATAATTTTAAATGAAGCACCTGATTTTGACAAGGGTCAGGTCTGCTGACCCCCGCTTGACTCTGTATTCATCCCTATGTATAACAAAGGTATATAAGCAAACCTGAAAATAAAGAAAAACGGATCAGTTGCTGGAAAGACTGGTTCCCCCATGTCGTTCTTTCTTGCTCCCCGTTTTTCTGGCTGAATTCCCATCTGGAATGTGGGTACTCACCAAGCCTGCTAATTCTTCCTGGGCTTCTAAGATCGGACCAGGGAGGCCTCAGTGCCTCCTCTCCTTCGGGAGAATGGAAAGACACCTGTGGCCTACGTAGGTGGTGATTGGTATTCCACGTAAACCAAGTTATTCAGCCTCCTTTTCTCCACTAATTTTCCTACTACACTATCCGTTTCTAATCTCTCTATATATGTGTAATTTAAGTTTTTTCCTAGGACGCCAATTCCGTCCCCACCTTCGAATTACCCTGGATCCACCAGGGCTGGACCCTGGCAAGTCTATACTATTTTTTTATAGCCACCTGAATGAACCAAGCTTGCTAGAGACAATGGTACATGAGAGGACTCTCGAAAAATGAGCAGTTTTCACTAGGCAGGAGCAGGGAAAGGAAACTGAATGTTTAGATGTGAATTATCTTGGTATTTCTGGAAGCTGGAAGACAATGGCCCAAATCCTTGAAGGCTATGCACACTTCAAACGAAAGAAGTCATCCTGGAAGGCTTTTTGTATGAGAAGGTATGAAATATGGTGCAGAGTTTGGAATGAACATTCTGAGGAGAACTTAGAAAATGGATAAGAGGTGGAATGAACATAGAGAAACCAGTTAGGACATTATTGAAAGAGATAGACCAGCAGAAGAGGATATAGATAGATAAATTAGGTAGATAGATACAGATATAGATATAGAGAAGCTAAGGCAGAGGGGACAGAGAGAAGCTGGACTGATCCAAGAGAAATTGTAGAGACAGAATCAATATAATTTGGTACATACTAAATGTAGGGGAAGGTTAGGAGAGCCAGGAGGGATAAGAAACTGAGTGTGTGAGAAGGAAACCAGTGTTTAAGGGATGGGGAGAGGAAGGTGAACAAAAAAGACGTGGCAAGGGGAAATCTAGGAACAAGTGGTATCCAGAACCCAGGTGAGGAATGAGTTTCAGAGGAGGAATATTCAACACTGTCATTCCCAAATAAGTAAAATGAAGGTGGGGAAACTAGTCAAATAATTCAGTGCATGATCATTAGAGTTGAAGACTAGAGGCCAAACAGTAGTGAAGAAAGAAGCAAGCAGGGGCCAGGGAAATGGAGACTGCAAATGCAGCCTATTTCTCCATTAATCCCTTAAACCAGATTTAGTGAAGTCACTCAGTCATGTCTGACTCTTTGTGACCCCATGGGCTGTAGCCCACCAGGCTCCTCAGTCCATAGGATTTTCCAGGCATGAATACTGGAGTGGGTTGCCATTTTCTTCTCCAGGGGATCTTCCCAACCCAGGGATTGAACCCGGGTCTCCCGCATTGTAGACAGACGCTTTAACCAGACTTAGGAGGGTTTAAGTCCACTGTCAGAAGCTATAATGCCCAGTCATTTGTTGCTAGTAATTGCTGTTGAGCCGGACCTCTTGTAACAGAGGACAGAGGTGCAGGACGGCATGGGAGCGCTTCAGTCTGCTTTGGGATGCTGGCTACATGGGGAAGGCACCTTAAGGTTTTGAGTCAGGCACATGTGGTTTGGCATCTCAGCTACTTGACCAGCTAGAGACATTACTGAACCTCTCTGGAATTCTTTTCTTTAAAAAACAGAACTAATAATCCACCCACTTACTCATGGACACACTTCACAAAATTATGATGATTAAATAACATAATGCAATTAGATAGTCTATTTAGCACAAAGGCAAGGTTTCCCTTTGTTGAATACCTATTGCTGTTATATTTATTATGTCTAATATTAACAATAAAGAAGTTCTTCACTTGGAATGATCTACAAAATCAATAAGGACTCTTGGCAAGGTCTCTTGGGCATTTGCAATGAGAAAGCACATGCCAGTAGTGAGTTTTCCTGTGAAGTCTGCATTCCCTTTACACTCTGCCATCTGAAAGTCAATTCAGGTCTATAGATCTAGGTTCTAACCAAAATCATTTTATGAACAATTCCTGGATGAATCATTTGTAGAGCAGCCAAGAGAAAGGAACAGTTGATTTTCAGAACAGAAATACAATTTTCTCATTTAAAAAAAAAATCTGTGAGACTAAACAACTCACATGAAGTCATTTAAGTAACTTCTATCTTTCATGTAGTTTCTCTGTTTATATAGCAAATCTAGGATCCTCACCCCCCCACCCCCACCTCCTAGTATTCATAATTTTGTATGATCTCCTCCCCTTCAGTGTGGGCAGGACTTACGATGTGCTTGTAACCAACAGAGTATGTAACCACCAACTTGTGATGTGCTTATAACCAACAGAATGTCATGCCCATGATTTCATTACATAATACAAGATGTCTTTTGCCAGTGGCCCCTCCTTGCTCACTTCATGTAGTAAGCAACCACGTGCTCATGTGGCAAGGAACTGTGGGCATCCTCTAGGAACCACAGGTAGCCTCTAGGAGTGAAGGACAGCCTGCAATCAAAAACCAGCATGAAGCTGGACCCTTAATCCTACTTCTACAAGGAAATCAATTAAGCCCATGACCTGAGAGAGTTTGGAAATGGAATTTTTCCCAGTCCAGTGTCCAGATGAGAACACAACCCAGTTGATCTTTTGTGAGACCCTGTTCAGAGGACCCAGATAACTCATTTCTGGATTTCTAACCCACAGACACTGAAATAAATACATATAATATAAGCTACTAAATTTGTGGTGATTTCACATGAAGTTAAGTGTGCAGTTAAACCAATCTAAAAAGATGAGTTAGCAAGATTTTCTAATATTCAAGGGAGGGCTTCCCTGATGACTCAGATGGTAAAGAATTTGCCTGCAGTGCTGGAGACCTGGTTTGATCCCTAGGTCAGGAAGATCCCCAGGAGAAGAGAATGTATTGTTGCCTAGAGAATTCCATGAAGAGAGGAGCCTGGTGGGCTACAGTCCACCAAAGAGTCAGACACAACTGAGTGACTAACACTAACTAAGCCATGATCAAAATCCAAATTATCAAATAAAAAATTGCCTTTCCTGACTCATAAGAGATGTGCATTCCTAAACACGGAGAAACAGGTGTTCATGGCACCTGTGATGACAGTAAGCCATATGCGATGATACAAGGAGTCCAGATTCACCCCTGAAACAGGCTTCTGATCAGTGTACAGTGTAAGGGCAATGGAGACATCCATGAGAGGCACTGACTCCTGCAATAGAGGTTCATTTTCTTTGCCACCCAATATCTACTCTTTCAACTTTTGGAACCCTGATTTTCTTCTAGGTAAACCACCTTTTCTCTACACTTAGACCTTGCTTCTGATAAAGCTCTCTCTCTCTACACCAGCTATAGAAATGACAAATGACTTAGGCCTGGCCAATCAGAGTTCCATATTTCCTTGATTTCAAAGATTGCTAAGGTTTGCCACATAATTCAAGCCAAGCAGGGAGAATCAAGCCAATGAGTGCTAACCTCAGGATTTTTTTCAGTTGCCAGAAAGTGGCATTTCTTTCTGCACTGGATTATAACCTAAGAGGATATAAATCTGGAGCTTTGGCAACCATCTCACTACACATGGAGCCATAGAAGGGAACCAGCCCAGATGGATGCAGAAATAAGAGACATAGGGAGGGAGAGAGACCGAGTTCCAAAGACATTTGAACTCCTGGATATAACTTTTCATGGAACCAGATTTATCCCCATACTTATCAGTCACTTGAGCTCAACCACTCTTCTTATAAGAAATTGAGAAATCCTCCATATAGTTTGAGTTTTGTTCAGTTTTGTAAATAGCATCTCTTCTGGTACATAAACAATATTTGCTCAATGCCATCTTTATGGCTAAGAAGTCCAACCTTGCAAAGCAAAGTAGCAAGAGTAAAGCTCATCTATCACAGACTCAAATGAAAGTAACTGTTTGTCATTATGGGTCTAAATGCAGGAGAGCAATTTTCAAACGTTCCATATAAGCAATGGCTGCTTTTTGCAGGATCAAAACAGAATAAAATCTAGACAGTCTCAGAAAAACTTGAAGTTCTTATTTTGATTTTGAAATAGACTTTGATATCATAGCTTAAGAAGGTAATGCTTTAAGTTTCAACTTCATAATGGTTTCTTTTTCCCCAAAGGAACTGATTTTTGAAATAATATAAAAGTCCTTCCATGTCATGAACAAGAATGTCTCCTGTGATAATCCTGTACCTGACATCCTTAAGAAAAAGATTCATGAAACATCAGGAAATCTCTAGAACAACAGAAACTCAGGAGTAATACTAGACAGTATTACTGATGACCAGCTACTGAAAAGCTTTGGCAAAGCCACAGTTTATGATCAATCCACCAAACAAAATTCTCATCCTACCCCATGGCTCGTCCTTTTACTGTTCCCTCTAGTAGGATCTCTGGTTCCTCTGCCTTTTCTAAAACCACTTTTGGCCTGTGGTGTTGAAGACTCTGAGAGTCCCTTGGACTGCAAGGAGATCCAACCAGTCCATTCTGAAGGAGATCAGCCCTGGGATTTCTTTGGAAGGAATGATGCTAAAGCTGAAGCTCCAGTCTTTGGCCACCTCATGCAAAAAGCTGACTCATTGGAAAAGACTCTGATGCTGGGAGGGATTGGGGGCAGGAGGAGAAGGGGACGACCGAGGATGAGATGGCTGGATGGCATCACGGACTCGATGAACGTGAGTCTGAGTGAACTCCAGGAGATGGTGATGGACAGGGAGGCCTGGCGTGCTGCCATTCATGGGGTCGCAAAGAGACATGACTGAGTGACTGAACTGAACTGAACTAGTAGGATCACTCTTTCCTTCAGACCTCAGTGTAATCGCTTCTTCCCAGACAGTTCATTGTGTATAAAAATCAGAAAAGACCACCCTATATAAAACAGCACTCACTCAGTTAATTTCTAACCCCTTATCTTGTTCTATTTTTCTACATGGCATCTCTCACCTGACATGTTATATTTATTTGTCCACCTGGTGAATATCAGAATGGGTAAGACTTAGATGTCCATCATGTCAGTTACTTATCATCTCCAGAAAGTCCTGCTTCACCTGCAGATTGTAGCTCTTGCACATAGACTGCTTCTAAACCTACACAGCTGCGTGGACAAGACTTTAATTAGTACACTGGTCAAGGTCCAGTAAGGAAACAAAACCCACAATAGGTATTTAAACAGAGGGAATTTAGTATAGAGAATTGGTTCCTTGGGTAGTGGGAATTGGATGAATAGAAGGAGGAACAGAGAAATAGCCAGAGACTGGAATAGCAAGAGGCAGCTACCACCCTCTGGCTGAGGAAGCAAAGGGAAGAGGTCAAGGTTATTATAAACTAGAAGCTCAGAGGTGAGGCCCCATGGATATGCAGCTCAGACATCTGTGGAGGGAAAATGACCTGGTAAGTGCTCCCACCTCTGAGAGGAGTGCAAAGAGGCTGGCTCTGGAATGCTCCAAGAAGCTGGAGACCAGAACCCATGCTGCTGACAGCACCATGAAAGGCAGTGCTAAGATGCCAACAACAGAAACAGTGAGCCAAAAGCTGGAAAAAGGAAGCCCTTTCTCCCTACTTCCATCTCCCCATAGTCCTTTTGTCACAAGATCAGAGAATGCCCCCCAAGCAAAGGCAAACTGTAGTTTGCAGAATTCCAGCCTTAACATTCAAAGCAAGATATGAAAGAATGGATTTGAACTGAGAGAAAATAGTTTAAAAACAAGCACAGATCCTAATACATATCTCCAATTTCCTTTGCATAAAAGAAAAACCAAACTTCAAATGAAATGGTACAGTGGTTTTCTCCTGACACTATTGTCACTAGTTTCTCTCTTATAAACTGCGTTGATTTTAATCTAGAGTTGTTGTTGTTCAGTTCACAAGTCATGTCCAACTCTTTGGAACCCCATGAACTACAGCACACCAGTTCTGCTGGAGTTTGATTCCCTGTCCTCCACTATCTCCTGGAATTTGCTCAAATTCATGTCCATTGAGTCAGTGATGCTATCCAGAGTACCAAAGATGAACTCTGGGTGGTGCGGGAACACATGAATTGTGTTCCTATTCAGGATCCCATCAATAGTGGGGCTACAATAAGGGGATCTATTCAAGGGACCTCAATCAAAGAAGAAATGACCATGTTTAAAAAGGGGGCTCAGAATAGGACTGTCTCTTTCATATATTCCATCTAACTAAGCTTTAGTATAGGTGCTCAGAGATATACTTACATTACAGAATTATCTGTTATGGTAGTGAAAATTTGGAAATAAATTAGATGTTCACATGAAGAGATAAATTAGATCAATAGAAGAACAGATCAATTAAATGGAATGTTAATTAATACAGTGGATTTCTATATAGCTGTTAACATAAACCATATAGACATGTATCTGAACAATATAGAAGCGTAACATTGAGTGGAAGCAAAAACAAGTTGCAGAATCAAATATGCTCAATATTCTATCATTTGTATAAAACTTTAAAACATGCCAAATTATGTTGTGTGTAATTTACAAATACTTGCAGCAAAAGGATAAAATCACAGAGGGAATCATAATGCCCAAATTTAGATTTGTCTTACTCCTACTAGGGAGAGAAAAGAAACATAGAGGCATCCTCAGGGAACTCCAATGATCTCCAACCTGGATGACTTCTTTAAAGTAAGTCTGAATTAAATATAGCAAAATGTTAAGACTTGGCAAAGTTACATGGTGGGTGTTTGTTGTGTGGTGCTATATTTTTCTATGTTTCTGAAATGTTTCATAAATTTTAAAACTGGGAAATATGAAGGGCACTGAAAGCTCCATTAACAATGGCCTAGACCACCCCTTAGCATAATTAACAAGAGCTCGAAGAAAGGAGGAACTTAAAACCACATCTCAGCAACTCCATTGCAACGTTCCTTTTCAGAAACTCTCTCTCCACAAAAGTGGACACTGGAAAAGAGTATCAGGGAGGGAGAAAGAGGACTTAACAAACAAAGGGAAAGATAAGAGGGGAAGAAAAGAAGAGGATAAATTCTCCATGGTATTTTAAAAGATAAATACACAACACAGAGAACAACACAGGTAAGAATCTTCCTCAGCAAGAAGAATCAAGGACATAAATGAAAAAAGTACTTATTAAATTATAGTTACTACTTGACTCCAGCTTCTTCCCTGTTGGGCTAGATAATTGCAAAAAAGATATACCTGCATCAATTACAGTGTGTGTCTCAGGGCAAGGAAGCCTCCTGAGCTTTTAATTATCAGATAATTTCATTATTAAGGAAAATTTTCTGGTTCTCTGGGAATTGTGAAAATGGAATTAAAGCTTATTTGTAGCATAATTTACCTTTAATTCCTCTAATCCGTTCCTAATGGTAGTAAGAAGAGGAAAATAGAAAATGGGCTCTGTTACTTTAAACTTGTCGTTAAAAATGTCCTGCCACCTAGTATAATAATATTCAGAAATCAAGGCAAAAATTGGATCTCTATTTGACCATTCATATAAATTATATGTTCTAACTTCTGTCCATATAAAATTGTGTTACACATCTGAAATTTCCTTTTAAAATGACACAAAATTGAAAAACAAGTAACACTGACAATAACAACCTCTGAAAACTAGAGGTTTTTTCAAGGTTCTTAAAACTAGAGATTCTGAAATGTCAAGGTTCTAGAGGTCAGGTACTGGCATATTCACTAATACCCAGCTTTTCTAAAACATGCAAGTCAACATAGCAAGAAAATTAACTTCATAAAGCTTTTAGAAAACAAATTCTGAAGCTTGTACAGAATACTCAAACTTTTTCATGGACAGTTCTAGATAACCAGTGACATGGTGGCAAATGCAATCAAACCAAGTATAATGTTGTACTAACTAATGAAGATAAATTTAACCAGGGACGGGTTTGCTTTCAAGAAATCACTTGGGCAATAAAAAAGCAAAGTTCCAGTACTGCAATTAAAGGAAAGCAGGAAGTAGCATTCTGTGCTCAGAAAGGCATCCTCTAGAAAAGAAATGACTGAGAAGGCAATGGCAACCCACTCCAGTACTCTTGCCTGGCAAATCCCATGGATGGAGGAGCCTGGTGGGCTGCAGTCCATGGGGTCGCTAAGAGTCGGACACGACTGAGCGACTTCACTTTCACTTTTCACTTTCATGCATTGGAGAAGGAAATGGCAACCCACTCCAGTGTTCTTGCCTGGAGAATCCCAGGGACAGGGAAGCCTGGTGGGCTGCCGTCTATGGGGTAGCACAGAGTCGGACACGACTGAAGCGACTTAGCAGTAGCAGCAGCAGAAAAGAAATGAAGGTTGTATAATTTACAAATCAACTGCATTCTCCTGCCTGAAACCATTTAGTCTCAAATGCCACAAGTAATCCTCAGAACATCAACAGAACAAAATACCTTCAATCCATAAAAACTTGAGATCAACGAGTAAGTAAGAACACAGTATGGTTTTCCCTTCCATGTTACATTAGCCTTGTAGAATAATCTGATTGAAAAGTCAAATTATATCACCATGATTTCAAAGCCTGCTGTTCTATTTTTTAAATACATTGCATCTAGCCAAAGAGTATTTCTAAAGTTCTATATGCCAATGTACTTGGAACACATTAATTCCATTAGCGAGCTATTTCAGGAAACAGTGAGCATATTTCTTGGAAACAAATACATGTGGTTAAAAAACAGTCTCAAAAAAAAAAAAGTACGAGGTGAAAAACTGTAAACAAAGATGATTTTTAAATGCAATTAGAACTCCTTCCCATCACATATCAAAGGTGTCATAACTGCTTCTAGACTGAGAAGTTGCTGTTTGGGATTTGGGTCTTTTAACCAAAAAGCCTCTCTTGAGATGGCACTATAAGGACTCTATCTGTCTCTTAATCATAGGCAACTGCTAAATGAAGTGTATCTATTTTCTCTGTTGCATTACTATTGGCAACCAGGTCCTCAGTAAGTGCCCAGAAATGTTTCCATGGTTACAAAAAGCATTCAGCATCCCTCTTGTTTTGGGCCAATTTAGCTGAAAATCTATTGTGGAGAAAAATATGGCACATTAAAAAGCATGAAATCAAGATACAACGTTATGAAAAGAATTCAAGGTTAAATGGGAAAAGCAGGCTTGACAAGGCTTTTTAAAAAGTGCATATAAATCACTGATTAAAATGCTGCCTTCTCCTACAGTATCTCCAAATACATCTCTCTAGTAGACTACAAAGAAGCCCATATGCTGAAGCTGATGTGATTCTCTGGTATAAAGGAAAAATTGAGCACATGACAATAATTTAAGACTATTAACTGGCAGGTAAAATCCCTCCCCAAAATAGGCTTTTAACATTCATGAAGCTGAGAGTCCAGTCCCTTATCCCAGTTTAAGACAGTCCTGAGGGCATTTAAATAATTTGACGAGAGGAATAAGAGCTTTTGTTCATTGGCTATAAGGCATCTGAAGTAAATTAGTGGACTCCATCTCATCAGGGAGAGGGAGAAAGATGCAAGTTCTCTAGAGATAACTCAGTAATGCTCCTCCATCTGTAAAGTAATGAGTGATTTGGGGTAACAGAACTATCTCATTCTCATTTTCTGCTGCATTCTCAACTCCCACTGCAACCAAACATTTTTGAATCTTCTGTAACGTATTAAACAAATGATATAAACATTTCACCAATCTGAAGGAGTGGTCCACAGCTTATGCTTGTGTAGGTGGGTCCATTCCCTCAGTGATTTGTACATGGTAGGCATTCAATAATATTTGGTTTACTGAGGAAGGCCATCATACATCTCTTTATAGAGGAATATTTCTCCCTATAGAGAATATTTCTCCCTATACTATCTACACAAACATTTGCCCCTTTATCATTTTTTCTATTCCTCTTATTTTCACTGTGAAATGGAGAGAATTGGGTGGAAACTAAAGTCACAATGTTATAAAGGGCTAATTTGAAGATTTTTACCTCCAAGAAGATAGAATAGATATACTTTTCCCTATTCTTTCCTCCAAGTACAACTCAAAACTCTGGGCATTGTATATAAAACAAAGATTAGAAGATTGAAAGGTACCAAGAAGAAGGCAAACCAGCTAGGGACCACAAGACTCAAGGAACAACACGGTGGTGAGTTTCCTGGGCTCTTCTGCCTCATGTATTGCAGACTTGAAGCTGAAGAAGGTGGCAACCCAGAAACACCAATAAGCAAGGACACAAAACTCAAGAGATGCCTGCTCTCTCTGTGCAAAGGGCCAGGAAAGGGACAGAATACCGAAACAGAAAAGTTTTAAACAATAAATATTATACTCTAGTCAAATAGTACAGGAAAACTGTGTCCCCCATGCTCAATCATGCCAGCAAAGGCCAGGTAGGCAACCTAGGCTTCCATCCTCACTAAGCTTTAATGAGGATCATTTTGGCTTGTCTCAGGTCATATTTGGAGAAGGAAATGGCAACCCACTCCAGTATTCTTGCCTGGAGAATCCCATGCACAGAGGAGCCTGGGAGGCCCTGGTCCATGGGGTCTCAGAGAGTCCTTACATGACTGAAGCGACTAAGCATGCGCGCACACCAATATCCCCACTAGGGGGTGCCAGAGAAGGCTGAGGAGGAATCTGGAACTTTCATCCTTGATGGCCAGTTACAAGTATCTTGTGCCCCCACAGTATCAGTGGAGGGCTCATGGGGAGTCTGTACCCCTCCTGGAGTAATGAGGCACCCCTGCCCCTCTCCACTTGGGTGGTGTCAGAGGAATGTCTAGTGGAGACAGGATTCTCACCATCATCAAGGCTACCTTCAACTCTATGTCAGGTGAATCTCTCATCTAACCCAGCATGAGTGAGGAGCACCCTTTCAAGGGTTAAGGAGGCCAAGAGAAAAACTGGATGTTTTTCTGGATGTAATTGGAACTGGATGTTACTGCCTCTGCCTAGCAGTAATAAGGTGGTACCCCAATAACCCGCTACAAGCTTGGCAATGACTCTCTTTAGTTGAGAGGCCTTTCAGGGGGAGTAATGTCAAAATAAGGACAATCATTTCTTTTTATGCATTCACATTGGCTTACACATTGTTTCTTCTTACCAGCTACTGTGAAAACTGGATTTAATTCAGATGACCATTATATCTACTATTGTGGGCAAGAATCTCTTAGAAGAAATGGATTAGACCTCATAGTCAACAAAGAGTCCAAAATGCAGTACTTGGGTACAATCTCAAAAATGACAAAATGATCTCTGTTCATTTCCAAGGCAAAGTATTCAATATCACAGTAATCCAAGTCTATACCCCAACCACTAATGCCAAAGTAGCTGAAGTTGAACGGTACTATGTAGACCTTCAAGACCTTCTAGAAATACACCAAAAAAGATGTCTTTTTCAATATAGCAGACTGGAATGCAAAAGTAGGAAATCATGAGATTCCTGGAGTAACACGCAAGTTTGGCCTTGGAGTACAAAATGAAGCAAGGCAAAGACTAACAGAGTTTTGCCAAGAGAACATGCTGGTTATAGCAAACACCCTCTTCCAACAACACAAGAGATGACTCTAAACGGGGACATCACCAGATGGTCAATACCAAAATCAGATTGATTATATTATTTGAAGCTGAAGATGGAGAAGCTCTATACAGTCAGCAGAAACAAGACTGGGAGCTGAGTGTGGCTCAGATCATAAATTCCTTAATTGCCAGATTCAGACTTAAATTGAAGAAAGTAGAGAAAACCACTAGGCCATTCAGATATGACCTAAATCAAACCCCTTATGATTATACAGTGGAAACGATAAATAGATTCAAGGGATTAGATCTGATAGAGTGCCCAAAGAACTATGGATGGAGGTTCATAACATTGTACAGGAGGTGGTGATCAAAACCATCCACAATAAAAAGAAATGAAAAAAGGCAAAATGGTTGTCTGAGGAGGACTTACAAATAGCTGAGAAAAGAACAAAAGCAAAAGGCAAAGGAGAAAAGGAAAGATATCTCCATCTGAAAGTGGAGTTCCAAAGAATAGCAAGGAGAGATAAGAAAGACTTTCTAACAGGACAATGAAAAGAAATTGAGGAAAACAATAGAACTGAAAAAGACTAGAATTCTTCAAGAAAATTAGAGATACTAAGGGAACATTTCATGCAAAGATAGGCACAATAAAGGACAGAAACAGTATGGACCTAACAGAAGCAGAAGATACTAAGAAGAGGTGGCAAGAATACACAGAAGAACCATACAAAAAAGATCTTAATGACCCAAATAAACACGAAGGTGTGATCACTCACCTAGAGCCAGATATCTTGAAGTGCAAAGTCAAATGGGCCTTAGGAAACATCACTAGGAACAAAGCTAGTGGAGGTGATGGAATTCCAGCTGAGCTATTTCAAATCCTAAAAGATGATGCTGTTAAAGTGCTGTACTCAATATGCCAGCAAATTTGGAAAACTCAGCAGTGGCCACAGAACTGGAAACAGTCAGTTTTCATTCCAATCCTAAAGAAAGACAATGCCAAAGAATGCTCAAACTACTGCACAGTTGCACTCAGTTCACATGCTAGCAACAGACTGATTCCAAATAGGAAAGGAGTACGTCAAGGCTGTATATTGTCACCCTGCTTATTTAACTTATATGCAGAGTACATCATGAGAAATGCTGGGCTGGAAGAAGCACAAGGTGGAATCAAGATTGCTGGGAGAAATATCAATATCAGATATGCAGATGACACCACCCTTATGGCAGAAAGTGAGGAAGAACTAAAGAGCCTCTTGATAAAAGTTAAAGAGGAGAGTGAAAAAGTTGGCTTAAAGCTCAACATTCAGAAAACTAAGATCATGACATCTGGTTCCATCACTTCATGGCAAACAGATGGGGAAACAGTGGCTGACTTTATTTTGGGGGGCTCCAAAATCACTGCAGATGGTGATTGCAGCCATGAAATTAAAAGACGCTTACTCCTTGGAAGGAAAGTTATGACCAACCTAGACAGCATATTAAAAAGCAGAGACATTACTTTGTCAACAAAGGTCTGTCTAGTCAAGGCTATGGTTTTTCCAGTAGTCATGGATGAATGTGAGAGTTGGACTGTAAAGAAAGCTGAGTGCCAAAGAATTGATGCTTTTGAACTGTGGTATTGGAGAAGACTCTTGACAGTCCCTTGGACTGCAATGAGATCCAATCAGTCCATCCTAAGGGAGATCAGTCCTGAGTGTTCATTGGAAGGACTGATGTTGAAGCTGAAACTCCAATACTCTGGCCACCTGATGCAAAGGGCTGACTCATTTGAAAAGACTCTGGTGCTGGGAAAGATTAAAGGCAGAAGGAGAAGGGGAAAACAGAGGATGAGATGGTTGGATGGCATCACCAACTCAATGGACATGAGTTTGGGTAAATTCTAGGAATTGGTGATAGACAGGGAGGCCTGGCGTGCTGCAGTTCATGGGGTCACAAAGAGTTGGACACGACTGAGCGACTGAACTGAACACATGCTAGCAAAGTAATGCTCAAAATTTTCCACATGAGACTTCAAAAGTACATGAACCGAGAACTTCCAGATGTTCAAGATGGATTTAGAAAAGGCAGAGGAACCAGAGATCAAATTGCCAACATCTGTTGGATCATAGAAAAAGTAAGAATTCCATAAAAACATCTACTTCTGCTCCATTGACTACTTAAAGCCTTTGACTGTGTGGATCACAACAAACTGTAGAAAATTCTTAAAGAGAGAGGAATACCAGACCACCTTACCTGTCTCCTGCAAAACCTGTATGCAGGTCAAGAAGCCACAGTTAGAACCGTACATGGAACAATAGACTGGTTCAAAAGTGGAAAAGAAGTACATCAAGACTCTATATTGTCACTTTGCTTATTTAACTTAAATGCAGAGTACATCATGCAAAATGCCAGACTGGATGAAGCAGAAGCTGGAATCAAGATTCCAGGAGAAATATCAATCACCTCAGATGCGCAGATAACACCACTCTTATGGCAGAAAGCAAAGAGGAACTAAAGAGCCTCTTGAAGAAGGTGAAACAGGAGAGTGAAAAAGTTAGCTTAAAATTCAACATTTAACCAAGTAAGATCATGGCATCTGGTCCCATCACTTTATGGCAAATAGATGGGGAAACAAGGACAGGCTTTTTTTCTTGGTCTCTAAAATCACTGCAGATGGTGATTATAGCCATTAAATTAAAAGACACTTGCCCCTTGGAAGAAAAGCTATGATAAACCTAGACAGAGTATTAAAAAGCAGAGACATTACTTTGTCAACAAAGATTTGTCTACTCAAAGCTATGGTTTTTCCAGTGGTCATGTATGGATGTGAGAGTTGGACCATAAAGGAGGCTGATCTCCAAACAACTGATGCTTTCAACTGTGGTGTTGGAGAAGACTCTTGAGAGTCCCTTGGAGGGAAAAAACCAGTCCATCTTAAAGGAAATCAGTACTAAATATTCACTGGAGGGACTGATGCTGAAGCTGAAACTCCAATACTTTGGCCACCTGATGTGAAGAGCTGACTCATTAGAAAAGACCCTGATGCTGGGAAAGATTGAAGGCAGGAGGTTAAGGGGACAACAGAGGATGAGATGGTTAAATGTCATCACTGACTCAATGGACATGCATTTGAGCAAGCTCTGGGAGATGGTGAAGGACAGAGGAACTTGGCATACTGCAGTCCCTGAGGTCACAAAGAGTTGGACACAAGTGAACGACTGAACAACATGATAGCTCTCTAACACATATCCTTTCCTCCAGTGTAGTCTGGAAACTGATGCCACAGTTATCCTTCTAAAATGGAGTTCTGTTGGTATCACTCTTCATTAAGAGCTCTTTGAGAGTCCCAGCCACTTACAAGATAAAAGCTAAACCCTTAACACACACATAAAAGTCTTTCCCAATTGCAGCCTATGCTTCTAGCCTAGCCTTATGATCCATCCCTGAAAATGTCATGCTTGTCCACACATCTGTGTTCATGTCATTCCTTCAAATGGAATGCTTTTCTCTCTCCATTCATTTGTTAAATTATAACTCATTCCTAGAGTTTGTAGTCCTATATCATAGGCTCTGTGGAACCTCCTCTAATCACTACTAGCAAAACCATCTCAAAAGTTACCATGTTGTTAATTGTTCTAATTTTCCACAGTTTTTTAAAATGGGACCTCTTACATGTAACTGTCTCTTAGACATTAGGAAACTCCTTAAAGGAAGATCAATATTTTATTTGTACGTGTATCTCCCAGTCCAAACATGTTACCCAAATTAAGGAGAATGTCCAGCTTAATTTTAGAGTAGAGTATTAAGTGTTCTAGCTTCCACTTAGAATATAAAACAAATGGAAATGATGCTATCACTCTTTAAATAAAAATGAAATCTACATAATACGTAAAAGTACACATTTTAAAACTTATTAGAGAGCTGAGGTCATAAGGCAACCAACTAATCCAAAAGTTACAAAAAGCAAACTTCTTTCAGTGGGAGAAAGAGCAAAAGCATTTGCTTGCCAGGGGTAAATGCTGGATTCATACTAGCTGGCAAGAAAAATTAAGATAATATTTTCAAAGAATTTCTAAAGATCAAGTGTGTACTGGCACAAGAGTAGAGAGCCCACAGGAGCCACAAACCCCAGGGAAATTGAAACCCACTGAGAGGCTTGGCTCCACAGAAGTCACCTGGTACTCACAAGCATGAGCAGAGCAGGGCAGGCAGGGCAGGGGTGGAGAAAGCTTCCCGCATGGTATGGTTCTGGAGGAGGGGAAGAGCAGCTGCTATAGAAAAAATCAGACGCCTCACCAGGATTCCTCTCTCATCTTTCCATTGTAGAATAAAAGCCACAGGCCACTTGGGAAATGGCAGCAAATCCCATCACCCTCAGACCTTAGGTAGAGACACATGAAGGTGATGAATAGAACAGAATAAAAATTACCACCTCTGGGGAAGAGGTAGAAAGAAGTCCTGGGGTCAGACATGTGAAAATCCCCTAACTCTGAGGGAGGGGCAGGATAACTGAGAAGGCCCGAACCCAAGACACAGGAACATATCACCTGCCTAAGACAGAGGCTGCTCCAGAACAGCAGGGGACAGACACTTCCAACATAACCACACCAAACGAGCAAACGCCAAGTACTGAATAGCGTCAGGCTCCTTCTGGGAAAGGGCCAGCATCCCACAAAGAGAAACCCTCTCTGAGCTGCAAGCAATAAGAAGAGACTCGGTGCTAAAGATGGAGCAGATAATGACCAACTCTGTAGCAAACATGTCTGAGCCCTAAATACAATGTAATAGTAGAGGGTTTTGAACGTTGTGCTTCCCTTGTGGCTCAGCTGGTAAAGAATCTGCCTGCAATGCAGAAGACCTGGGTTTGATCCCTGGTTGGGAAGATCCCCTGGAGAAGGAAAAGGCTACCCATTCCAATATTCTGGACTAGAGAATTCCATGGACTGTATAGTCCATGGGGTCACAAAGAGCTGGATACGACTGAGTGACTTTCACTTCATTTTGAAGGCTATACTACAAGGAGATTAACAATAAAAACAGCAAAATCCAAGCCCAGCTCGAATTCTGACTAAATCACTCAACATCTTCACACTAAAGGCCCAGCATTAGAAAAGGCTAATCTACTTCTAGGCAGAAACACCATTTACTTCCCCTACATATGATGTTCAATTCTCAGTCAAAAATATAAGAAAAGCAATAAAGCAGAAGGGAAAAATTACACTGTCTAGACACAAAGCAATCAAGAAAATGAAACTGAGATACAACTCACAGGTTAGAGGTATCACAAAGAATTTAAAAGTACTATGACTAATATGCTAAAAACATATCAGTAGTCGAAAAAGGGAGAAATATGCATGAATTGTTGAGGAATTTCATCAAAGATACTGAAATAATTTTTAATCAAATCAAAATGTTAGAAATGAAAAACAAGGCAACAGACATTGAAACATATTTTTGATTGGCTCATCACCAGACTTCATACAGCCAAAGAAAATAGTAGTCAACTTGAAGACTATGACATTAAATACTACTACCCAAACTGAAATACAAAGGAAAAAAAGAATGAAGGAAAGAAAAAGAACATTCAAAAGCTATAGGATGATATCAACTAGGCTGATAATTATATAACTGGAATACCAATAAGAGCAAGAAAGAATGGATGAGAAAAAATGTTTGAGGAGGTGATGGTCAAGAATTTTCCAAAACTAATGAAACTCACTGAACCACGGACACAAAAAGGACAGAGAACACCAGTAAAAATGAATGCCAGGAAAACATACACATATACAGTATTCATAGAAATGCATACACACACGCCCAGATATATGCTTCTGAAAACCAAAGATAAAATCTCTAAGGCACCCAGTTGGGGGGCGGGGGGGAAGACACATTATATTATGTGCAGAGAAACAAAAGTAATAATTATAGCATATTTCTCATATGAAAGCTATGCAAACTACAAGACAGTGAAATGGCAACATTAAAGTGCTGAAAGAAAAATAACTGTCAACTCAGAATTCTTTACCTATCTAAAATGTATTTCGAAACTAAATATTTTTCAGACAAACAACTCAGATAATTTATTAGCTACATATATGCACAAGAAAAGTTAAAGAGTTCTTCAAAAAACATAAATGAGGTAAATATAAAATTCTTATTTTAATTATTCTAGGAGATAGCCAACTAAAACAAAACTGTATCAGCATATTGAATATTACTGAATATGTAAAAGTAAAATAGGTAGTAGCAAAAAGTGAAGGATGAGAAGAAAGAATTTGGAGCTTGCTGTTGTAATATCACCTAACTATCACTGAAGTAGTACAGTATTATTTCAGGATAGGCTGCAATTAACTAAAACTATATGTTGTAAAATCTTATGATGATCATTAAACTTTCTTTTAAGAGATAAAAATAATGAGCCCATAGTGGAGTTAAAATAGAATAACAAAAATATTCAATCCAAAAGAATGCAGAAGAAAACAAGACAGAAGAAACAAACAATAGATGAAACAAAAAGGAAACAATCTAACAAAATGACAGACCTTAGTTCATTATCGATAATTACAATAAATGCAAATAGTCTAAACACACCAAATAAAACTAAAAGATTGTCAAATTGGATAAAAAAGCAGGACCCAATTATATGCCACATACAAGAATCCCACTATAAAGATAATGATAGGTTTAAAGTTAAAGAATAAAAAAAACATGTCATGCCAACACTAATCAAAAGAAAGCTGGAATAGCTACATTAACATCAAAGTAGACTTTAGGTCAAGAAATATTGTCAGGGATACAAAAAGGTGTAATATATAATGACCAATAGGTCAATTCACCAAGGAGACATATATTTCTAAAGTGTGTACATATTTAACAACAGAGCTCCAAACTACATGAAGCAAAAATTGAAGAACAGAAAAGTGAAACAGAGCCAATTCCACAAGTAGAGTTGAAGGCTTTAATACTACTGTCTCAGTAACCAACAGAAGAAAATAAGTAGACAAAATCAGTATAAAAATAAGTATATAGAAAATCTGAAATAGCATCAAACAGTTTGAAGTAATTTATAGAACACTGTACCCAACAACAGCAAAATGCATAGTCTTTTCAAGTACACACGAAACATTCAACAAGTTAGAACAGGTCAAGATGACAAAACACAAACTTTAATATCTTAAAACTAAAAATGCTCAGGCCACAACTGAATTAAACCAGAAACTGGTAACAGAAAGTTATCTAGAATATTCCCAACATTTGTAAACTAAACTATACACTTTTAAGCAAACAATGCATCAAGACGGAAATCAAAGGTAAATTAAGAAATATTTTAATACAATGAAAATAAATATATATAATATTTTTAAAGTGAAGTCACTCAGTCATGTCTGACTCTTTGCGAACCCATGGACTGTAGCCTACCAGGCTCCTCTGTCCATGGGATTTTTCCGAGCAATAGTACTGGAATGGATTGCCATTTGTAGTGCCTAGAAAAATGTATCCATTAAATGATTATATTAGAAAAAAAGACAACTAATACTCAAAGCAAGCAGAAGGAAGGAATACGAAATAATAGAAACAAATCAATACAACTAAGAACAGAAAAACAATAGGGAAAAATTAATGAAACCCAAAACTAGTTCTTTGAAAAATATATAGACATATACAAAGTCCTCTACTCAGACAGGCCATTGCAAAAAAATGAAGATAAAAATTACCAATATCAGGAAACAATGGAGAACTAACATAAATACTACAAACACTAAAAAGATGAAAAAACTATGCCCACAAATTTAACCTAAATGAAATGAAAAAAAAAAAAATTCTTGAGAAGCCAAATTGCCAAAAGTCACTCAAGAAAAAGACAGACATTTTGAATAATTCTATATGCCCTAAAGAAATGGGATTTGTATTTCAAAATCGTCTAACAAAAATCCCAAATTCAGCTGATCTCTATAGAAAATTCTAGCAAACATTTAAGAAAAAAATACTGATTTAACACAAATTTGTCCAGACTATGAGAAAAGGAGAAACATTTCACTAACTCATTTTATGAGGCCAGCATTACCCAGACACCAAAACCAAAGAAACTATGAGAAAACTATATATTAAAATCCCTTATGTAAATTGATGAAAAAATTCCTCATTAGCAAATAAAATCCAGCAATATATGAAAAGAATAGTAATATCATGACCGAGTAGATTTTATCCATGTATGCAAGATGGGTTCAATATTCAAATATTAAACACTCATATGATGAAATTAAAAGACGCTTACTTCTTGGAAGGAAAGTTATGACCAACCTAGATAGCATATTGAAAAGCAGAGACATTACTTTGCCAACAAAGGTCCGTCTAGTCAAGGCTATGGTTTTTCCTGTGGTCCCGTATGGATGTGAGAGTTAGACTGTGAAGAAGGCTGAGCACCGAAGAACTGATGCTTTAGAACTGTGGTGTTGGAGAAGACTCTTGAGAGTCCCTTGGACTGCAAGGAGATCCAACCAGTCCATTCTGAAGGAGATCGACCCTGGGATTTCTTTGGAAGGAATGATGCTAAAGCTGAAACTCCAGGACTTTGGCCACCTCATGTGAAGAGTTGACTCATTGGAAAAGACTCTGATGCTGGGAGGGATTGGGGGCAGGAGGAGAAGGGAACGACAGAGGATGAGATGGCTGGACGGCATCACTGACTTGATGGACGTGAGTCTGAGTGAACTCCGGGAGTTGGTGATGGACAGGGAGGCCTGGAGTGCTGTGATTCATGGGGTCGCAGAGAGCCGGACATAACTGACTGACTGAACTGGACTGAACTGATGATCAATTCAATAGATGCAAAATTGCATTTGACAGAATTAAATATCCATTTTGATTAAAAATTCTTAACAAATTGGAATAGAAACAAATTTCTTCAATATAATAAAGAGCATCTACAGAAAGTTACACCTAACTAATACTAAATAACAGTAAAAGACAAAGCTTATCCACCAAGCCCAGGATCAAGACAAAGATACCCACTTTCACCATTAATTAGTCAAGAAAAAGAAATAATAGACATGATCTTGAAAAGGAATAAACTGTTATTTCTCTGATATTATCTACAAGGAAAAGTCCAAAATAGCTATTTTAAAAAGTTATCAGAACTCATCATTGAGTTCAAGGAGGTTGCAAAATTCAAGATTATATGCAAAAATCAATGACATTTTTATATATTAGCAAGTAGCAATTGGAAAATGAAAGTTATAGATATACTCTTTCCAATTATATCTAAGAAAAGGGAAATACTTAGGTATAAATCTAACAAAATATATATATAACCTGTATTCTGGTAACTACAAAACAGATGGAAAAAATTAAGAACTAAATAAATGATGTGGTATACCACATTAGTAAATTTTAAAATACGGTATTATTAGCATATTATTGTCTCCAAACTGATTTATGGATTCAACACAATTCTAATGAAATTCTCAACAAAGTTTTTTGTAATAATCAATAAGCCTAATTTAAAACTATATGGAAACAAACTAGATTAGTCAAAGCAGTTTTTGAAAATATAAGTCAAATATTCACCTGATTTCTAGACCATAATGCTATAGCAATCAAGACAGTGTGTTATTAGAGAAGGAATACAAACACAGATTAAGGGGGGAAATGGAGTCCAGAAATAGACCCACACATATATAGATAATAGATTTCTGACAATGTTATCAAAACTAGCCATGGAGAAAGAATAGTCGTTTTAACAAATGGTGTAGGAATGATCAGATACCCATATGGGGAGAGGTCTTCATTCATACCTTACATCATGTAAAAAATTAACTCAAAATGGAGCATAGCTCTAACTGCAAAGTTTGAGCAAACTCGGGGAGATAGTGAAGGACAAGGAAGCCTGGTGTGCTGCAGTGTATGAGGCCACAACGAGTCGGACGTGACTGAGCAGCTGAACAACAACAACAACAACTAAACACAAAATTCATAACTTTAAAATTTCTAGAATAAAACACAGCAGACAGGTTTAGATATGATACCAAAAGCACAATTCATAAAAGCAATACTTGATAAGGTGGATTTCATTTAATTAAGAATCTGTTCTATGGAATTTAGAAAGATGTTTATGATAACCCTGTATGTCAGACAGCAAAGAGACACAGATATATAGAACAGACTTTTGAACTCTGTGGGAGAAGGAGAGGGTGGGATGATTTGGGAGAATGGCATTGAAACATGTATACTATCATGTAAGAAACGAATCGCCAGTCTAGGTTCAATACAGGATACAGGATGCTTGGGGCTGGCGCACTGGGATGACCCAGAGAGATGATATGGGGAGGGAGGTGGGAGGGGGGTTCAGGATTGGGAACTCATGTACACCCGTGGTGGATTCATGTCAATGTATGGCAAAACAAATACAGTATTATAAAGTAAAATTATTAAAAAAAAAAAAAAGAATCTGTTCTTTGAGGGATATTGTGAAGAAAATAAAAACTCAAGCCACAAAACTAGGAGAAAATATTTTTAAAGTACATACCTAAAAGGTAACTCATATTCAAAATATCAACATAACTTTCAAATCTCAAGAATAAGAAAACAATTCAATGAAAGTAGGCAAAAAATTTTACAGCCCTACAAAGATGTCTTACAGAATACAACCTCATGAAAACATCCTCAGTGTCATTAGTTGTCAAGGAAATGCAAATGAAAGCCAAACGGGATGTTAAAACCTATGAAGGATCTATGATTTGACCCTATTTGCACAATAACAAGTTTGTCTGCTACTGTTTTATAGAGGTTGGCAAAGATGCAAGACTTCTGGGTCAGAGACAACGGACAATTTATTACTCACAGTACCTCCAAGTATCAAAGGGGCAGCACAGAGGCAGGCCCAGAGAGATTCCATGCATGCGTTGGGTTTATGTCACAGCCAGGGAACACCAAGTTTGGAAAACCTCTATCATTTGCAAGCGAATTTGCCTAAGATTTGCCCTGAAGAGAGACATTACTTTTCTAGACTGGATAGCAAACAAATATCCTCTGTGCTCTGGAGGGAGACACTAACGTCCAAGGCTGTCATACAAACACCCTTGAAATCCAAAACAAAAGGCTGTTTGTGGCTCTTGCCCTGCTCATAGCATATGCAAGACACCAATGGAAACTTATCTCCCAACATGAGTTATCACTACACATGTATGAGAATGGCTAATAATAATAATATCACAACCATAAGAATTTGAGTGACTGGAAATCTCATACAGAACTTTTGAGAATATAAAATTATGAAATGGAATGGAAAACAGTGGAATATTTTTTTATAAAGTTAAACATATAGTTTCCATATGACCCAGAAATACCACTCATAGGCATTCGCCTAGTTGAAAACAAAAAACCTGTTCTGCAATTATTTACAGCACCTTTACTTCTATTGCTTAACGCTAGAAACAACACAAATATCCCTCAAGGGATGAATGGATCAACAAACTGGCCCCATCATGCAATGGAATACTATTCAGCAATAAAAAACCAAACTACTGGAACACAGGACAACATGAATAGATCTCCAGTGCGCTACAGTAAGTACCTTATGGGATGAATCAGACTCAAAAGGCTACAAACTGCATGATTCCATTTATATGACATCCTAGAAAAGGTAAACAATAGACAGAGAAAATATATCAGCAATTTCCAGGAACTGGAAGTAGAAAAAAGGATTGACTCCAAATGGGGGAATTTTTTGCGGTGATGGAACTGTCTTATAACCTGTGTGGTGGTGAGGATACCACGTGTTTGTCAAAACTCACAGAACTGTACACTAAGAAGAAATTTTACCATATGTAAATTATAACTTTTAAAAGATTAGGGGCAAGGAAAGTTACATGTATAAGCTCTAACATTAGACTACCTAAGCTCTGTGTGTGTGTTAATCACTCAGTTGTGTTCGACTCTTTGCAACCCTATGGACTGTAGTCCATCAGGCTCCTCTGTCCATGAATTCTCCAGGTAAGAACACTGGAGTGAGTTGCCATTTCCTTCTCTGACCCAGGGATCGAACCCAGGTCTCCTGCATTGCAAGCAGGTTCTTTACTGTCTGAGCCACCAGGGAAACCCCCTAAGCTCTGCCTCTTCCTAAATGTCAATCTTAGGTATATTCTTGAATTCTAAGCAACAATTTTCTCAACTGTAAAGTGAGATTAATAATAGTATTTAGAGTTGTTAGCTTTCCTTGTTGTTCCATTGGTAATTATTATTTGATGTCCTATTATACATTCAACATTGTGTTTGATATTGAAGATACAGAAATGAATCTGTTACTTGGCTCCCGGCTTCCATAAGGCTACAAACATTTCCTGAATGAACAAATTAACCACAATTGTTTAACTGCCATTAGATTATTATAAAAATTAACAGAAGCCAATGTTAAACACTTATTGAGCCAAGTTCATGTTAATTATTTTAAATACAGTTCAACTTAAGCAAGAATTTTCTAAAATAGGAATAGAAATTTCAAGTCAAGTCTAAGAAATCCTATTAGTAGACCAGACATTTCTAGGATTATCTCTATAGATAATTTTTAAAGACTTTAAATTGCATCTATTTATAGTTTATCAGATACAGAAAGCATATTAGTCTAAATTGTTTTCACCAATTGATTCTAGCATATAATATTACTTTAATTTGAATAAGAGGATTAAAAAAGCATTATAAAAAGAATATGAAATTATATTTCTTCATTTACCAAGACGTCATGTATCTGGATAAGACATTTCTCTAAAAAATAAAGCTACAAGGAATCACTGAAAATGGACGAAGAAACTATGAAAGTATTCTATAAAAATCTATTCCTGCCAACAAGAAGAGAATTAATGATTTCACTTTTATATAACATAAGAGATCCAACCATCTGCATGAGCTTGTGTACAAACCCACATCCTATAAAGACACCCAATACCTTTCTCTGTCTATCATGTACCTTCTGTCTGTCAATAATATGGAATGTCCTTATTTCAGGCTTAGTATAACAGAAATGTGAGAAATGTATGCCAGAACATACTACAGCTACTTTTATAGAGTTAATTACATTTTCACCATATTCCTTATACATTTATTGAAGGCCTATTATATGCTCAGTTCTGACAGGATGATGCTCTATAGGCAGTTTGTTTTAAATGTGTCCTTTCCATTCAAGGCTAGAAAAAAAGTGAGCTATTCTTATTCCAAAGATTTCCTATCTACTGTCATCTCACATCACGTCTCAGTACAACACTGTGAGAAGTGTTCTTGGAGTGTTATCAACTAAAATTTCTGCAACGAGTATGGCTTTTTGCACAGGATTTCACACTGAATAATATAGTAACATCTAGAGATTCCTAACCTAGTTTAAAAAAAAGAGAGAGAACATTTTAAGATATTTTAAACAGCATGACATATGTACAAGGGGCTTCTCAAACAGAACCCACAGACTCGTTTTTCACCATTTCACTTGCTCAGAACTATTATTTTGGAATATGGAGCCCACCAATATGGATCTCCCAAAGTTTCATACGTTGAAAATATTCTTAAGGATTATATTACTCATTAAGAAGCCAGTGTGTGAAAAGATATGAGAGAAAAATAAAATTCAAATGATAACTGAAACAAATAAAAATAAAATGAGTACAAATTTCCCTTGGACAAACCCAGAGAAAATGATTACTGGCTAGCTTACCTTGCTTTTTCCCATTAACATTTTCTAAAATACCACAGAGGTGGCTGTCAAAGCCATGTTGAAGGCTACTCCTTTGCTTTTCAAGGTGATGTTCTTCCTCAACAATAGAAGAAAGCACATGTGGTGGCTTCTGGTCATCAAGGGTCTGACTGGGCCACAGGGTCATTATGGAACAGGAGTTCTTTACATGTTGGCTAAGTCTGGGGCTTGAACTTTGGCCAGAGTCCTGAAAATCACTATTACAATAGGAGAAATGATCCACTTCAAGAAACAAGGAATCTGTGTTCTCTTGGCGCTGATCAGTACCTTGTTCTTCATCTTCAAAGCCAGTTTCTGGAATCTGAATATCATTTAAGTCCTGGTCTAGCATATCACTCAATTTAGAGTCTTGTTTGCTGAAGTTAGCCAGCAAAGCAGATAATGTATCCCCTGCTTGCTGGAGAGCTTCATAAACCCTAGATATCCAGGACGAGAGAGGCTGGAAGAAGTTCGGAGCATCCTGGGATGCCATAGCCAACAGCACGGCTAGCTATCTGATGTCTACAAGTCCACTTGCTCCATTCCTTCAATACTCTGGACTTAATGTGAACTATAGAACATGCATGATGAGAAATTAAACTGGACGTCTCTTAATGGCTGTGAATATTTCTCTCTCAAAACTTCTCAGCTGAAACAGAGGAAAGAAATACTTACACCTGTTAAAGTTACAACCTCAGGCCACCACCAGATTCCTACAGTCTATGTCAAACAGCATTTGGGGACTAAAAGGGGTCATCATTGGAATCCTTAAGGCAGCTAAATAAAACTGACTGTGAAAGTCTGAATGTAGATTATTTCAAAGCCTGTTCACCTTTGCAGACATGTACAAAACTTCCATTAGCAGTAATGGACTCTATTCATGTGGACTGAAAGAAGTCTGTCCTCATAGGCCATGTTTAACAGTGTGAAAAGGATAAATGAATCTTCATTAAGAGGCAGTTGAATGTGACATCTCAAAATAGAAGAAAGGTTGGATACTTCGTCTGCAGATCCCAGAGAGCAGGCTAATAAGCATCTCCACTTTGTGATACAAAGAGTTATCCTTTCAAAGGAAAAGTATACCAAGAATTAAAAAGCTTTTAACAAATCTTAGAGCAGGGTTATATATTTTTATGCAATTTTCAAAAATTACACATATTCTTGGGGAACAATCAACCTCTGAAAGATTGAGGGTGGCAAGTGGATTACGCAGCTTACTGGAAACAGGCCCTTAGCATTCTGTTACCCTTGTCTGTGTTCCAAATGCCCAAAGATAGCCCTCCACAACCTGTGAGATTCCTGGGAGATACTTCTTCCCACAAGATTCACAGCCTGAAGTAGGGAGCTACAGGACGTTGACAGAGTAACAAGGTACAATGAAGATTCTAGGGCTAAATAGCTATACTTTCACAGACATACATGCATACAAACAGGTACATATATACCTGTGATACATAATCATATGGATGTGCATTATGTATGGACACACTTATTGCCTTTACACGGCTCATCAGTATCTCACGATGAAAGTTATAAATGACAGCAAAGCAGTCACTGCTTGTACTTAATCGCCCCCTCTCTTTTATAGTAATGGCTTCTTTCTGACCAAATCTATCAACCATCCTTTAAATTTCAGCCCTCTTGACCTCAGGCTACTACATGTGACATGACTGCCTACCTAAAAATTTCTCTTTAGACTTTGTGCTAGCCATACATTGATTCATTCAATAAACAAATATTGATTAAGTGACTATGAAGGGCTGGGCACAATGCCAGTTATAAGGTATCTGTCCCTGTGGAGCCCACATTCCAGTTAAAGGGAAACTGAGCTCTCTGCACTTTCTTGAGGCTGAATAATTCATGTGCCTGTCTTTCAGGCTCTTCCTTGTCTACCCACCAACTACATATATGCAATCACTCATTGTTCTACAGTTTCTCCCCTCCTCCACTTCACACTCATCAGCTGGGAGAGCTGACCTATCCATAAGTTTCAATTAACACTCATTTTTAAAACTCCAAAATATACATCTCCAGGCCTAACTAAATCCCTTTTTACCAGACGCACATGTGGTTGTCTAAGCCAGTGGTTCTCAAGCTCTGCTGTGTCAGAATCAGCTGGTGAGCTAATAAAGAAAACAGAGGCCCAGGTTCATTGAAGGACCTGGACCTTTGGATTTTTGTCAGGCGCTTCAAGTGAGTCTGACATGCACCCCACAATGTGTGACAAATGCTGTTCTAAGGAAAGAGCTACACTTGGACCCCTCACCCAAACCTCAACTTCAGCTCATCAAAACACAGCACACCACTTTTGCTACAAGTGTCCAACTCTCTAGACTTACATTTAGAAGTGAAGTGTTCATCGCTCAGTGATGTCTGACTCTGCAACCCCACGGACTGTAGCCCGCCAGGCTCCTCTGTCCATAGGATTCCCCAGGCAAGAATACTGAAGTGGGTAGCCATTCCCTTCTCCAGGGGATCTTTGGTTGTGAATTTCTCTTCAAATCTCCCCCTTTCCATTCCTTCCATCCCAAGTTCTGCTAATTTGGGGTCTATAAAGACTCACTTCCATTATATTTTATATAGTTATCACCTTTCCCCACACTCTAATATCCTCAGATATTATGTACCTAGTCGCTTTCAGTTTCTAGTCTTCCCCAGCTTCAATCTATCCTCTAGGTTTGCTCACCATACTTGATATCGCGTCAGGTATACTGCCTGTCTTCTCCCTTAGAATGGAAATTCCATGGAAGGCAGGGACTGTCCATTTTGTTCTCTGGTTTATCCCAGTGCCTTCAAGTATGCTGAGCACATGATAAATTCTCAATAAATGAATTAACAAATCCTATTTAAAATTGTGCAAAGAACAGTGTCTAGCATATAGTGTGTACTCAAATGTGTTAAACTAATTAATAAAGCCTTCTCAGAACTGTTGAAAACATCTTAATGTTACCATACAAATTCCTTGCTTGTAACACTGAAGAGTTCTTCCAGCATTTGTTCCACCCCATTTCACCATCCACAATTTTTGTGTTTTGTTTTTTTTTTTTGTATGTTTGTTTGCTTTTCTTCCATAAATATTTTTGCTTAATTTAATATGCTTTGGGCATCACAAGCCTTGAAAGTTTCCTTAAAAAGCACTAGGCTTAGCTTCTACCACTGTGCCTTACATGAAACTTTTTAAGATAGAAATGACATATCTTCCTTGGTAATCCAATAATCCTTTTATTTTTCTGTTATACAAAGAAAGCTTTATTTTCCTATACAACCCAAAATCTTTGAATTTATACCAGAATTTTCTTATCCAGTTTTGGATCTAGTAACAGCCCATGCTTTTGGTCTCATGTCTTCATGTTTCCTGAAATCTCAGTCCATCAAACCCTCATGGCAACATTTTTAAAAACAAATCTTGCATCATTCTCCTAGTTTAAAAACAAACCACAAAAAAAATAAAATAAAGATCAGTATGGCTCCCTATTTCTTCTTCTTCAAAATTTGAGCAATGGCAAAGGTTAATTCCTGTTTGCTAACACAGAATTTTTTAAAAATTAATTTGAATGCCTCCAGCTCACTGCCGTTGTCACCTCTCTCTGTTTATACCCACTAGCTTCACTCCTTTCTGTGTAGTCTGTCTGACCCCTGGAGGCATGTGGTTTTCAAGTTCTACCCGGTAGGATAAAGTTTACGTTCTTTACCATGGCAAGCAAGAGGAGATACGCTCAAAAAATTGATACCAGCACTGCCTTACTGCCCTTACAGCCAGAGGGGGTTCCCTAAGGCCTCCTGCTGCATGTCGACTCTTCAACTGCTGAATCACTAGCTGTGGGGAGGTCTAGGGGTGCAACAGGACAGTTGCAGGGGCCTCAGATCAATGGCTCTTATTCAACCAACTTGGAACTATTTCAATACCCTACCTTTTGCCCTAACTGAAGGCCCAGCTGAGTGTGAGCATTCCCACTGACACTGCCCACAGTGGGAACTCAGCCAGTCCTCACCACTCCTCACTCTGAAGTCCTACTGACTCATCACACTAACACACTGAGCATTTTCCAAAGTGACTGTGCTCCTTCCTGAGTTCTGTTTGCTCTGCCCAGGATGCCCTCACTTCCTACCCTGCCTGGCAAATACATATTCTCTAGAATGAGTCAACTCTTCATCTACAAAGGTGTGGCCTCAGAGTGCTTTGAGCGTGCCATTATGACAGAAGGTTTTACTTGTTGTGGTAATTATTGGTCAGGCTTCCTCTTCCAGTGGACTGTGAGAACTTTAGTGCTGGGACTGTGTTCATACTTTCTAGTTCCAGGACACACACATGGTAGAGACACTATCAAAGTTTGTTGAATGAGTAAAGGAAAAGTACTAGTGAAAAAATGTAAAGCTAAGTAGCCCTAATTCCTTCATTTTTCTTCAGCAGTAAAGTAGGTGACTGCTAACAGTGCCCTTTCACTTTAAAACCCAAGGATTTATCAGTGTGGGGCAAAAAGCATTTTAACACTGAGGCTGAATGTGTTCTACAGTAAGTCACCTTTTCAGGGATTTGTTCTTTACTTTTCTCAATAACTATCATTAAATGATCTCAAAGTGATTGGAAAGAGACCAAGTCTCAGTCTATATGTGAAAGGATATTCACTTGTTATATACCAGAATAGTTCAAGGAAAAGACATCTAGAACCAGAATCTGAAAACTTACCAAGTTAGCAACACTGGAAAGCTTTCATTGTATATTAAAGCAGTCTGAAGCCAAAGGGTTATGAACTGGCAGAGTAATCGTGGAGATATCTTCACTGCTTAGGTAAATTTCAACTTAACTGGTGAAGCATGCAAGGGTAATACCAATTATATACCTAGTATACTAGTTGGGCGGAGAGGAGGTGGCTTTCTTACTGCTTAGAAGACAAAGTTGATTCTGGTGCTCTATTAAAATTTTTTAATAAAATGAAACTACATGAGAAAAGAAAAGATGGTCCAGATTCCTAGATTAGAAGGAAAATACAGGTAAAGTCTGTGGTAGTTGAGAGGCTGAGAGGGCTCATTATTTAAATTAAAATAGTTCATGAGCTTCTATAATATTAAGTATAATATATACTTACAGGCCTCTCAAAGTATTCATAATAAACTAACAAGCTAATAAAGAAATAGTAGCAACTGATAAAGATGAAGACTCTTGAGAGTCCCTTGGACAGCAAGGAGATCATACCAGTCAATCCTAAAGGAAATCAGTCCTGAGTATTCATTGGAAGGACTGATGCTGAAGGTGAAACTCCAATACTTTGGTCACCTGATGCGAAGAACTGACTCATTGGAAAAGACCCTGATGCTGGGAAAGATTGAAGGCAGGAGAAGGAGATGACAGAGGATGAGATGGCTGGATGGCATCACCAAGTTGATGGACATCAGTTTGAGCAAGCTCCAGGAGTTGGTGATGGACAGTGAAGCCTGGCATGCTGCAGTCCATGGGGTTGCAAAAAGTCAGACATGACTGAATGACTGAACTGACTGGCTAACTGATAAAGCTGAAAGTAAAGCCACTGATGAATTCCTAATGGCTACATTTCTTTAAATTTTGTTTTAATCAGAATTACACTTTAACTATAAAAGTGTTCAACTAAGGTCATTTAAAACATAAGAAATGACCATACAGTCAACACTAAAGAGTTGTGCTTATGTAGGGAGAAAATGATCAAATTCCTGAGCCATATGCTTTCTCACACATTTTGACCATCCTGCAAAGGGTAACTGTGAACAAAAGTGTGCTATCCCCAGAATAAAAATGCTCAGGGTCTTTTAAAGGCTATTAGGTAAATCTTTCTGACCCCACTTCCTATCTGATGACAGATGGTTGGATGGAAGAGGAGAATGATGACTGAAGAATAAAACCAGCTTCTAGGAGCTATGTCTTTAAAAATCCATGTTATTTTGATGAAATCTCAAGTGGAAGCCCATAAGCATGTATGGTTTTTAAAGGATTATCAGCTCCTGGAGAGAGTCAGATATATTCTGAGAGAGAAGAAAATGTTTCAAATGATATGGTCCCCAGGAAACCAAACTCCAGATCAAAATCTTATACAAGTTCATCTACTGAAGTATGTTAATGTTTAACATTTTTTAAAGGAGAAATCACTTTGGAAAATATACTCTTCTTATTCTCTATCAAAATCTGTAGGGCAATCACAAGTAAACGTCAAGAATACTGGGTTTATTTAAAGTCCCTCCTGGCAGCCATTAGTTAACTTCCTTGTGTCATCTCTTAAACGTGGGTTATTTATTACTGGTTTCCTGGAGTGGCCATGAGGCTAATTAAGTCTATAATTTTTATGACAATTATCATACCTTTAGGAGAAAGGCATTTTGCATTACCTAGCATGAACAAGAAGGCTTAGAAAGATGAATAATGCATGAAGTCAAAATAAGAACTACAATATAGGCTGCAAGCCATCTTTAGCATGATTCCAAAGAGTCTACAGGTGTTTTCTGTTAAGAGAAAATTTGGTATGTGAGTATGAAAATGTGAAATTGAGATGAAATGTCTTCTGGAGCATTTGTCCAAAGTGTGTTATAAATGTTGGGTTTTAACAAACACAAAAACTGACTACTGAAGACTCTTGATGTCAACAATATAGTTATAATACAGCCATATTGTCATAGCTGAGGAATGGGCAATCCAATAGACCCTTCACAGCTGGGCTTCAGGGGGGCAATTAGCATAAAGCAAAACATGAAACTTCATTCTAACCAAAACATACTTTCATCAGTAGACACTGAGAAAAATTAGTCAGTGTGAAAAGAATTAGCAGTGGCTTTGGAATCACACAAAATCACTGTTAGATCTTCCCTCAATTATGGCAGAGCATGGGACCAGTCAGGTTACCTGGGTGCACCTACGTGTCTTTATCTGTAATATGGGGAACACTACCCCCTATCCAACTATGGAAACTGGATTATATAATGTTTTTAAAGCACCGGGAAGAGTCCAGTACATAACAGGCACTCAATATCAGCTTTTCATTACTAAACTAAAATTTTTGACTTTTTTTTTTTAAGTTTTGACATTTTAAAAGGTAAAAATACATTAACCTTATGTATACAATGGATAAACAACAAGATTCTATTGTATAGCACTGGGAATTATATTCAGTATCCTTTAATAAACCATAATGGAAAAGAATATGAAAAAGAATGTATACATATGTATTACTGAATCACTGTTATACACCAGACATTAATACAACACTGTAAATCAACTATACTTTAATAAAATGAATTTTTTAAATTGTAAGGTGTTTTCCTAATAAGTAGTCAATGTGGGATTCAAATCCAGGTTTAAGGATTTCATGGTCTATTTTCATCCAATTTCCATCCCACCTTGGTTGCCTATTTTACTAATGAAATCCTTCTAAAAATAAGAAATTTTGCAATTTTCCAAAATAAGTTTGATAAAGTTTTAAAAAACTACCTTTTTCCAAAGTAAGTGTAATAAAGTAAAAAAATTCTAAACTATGACCTAAGTCAAAGAAGACTTATTTTAAAATCTATTATCAGACTCTATGCAACAGAAAGCTTTGTACTTTGCAACCCATAGACTGTAACCCACCAAGCTCCTCTGTCCATGGGATTCTCCAGGCAAGAATACTGGAGTGGGTTGCCATTTCCTTCTCCAGGGGATCTTCCTGACCCAGGGATTGAACCTAGGTCTCCCACACTGCAGGCAGATGCTTTAACCTCTGCACCACCAGGGAAGCCCCTATATGAGCATAATAATCTCAAAAAAGACTTGGGTTGATACAACAAGAATTTTTAATTGCTCAAGGTTTCTACCACTGTAACAACATCTTTTACATATTCTCCAAATTTCATAAGCCAATTGGGTATATTGAAGCACCTATTATCTACAAGGCAGAGATGTAAATACATTTCACAAATATTCAGTGGTTACATGAACACATGAGGTCCTCAGCATTTCCAGAGGGACCATTTAACGTGACTTTAATAATATAATTTTCTTAAGACATTGTCACTGCTTTTGCATAGGAATACATTTTCAGACACACATTTTCATTGAGAATTTAGAATGAATTATATTTGACTAATATTTATCATTTTAAAGACCCAACCAAAATGAAGAAGAATCTCACTTTGCATCACACTAGCTAGAGTGATCAAAGTCGACTTCCCACAAGAGTGCACCTGTGCTCCAAGGCCACTGGCACATATCCGGCCTTCCCTGGTGGCTCAAATGGTAAAGACTCTGCCTGCAATGCAGGAGACCCAGGTTCAGTCCCGGGGTCAGGAAGATCCCCTGGAGAAGGAAATGGCAACCCACTCAGTATTCTTGTCTGGGAAATCCCATGGACAGAGGAGCCACAGTCCATGGGGTTGTAAAGAGTCAGGCATAACTGAGTGAGTGGCACATATTAACTGGCACCAAATAAAGGAGATTCTAAAAATCTCAATTAACATCCATAGCACAAAAGAATGTAATTAGAAGGTAATGTAATGAAATTGAGGAAAGCAAAACGCAGGCACAATTAACAGAAATTACTCTCAGACTACTCAGGTAAATCTCAGCAGATTTATCAGGTTGTTGATTTTTGTTCCAAGAGAAGAGATAGAAACATCATTGATATCACTTGAAAATGCACTAGGCTTGAAGATAAGAAAAAACTATGGAACTAAGATAATTGCAGCCCTCTAGAGATAAATTAAGCAATACTGTAATTATCTGCAATCATTTAGTGTTTGTTAAATTTTTTCATTAATTATAGAAATAAATCAGCTTGATGAAAATTTGTTTTAAATAAGAGGGAAATAATGTATAAGTCCCCCACCTAAACCCACCTCTTGTTATCTTGTTATTTTTGTGTATTTCTTCTATAATTTTTCTTTGCAATTTGCATAGAATGGTAATCACAATACATAGCAACCTAATAGTTCACTTTTCTCCTTATCTTTCATCTGGACTTCACCAACAAGGCCTACTCATGCTTTCATCTCTTGACTCTATCCACCTGCCTTCAACCATCTGCACAAGTAATACCCAAATCCAAGTCACCATTATTTCCCACCTACACCACTTCAACAGCCTCTGAAATGAATCTCTACATTCTCTCCTACCAACCCCTCAAAAAAAAAATCCTCCTCAAAAATTAAAAGGCTATGGATGGTTTGACTTCTTGTCTTTAATCACTCTCTATTTGCTTTCTATGTTTTAGCATCTCACCACCTCCTTTTAGCATCTTACTTCACCAGGCTCCTCCCCACTGGCTGAGAAAGCTATCTTCTCTCTAGGTCTCTCCTGTCCCCCAAAGCCCATTCATCTCCTTTCAGGACTTAACTTATACTTTGCTCTTCAGAATGCTTTGCTTGACAACCAAACTTCATAATCCAGACCCAAATGTGTCCCCCTGAAATACTCTCTTCTAGTATCCCTTTCTTCTTCTTCTTCAGTTCAGTTCAGTTGCTCAGTCATGTCCAACTCTTTGCGACCCCATGAATTGCAGCACGCCAGGCCTCCCTGTCCATCACCAACTCCCGGAGTTCACTCAGACTCACGTCCATCGGGTCAGTGATGCCATCCAGCCATCTCATCCTCTGTCGTTCCCCTTCTCCTCCTGCCCCCAATCCCTCCCAGCATCAGAGTCTTTTCCAATGAGTCAACTCTTCACATGAGGTGGCCAAAGTACTGGAGTTTCAGCTTTAGCATCATTCCTTCCAAAGAAATCCCAGGGCTGATCTCCTTCAGAATGGACTGGTTGGATCTCCTTGCAGTCCAAGGGACTCTCAAGAGTCTTCTCCAACACCACAGTTCAAAAGCATCAATTCTTCAGCACTCAGCCTTCTTCACAGTCCAACTCTCACATCCATACACGACCACTGGAAAAACCATAGCCTTGACTAGACGGACCTTAGTCGGCAAAGTAATGTCTCTGCTTTTGAATATGCTATCTAGGTTGGTCATAACTTTTCTTCCAAGGAGTAACCGTCTTTTAATTTCATGGCTGCAATCACCATCTGCAGTGATTTTGGAGTCCAAGAAAATAAAGTCTGCCACTGATTCCACTGTTTCCCCATCTATTTGCCATGAAGTGATGGGACCAGATGCCATGATCTTCCTTTTCTGAATGTTGAGCTTTAAGCCAACTTTTTCACTCTCCTCTTTCACTTTCATCAAGAGGCTTTTTAGTTCCTCTTCACTTTCTGCCATAAGGGTGGTGTCATCTGCATATCTGAGGTTATTGATATTTCTCCTGGCAATCTTGATTCTAGTTTGTGCTTCTTCTAGCCTAGCATTTCTCATGATGTACTCTGCATAGAAGTTAAATAAGCAGAGTGACAGTATACAGCCTTGACGTACTCCTTTTCCTATTTGGAACCAGTCTGTTGTTCCATGTCCAGTTCTAACTGTTGCTTCCTGACCTGCATACAGATTTCTCAAGAGGCAGGTCAGGTGGTCTGGTATTCCCATCTCTTTCAGAATTTTCCACAGTTTATTGTGATCCACACAGTCAAAGGCTTTGGCATAGTCAATAAAGCAGAAGTAGATGTTTTTCTGGAACTCTCTTGCTTTTTCCATGATCCAGCAGATGTTGGCAATTTGATCTCTGGTTCCTCTGCCTTTTCTAAAACCAGCTTGAACATCAGGAAGTTCACGGTTCACATATTGCTGAAGCTTGGCTTGGAGAATTTTGAGCATTACTTTACTAGCATGTGAGATGAGTGCAATTGTGCAGTAGTTTGAGCATTCTTTGGCATTGCCTTTCTTTGGAATTGGAATGAAAACTGACCTTTTCCAGTCCTGTGGCCACTGCTGAGTTTTCCAAATTTGCTGGCATATTGAGTGCAGCACTTTCACAGCATCATCTTTCAGGATTTGAAATAGCTCAACTGGAATTCCATCACCTCCACTAGCTTTGTTTGTAGAGATGCTTTCTAAGGCCCACTTGACTTCACATTCCAAGATGTCTGGCTCTAGATGAGTGATCACACCATCATGATTATCCAGGCTGTGAAGATCTTTTTTGTACAAATTGTAGCTTATTGATGACTTATGTAATTATTTAACAGTATCTTCCTCACTAAACTAGAAGCTCCATGAAATCAGGTGGTGTTAATTTATCTTTGCCCTTTGTCAGCATCCAGTTGAGCCACTACCATAGAATAGGCAGTCTATAGTTTTGGATATCTGAATATACACACAGACAGTATTATATCACATTTCATTCATTTAACATTTTAAGGCCTTCTGTATATTTTCATAGTGTTTTGTGGTTACCATTTTTAATGATTTAACATTTAAAAATTAAATTTTCAATTAAAACTTGAATAACTTTTCCCAAATTCAAATCTATGAAAATACTTTATTTTAAAAACAATATGCAATCCTTTACATCTCAGAAAAAAATATATCCAGTATACTCTATCAGAATATAGTTAAATTATATTAATCTAGACATCATAAATTTTACATTTATAAAAACTTTGACCAAAGTGAAGGTAAAGCTTACTTCTGCATTTTCTATTGAAGTAAAATTGAAAAGAAAACTAGCTAAATAAGATTATCATCATCAGCACCCTCATCATCAAAATATTTCAGGGGACTATTTACCTTACAGTTCTTTTTTTTTCATTAAGAGGTTAGGAGAAGGGTCTAAAATGTTTTCTTTTCCAATCAGGTCCCAGTAATGCTCATGCTGCTGGTCTTTGACACCTCAAACAGCAAAGTTTTACTGAGGAATGACTTACATGTCATAAAATTCACCTTTCTAAACACACCCATTCTAATTATAAACAGATCAATACTTTTTAGTAAATTTATTGAATTGTGCAACCATCATTATCACCCAATGTTAGAATGGCTTCATTACCCCAGTAAAATTTCTAATGACTGTTTACAGTTACTCCCCATTCCCACCTCCAGTCCCAGGCAATGACTAATCTACTTTCCATCTTTATAATTTGCCTTTTCTGGGCATTCCATATAAATGGAATCACACAATAAAGAAAAAGATTATGAGAGACGATTGAAATAACACTAAAATAGATATGTGGCACCATCAGCCAGTTCCACTTCTGCAACTACTTACGATCTTGGGAAAGATGTTTAATTCCCTAGACACTCATTTCCTTATCTGCAAATTGATAGAGTTGCACTTGGAAAGTTGTCAGTATTCCTTGAAGAGAATATTCTAAATCAGGAGTTTGGGGAGCTCTCCTTAGCCACCCTCTGTTGGACTTTGTACTCCAACACACATGAAATTCATTTTGCTTCAAACATAGCTATGATACAGACATCACAAATTCAAGAATTTAGCAACCATATCAAGCATATAGAAGGCATTCATTTTCTGAATTAAACTGAACTGAATTTGGTTGGCCTCCACAAACTAGTTTTCCTTAATCCTGTAGGATCTGGGATTTTTTTTTATAAACTTTAATCTATTTGCAAAATGTTGAATAAATAAATTTTTTCCTAAAGATTATTTTCTCATTTTTTCAGAATCTCAAAAGGGCTCTTTTTAATTTTAATTTTTTTAATTGAAGGATAATTTCTTTACAGAATTGTGTTGGTTTCTGCCAAACATCAATATGAATTAGCCATAGGTATACATATGTCCCCTCTCTCTTGAACCTCTCTCCCACCTTCCTCCCGATCCCACCCCTCTAGGTTGTTACAGAGCCCCAGTTTGAGTTCTCAAAGGGGCTCCTTTACCCACTGTCACTTCTATAAAGAGCACAGGTTTGTGAGGTTAGTCTGTCTCTGAAAGATACTCACCAATCAAAACTACACAAGTTTTAATTTGGTTCACACCATGTCTGTGAGGAGGGAAATAGGAATCTTTCATCTAATGAGATTTTCATGTATAGCCAGAAAACCATTCCAACACAAATTATTAATCCATTGCACATGTTCCTGCTAGGTCCTGGAACATGGCCTCACATTCTTGTTTATACTTGCCCCCTTCTGTCTATGAATGAACACAGCAATACTCTTAGGTTGGAACTCTCAACCTAAATCAATGCTAACAAACGTTCAATATTTTCCGTATGTTTTCCTTTCCTTTGTTTACAAAAGCTACAAACTAAACAGGTAGTAAAATTGCTTATTTTAAAATGATGATTGCTACACATTTTATCTCCTTCATTAGTGGTTACCAAAACAAAGTCTCCAGGGGTCCTTGATGACTTGGCTCTTAGAATAGTAATGTTAATAACACAACAATGTCAATACTTCTGTGTCTGGCAAACATTAATAATCAGATCCCCCTGGGATCCCATCAAAAGCAGCAGCCTTAATGGGATCTTTGTGGCTTCAAACATAAGTAGGTTGGGTGGGTGGTACATGATGTCTCTCAGGTCTGCCCAGCCACAGTGGCCCCAATCAAAGAACATTTGAAAACATCCTTTTTACACTTCTCGTTGCACTGGCAGGGAATTTCACATAAGAAATGGGAGCATATTTTCTAAGCATGATAGTGGATTCATTCTTAACTAATTATACATATAAATGTGACCTATTTTATAACATTATATATAGCTATACAAATACAAATCGTATCTATTCAGTTAGACCTAAATAATAGTTATTTTTCTAATTTAAGCCAACAAGGCCTATATTTTACTTTTTACTTCTCTTTCTTGTTTAATACTTCCAATTTCTCACTAAAAGATGTGAACGTTTGCTTACTGAAGAATAACAAATACCCCTTCAGACTTCTGTTAACACAGCTCAGTTCAACTAGCATTTACTACCATAATAAATGGGATCCTACTTTCTAGTAGTAAAATACTACCTTTCATTCCAAAAAGCATCCTAGTATGAGTCCTCCAATAGAGCAGTTAATGGAAAGGAAAATCCTCCAACTGACATGGAAAATGATATTTCACACTGGTGTCCCATTTCTAAATAGAGTGCCACATAAAATACACATTTGGAGTTCATTTCAGATTTGGTTGGGGGGATGGGAATTCTAAATGGAACTCGCACTAAAATGTTCTTAAAATTAATACCTGTTGGGTCTTTGACTACAAAGCCTCCCCGTGGGAAAAACAAACATTTAAAAGGACTCTGACATCCTTCCAACATAGAATAGTGAGCTACAAAGTACATCTTTAATAAGCATTACTTCTTTAGGTGCAGAAGAGTGATGGAAAGATTTGGGAAGATCAAAGACCAACTTAAAAAACAACTAAACAAGGTTTTCTGCTTAAGAGTCCCAGTAAGACAGAGAGCTTCATCATACTTTCCATAATGTGCCTTATAATGCATGATTTATATTTTGCTTCAAGATAATTTTAAAAGAAACATTCAAAAAGTTAATGCCCTAATGGTAAGGTTTTCTCCATCACCCTCTTTCTCATCAAGTGGCCCACACTATTGTGGAATGACGATTATAAATTACCATTCTGTGGTTAATATTCACCAGGGAAAATAAGGAGAAGGCAATAGCACCCCACTCCAGTACTCTTGCCTGGAAAATCCCATGGATGGAGGAGCCTGGTGGGCTTCAGTCCATGGGGAAGCTAAGAGTCGGACACGACTGAGCGACTTCACTTTCACTTTTCACTTTCATGCTTTGGAGAAGGAAATGGCAACCCACTCCAGTGTCCTTGCCTGGAGAATCCCAGGGACGGGGGAGCCTGGTGGGTTGCCGTCTATGGGGCCGCACTGAGTTGGACACGACAGAAGCGACTTAGCAGCAGCAGGGAAAATAAAAGAGAAAATCAGTTTTTAAGCAGATAGCAGTTTCAGTCTATAAAACTGACATTAATTGTTCCTAAATAATAAGAACTGTTTTGAGGATCCAGAGAATAGAAAGTAAGAAAATAAGATTCAAAATGTTTTTGGAATCCCTAAATTCATACATTTCAAATTGTACCCATCACCTTGTCATTAAACCTCAACATTAAAGCCTGAATAATATAAGCTCGTAATTATGTGAGATTTTGTGAATAAGGCATTTGCTCCTGTAAATGGGTTTTAGAGGAATGTGGATATTTTGATGGAACTGTATAACCATAGACATGCCCTTCCTTTTACCTTAATCTGTCAGACTGCGAAAAATCATGAGATTTTTTAAGCTGGTACTCCAATAACTAGTTTAGAACTGACAACTCAAATAGCTAGCTAAACATATGCTCATAGACACCCACTTCAATTCAGAAACAGTGACCTGTGCTACTGACTATTCTACACTAATAATCCTTTCTCTTGCCGCCTACTCATCAACTGATTTTTTTTTTAAGGCATGTGTGTCTTTAAAGTATAATGATCCTTGCTGACAAGAGAAGCATACAACCCAGCATCCTCTGATAAGTCTAACTCATAGCATGATGGATCTCTGAAAGATATCACAGTGAGATCAATTGTTGGTGATGATAACATTCTTTAGCACAAGCAGAGCAACATACGAGTGTTAAACTTACAAGTAATTTCCTCATCTATAAGTGAAAATGACATGTGCGTCTTCAATATATCTGCTGCTACTGCTAAGTCACTTCAGTCATGTCTGACTCTGTGCGACCCCATAGACGGCAGCCCACCAGGCTCCCCCGTCCCTGGGATTCTCCAGGCAAGAACACTGGAGTGGGTTGCCATTTCCTTCCCCAATGCATGACAGTGAAAAGTGAAAGTGAAGTCGCTCAGTCGTGTCCAACTCTTAGCGACCCCATAGACAGCAGCCTACCAGGCTCCTCTGCCCATGGGATTTTCCAGGCAAGAGTACTGGAGTGGGTTGCCATTGCCTTCTCCGTTCAATACATCAAAACCCCCCAAAACTACCCACAAATTTGGTGAGAAAGTTTCACTAGCTCCAGCAAAAGATGTGTGTTTAAGGCCTTCTCAGATTATCCAGGGAACCCATGCTGGAGGAGTAAAGAAAGACTTTCAACTCACCAAACAATCAGCAATTGCTTCTACCTAAACTATCAAGGTTCACTGAGGTCTACCCAGAAGTCAGTCATAAGATTTCATAGTATGGCTATTCCAAATACAAAAGTCTCAGAGTTTCTGCCAAAAACTGACACGAGACTGTATACAGTATACACACACACACACACACACACACATATACACCCTACACACACACATACACTATAGTCATTGGGAAGGTGAAAAATCATGAAGGGAATTATCTGCAGCTTTTGAAACAGTGATGTGTGTTTTGGGAGTTCTCAAACTTAGGTGTTAAACATTTCCACAGCAGCTTGTACCTATAGAAACCTTCAGATTTATTTTTATTAATATCCTAGCATCACAGAAGCAGCTCAAATGCCACAAGAAGAATCTGTTTCTAAGGTAACTCACTAGGCACCCTCACATAAATAGCTTGGAAAATAGAGCTGCTCATATTCCGACTGTAAAGTGCCCAGATCTGTTGAAGGACTTTTAGTAGCATCCCAACCTTCAACCTAATGTCTCCCATCACCAGCAATCAGCTAGCTGTGTAACATGGTCATTTGCTGGGTCGAATTCTTGAGCAAGGGACAATAATCCATCGTCTAAATTGCAAGAAAATAAACAGCAAAGGAGGGAAAATTTAAAGAGACAGATCTATTCCCTCTTGGGCAAAGAAAACAATGAAATGGAGACAATAGGGTGTAATTTAGAAACAAAATGTCTTTGTTAATAAATGTTGAAACTGGGTGATGGGTACATGGGCTTCATTATACCATTCTCTATTTTCCTATAAGTTTGAAAATTTCCATAATAAAAAGATATTTTTTAAATGAATATCTCTTCCCAGCCTCCCTACCATAATACACTGAAGGAAACAGGGATTCAAAGATATTAAGTAAGCTCCTCTGATGGTTAATTTTATATGCCAACTTGGCTGGGCCACAGTGCCCAGATCTTTGATCAAATATTACTCTGGATATTTCTGTGAGGATGTTTTTTGTGGATGAAATTAACAATTAAAACAGTGAACTTGTGTAAAGCAGATTTCCTTTCATAAAGTGCATGGGCTAGACCTGATCAGCTGAAGACCTTAACAGAGAGTGACCTCCCCTGAGCAAGAAGGAAAGTCACCAGTAGATGACCTTCAGACATCAATTGCAACATTTGCTTTTACCTGGGTCTCTAGCAATCAACCTGCCCTGCAGATTTGGAACATGCCAGCCTCTGTAAGATAATAAGCTAATTCCTAAAAAGCATAAAAGAAAAAAAAACAGAACCAATATAATGTATTTGTGTGTTTATCTCTCTCCACCCAACAGTGAGCAAGATGTGTTCTACCACATCCAAGGTCAATCTCTCCATCCTGTCAATTAGTCTTTATTTTAGGCCCTTACAGCATTTATAATAATCTATAATTATTTTATTTGCTTCTTCACTTTGTTTTGTCTTTCTGTCATTATCCAAAAATAGAATTTCCAAGAGAGTGGGGACTATATCTCTTTTTATCATTTTTTCCCCCCAGGATTTAGAAACTGAGTAACATAACACTGATTCTTACTAAATAATATTGAATAGATGAATGAATATTCTCAACCCAGTAACTTTTCAACTGCATTCTTTGGAATTTTTACCCATCAAACAAGGTTCAATCAGTCCTACTTTGATGGGTTTGTTAAGAGCATTCTCACTTATTTGTGTCTTAAGTCACCAAAACAAGTAACTAGACACCACAATGAATATTACCAAGGCTTATTCTGGTGTTTAAACTCTTAAGCTCCTTACAGCTTTTCATCTCAGGTATAAGTTGAAACATATGAAACTTCCAACCTACAAAAACAGTAATTTCAAAAGGTTTGACCTAATATAACACATACTTAGAAAAATATGAAATAGCATAGCACAAATGAAAGCATTAAAATAGGAAGAGAAGATACTTTTCAATTTAGACTGTTAACAAGTGGACTTCCCCCTCTAGGCATTATTCTCCAGGTTCGGTCTTTTTTGCATAAGCCTCACTGGGGAAGGGTGACAAGAAGAAAAGAGGGGCTATTCCATTTATTCCACTATTTAAGGACAAAAAAGTACAATGAGGGGAGACGATGGGAGGGGTTGAAGATTTCAACTTTATAAAAATAGCTAATTCATGATTTTAAAACAAACTGTTGTACAGCCCAAAAGTTTATAAATTGTATCAAAAGCATTTCAGTGGTATTGACAGGTTTTAATCGTCCTATTGGAAAAAGGAGGGAGGGGCATTTTAGTCTTTTCTTGATGCCAACAAAGGTCCATCTAGTCAAGGCTATGGTTTTTCCAGTGGTCATGTATGGATGTGAGAGTTGGACTGTGAAGAAAGCTGAGCACTGAAGAATTGATGCTTTTGAACTGTGGTGTTGGAGAAGACTCTTGAGAGTCCTTTGGACTGCAAGGAGATCCAACCAGTCCATCCTAAAGAAGATCAGTCCTGGGTGTTCATTGGAAGGACTGATGTTGAAGTTGAAATTCCAATACTTTGGCCACCTGATGCGAAGAGTTGACTCATTTGAAAAGACCCTCATGCTGGGAAAGATTGAAGACAGGAGGAGAAGGGGACGACAGAGGATGAGATGGTTGGATGGCATCATCAACCCGATGGACATGGGTTTGGGTGGACTCGGAGTTGGTGATAGACAGGGAGGCCTGGCATGCTGCGGTTCATGGGTTCACAAAGAGTTGGACACGACTGAGCGACTGAACTGACTGACTGACTGACTGATTCTAAAATACTTGATCAGTCCAAACCCAAAACCACCCCCACAGACCTGCAGGCAAAGAAAATACAACTTTAAACACAGCAAAGAAAACCTCCCAGAAAAGAGAATGAATTGTATTGCTTTTATATTATCCTTTAAGACACCTTTTTCAACATATACTTTATTCATCAATCATACTAAACGTCAAATACAAAGAAACCAACACTGTTTATTTACAACTGCAGGATGGGTACTTGGGTAAATGTCCTTCTCTATCTTAAGCTAATAATAATAATGATGATGATGATGAATCTATCCATATCCAATATCAATACCCTTTATATATATATATTTTTTTTTTTACATGTTTCAGATCCTGATTCATACCAGGATCTGTAAAATTTGTCATTGCCCTTTCTTATTTGGGCATAAAAGGAAAATGGAATATAGGCACAATGGAATATAGGAATAATTCGAAAACAATGGAAAGTTACAAAGATGGACAGCCAAATTCTTCTGTCTGGGTCCAATTTACTAAAATTTTGTAAACTCAGAATCTTGAGTATAAATTACAGATGGTTATAATTTGACAACTTTGAATAATCTTATAGACACTTTTTCTAAATAATTTTTTCCTTTTTTAAAATCCCTGTGCAGAAGTCATCTGCTAAGAGGGCCATGGTATACATAAGATGATAGGGAGGGGAAGCATCGTAAAGGAAAAGCTTGCCTGCTGACCAAGGTAGAACTGAAATAAACCAGTCAGGGAAAGAAATAGGTGGGGAACCACCAGATGGATACTTTGTGGGCAGAATAAATGTGAATTGGGCCAGCATTAACATTGCTCAAGCTCTACCCTCTCTAACCTGAAAGGGGATGTTAGCAGTGAACACACCCCTTCCATCCATGGCACTCCACCACAGCCACACCTTTAAATTACCTGGTATTCTTTTTAAACCTGTACAGTTTGCCTCACTACTGTCACTCCCTATTCTGATATAATTAGTTTGCAGTGGGATTTGATCACTGGTTGTTTTTTAAAAGCCTCGCAGGATTGAGACTCAGTGTAGTTCAACCGGGCTCACAGCTGGGAAGCACTCTGTCTGCTGATTATAGTCTATACCAAAAATATCTGACCAGCTTTTGTTATCTCTCTTTGTAAGAATCATTCTAACCCAGATGGAGAATGTGAAATACCACTGTTCAAGGATAATGGAGAAAGAAAAAATTTCTATTCAATTCTTCATCAACTCTCCTAATGCTAAATGGTAATCCCTAAAAAGATATATCCATGTTCTAGTCCCTGAAACCTTGAATGGTGGAAGGATATCTGCAGGTGTGACTATGTTAAGGATCTTTAGATCTTCCTAGATTATCAGGGTGAGACCTAAATCCAATGACAAGTGGCAGAGAGAAGACACACACAGGAGGAGGTAATGTAAAGATGGAAGCAGAGACGGGCATGATGCAGGCACAAGCCCAAGAATGCCAAGGATAGTTGGCAGCCACTTGAAGCTGGGAGAGAGTGTGAACACCTTGATTTCAAACCTCTGGTCCCCAGAGGTGGAAAATCAATTTATGTTCTTTTAAGACACCAAGTTTGTGATAGTTTGTGTGGCAGCCACAGAAAACCAAACCATCCTCCAAATCCTCCCTTTCCCCTACTTTCTCCCATTCCAGAAGTTCAAAAGCATGAAAGAGTAGCCTGCGTTGAGAAGAACAGGTGGGCAAGAGAGTAGTGCAATTAAGACCTTAGCTTCTGACATTAATCAGTTTTTGGATATGAGTCTCCACTTTGCCACTTAATACCTTGGAAAACAATTCATCTCTCAAAGCCTCTGTTGCCTCATCTATAACATGGAGATTTTAATAGTATCTACTTACTGAATTATGCTGTAGGAAGGTTGTACGTGAACATACTCTGACCTAAATACAGAATTGAAACCAAAAGTATCTGACAACCACAGCCATCATGACCCAAGCAGAAAAAGGTGGGGCTGGTCGGAGCTCCTGCTAGACCAGAAGTTAATCATCCCAATGCAGGCGAAGGGGTGGGAGTAGTCTTGAGGAGGAACTGGCCAGTTGGGCTTCCCAACCAACTGGTAGGTAGGGAGACTCTGTCACATGTGAACCACCTCACTCCCAAGCTCCAGCTGGCACGGCTGACTGCTGAGCCCTGGCTGAGCACCAGCTTTGCTTAAACGTACAAAAGTTGTCAATACCCTGTCTGGGTTTCCCAGGTGGCACTAGTGGTTAAAGAAAAAAAAAAATCTGCCAGTGCAGGAAACTTAAGAGGTGCAGGTTTGACCCCAGGGTCAAGAAGAACCCCTGGAGGAGGTCATGGCGACCCACTCCAGTATTCTTGCCTGGAAAATCCCATGGACAGAGGAGCCTGGTGGGTACAGTCCATAGTGTCGCCAAGAGTTGGACCCAGCTGAAGCAACTGAGCATGCAGACACACTCTGTCTCATGCAGCGCTTGTCACCCCCATGCCTTCCCATGCTCCATGGTGAGACACTAAACTTCAGCCTGCTTCTTCAGTCAGTCAGTTTCGTTTGGGATCAATAATCAGTTTGGGGGTTTTGCACTCCCACTCCACGCTCTTGTTCATCAGAGAGCAATGGGCACAGATGTGTGCTCATTTGCTATGATGTGCTATTCCTCCCTGCTGGCTCCCCTGACCCAAAGAGGAGTGTGCCTCTACAGCCTTCCCAGGGAAGGCTGAGTACCTGCAGTATCTCCTAAGATCCTTCCAGGCAAGACAGGTACATAATTTGAAGACCCAGTGCAAAAATGGAAGGAGCTTTGGTTCAAAAACTATTAAGAATTTCAAGAGGGCAACAGCAGAGCACTAACCCAAGAGAAGCGTCCCTTTCTGGCATGCAGCCCTGTGCAGCTGCACTGTTTATGTGCCCTTGAATCCAGTCCTGGCTCTAGGAGGCCTCAGGCAGTGTGCTCCCCAGCCTCTGATACAGGCCACCCACCACAAGGTGCAACTACTCCCTACCAGGAAGACAGTGCTCTTAGATTGCTACTGTCTTCTCCCCAGAGGGTCATGCAGAAACTCCTAAACCCTATGTGACATGAGCTACTCAGTGAGGAACTGTGCTAGAAATCTCCAGGTCTCTTTCCTTGCATCCCCACCAATATGTTCCACCTCTGCAGCAGCCATGCTGGGCCCACGTGGGACCCATGTGAGGCAGTCTCCAGCCACCTTCCACAAGGGGATGCACATGGCGCTCTGCTTTTCCTCGCGCCATGTTGGACTCTGATCTTCTCACTACAATGGCAGGCGGCCCCACACCCGCCACCCTTCTCAGGGTCCAGGCAACTTTCAAGCCCTCCAAATCTCTTTTCCTGTAGTCCCTCCAAGCCATGGGCTGCCCTTCCCAGCAGTGGAAAGCCTTTCTTCTTCTCCTCCCTGCCTGGGAGGAACCACCCTCCTATATATCCTCCATCCTTTCTATACTGTGCTTCTGGAAATTAAGCTCTCTGCTCCAACTTCTAAATGTTGCCTTTGATACATAAAGAAAGCTTCTGAAGGAAAAACAAACAAAACAAAATCTTATCTCTTTCAAAGCTAAGATTCTTTAAAAACTATTATTTCACCCTGGGATTTTTATTTTCAATCAACTTTTATCTCAACACTGAACATTTCCACCAATTAAAAATGAATAAAATTTTTAAAAACACTGAACAATGGCTTCTTTGTTACAACCTATATCTACCCTTCCCCAAAATCAATCACTACCAATAAATAACACAAGTACTTTGCATTAAGAAGTCAAATAATCCATGTAACAGACTTAGCAAGTGTGTGAATAGTAAATGCTAAATAAATGATAGCCATCAATTATCATTATCTAATTACTATTATTACCTATGTTATTAGGAAGAAACTGTTTCAGTTCTTTATTCCTTAACTACATTCAGATAAATGATACGTGAAAATCCATTGAATTTTGAAAACAATATATAGCCTAAAAGGCATTTTTGTGGGGCAAATTATTCTGTACAATGGGTTCCGAAAATAATCTGTCTTGTCTGCTTCTCTAATATTATCACAGAAACAAAAAAATTATTTTATTCTTCAGAACCTCACACATATATTAGATTATAATGATTAGGTTGCTAATATCCAGCCTTTTTTGATATATAAAAATGGAAATTTCATATGGTTCAACCTCAGAGTAAGATGGTCTTATTGGTTTTTAATCATTTTCATTAGGTCTCCATTCGTAGACTGAGACCTAGGGAAGAAATTGCTAGGGTAACCCCAAGGATCAAATAGGACTGCATTGTAGCGATGGAGAGAAACCTAGCCCAGACTCACAGATTTGCAAGTGAGGACTTAAGACCCAGAGAAGTGAAGTGAACCTCCCAAAATACCACAGCCAATTAGTGGCAAAACTAAGCTCTGGCTGTCTTCACTGTCTCTTTCTACCATACCAGGCTGCCTTCCTCCCTTCCTAACATTTGTCAAAATATGTTCAGAACATCCCATCTTCACTGAGAAGTCAGGACTCTGCGGATGATAATTAAGGCAGACATCAAAAGTTAGATAAAATCTGGGCTAGAGGCACATTTTTCAAAGACTCTTGATCAATAATAATTAAACTTTCAAAGGAGAAATGTCAAAATGAAGGTGTTTGTTTCTTCGTTGTAATTTGTAGATTCTCCTGATTAAACTATTTTTAAAGCTCCCTTCAGATGATCCCACCCTCAGTGTTGCTTGAGCTAACAGCTTCTGGTTCATGCTTTATTGTTATTGTTTCAATATTATCTTCGACTTATTTGCAAGTATAATTCATAATTGTCTCTAAATTACTCAGATAACATGTCAAACAAGACAAAAAGAAAATAATCTTAAATAGCTCTAACCTTAGTTCTTTGTACTTATTAAAGTCTGAAAAGGAGAAAACATCACCAACTTTAATCTCCCAATTTAAGCAATGAATACAATGTGTTCATGTGTGATGTCACTCCTAGAAGCCACTACTGTGACTGAAATTGTGTTAATACTACACAACTATGATTAAAGTTCTATTAGGTCTTTTATCATAGGCATTATGCTGGTATCCTTAAAAAATTAATTCACATAATCGAGACCAACCCTGTAAGGGGTGTGTTGATGACCCCAATATACAGATAAGGAAAACATTTAGAATGGTTCCATAATTTGCCTCGGTCATACAACTAGTGAGAGTGAGTTGCTGGAAGAGGAAAGAATCACTATGAACCCTAACTCCATATCACCTCATGACGAAACAGAAGTCTCACCTATGTCCCAGCTGAGACAATAGTGGCTAAAGCATTTGTAAGACCCAGATTTCACATGAAAAATTCTATTTTAAATATTCCACTCTATTTTCAGAAGACAAGCCAGATGTCTCAAGTGGAGTTCAAAAACTAAGGCTACTGCAACAGTAGGAATGCCGAATCAACTGTCAGAACTACACTTTACACCCCTTCCATTATTCTCCCCTATGGTGATTTTAAGAGACATTGCACATTCTTTGATACTGTCTCCTTAAAAAGTGGAACTTAATCCCTCTTCCCCTGAAGATAGACTGTACTTAGTAAACGACCAGAATGTGGTGGAGGAGATATTGAATGACCTTCCTAGACTAGGTCATTAAAAAACTGACTTTCTCTTGCTCTTCTCTCTTGGATCATTCACTCTGGGGGAAGCCAGCTGCCATGTGAAAAAGACATTCAAGCAGCTCTGTGGAGGGTTCACATAGCAACTAAAGCCTTCTGCCTGGAAGTGAAATCATCAGCCCCAATCAAGCCTTTAGATGGCTGCAGCTGACATTCTGATTGCAGCATCATGAAAAACTCTGATCTGTAATAACCACTCAACTAAGCTAACTGCATATTCATCAACTTTGAAAACTGTGAGAAAATAAATATTTGTTTTGGGGTAATTTGTTAAAGCAATAAGTAATTAATACATGTCAGTGAAGTGAAAGTGTTAGCTGTTCAGTCATGTCCAACTCTGCGACTCCAGGGACTGTATCCCACCAGGATCCTCTGTCTATGAAATTCTCTAGGCAAGAAAACCACAGTGGGCTGCCATTTCCTCCTCCAGAAGATCTTCCTGATCCAGGGATCAAACCCAGTCTCTTACATTGCAGGTGCATTCTTTACCATCTGAGCCATCAGGGAACCCCCATATTCATCAATTTTGAAAACTGTGAGATAATAAATATTTTTGTGAGGGGTAATTTGTTAAAGTAATAGATAATTAATACATATTTATTCCTAAATTATGCCTTTGATTACAGCAAAGTGAATAAGTTAAACCATATCTACATAAGGTACCATATCAATAAATCAAATATTGTCATTGGTCCAGGCTGTGGGATAGCTAAGGGGTGTTTTTCCTCAAGGCCTTGCCCCAGCTCAAAAACATAATGTAAGACTGTCCCTCCACCAGTTTTGTCATGCCCACCCATGGGCCATGGGGGAGAAGAGTGAGAATCAGACTAACAAAAAATTTTTTTTAAGCCAAGTGGTTACCTATAAAATAAGAGCACTGTCTTTAAATGTCCAGCTTTTGTGTGATTATAATCACTTTGTGATAACATCCTGTACCACAAAGTTCTATCCTTCAGTAATTGAAAATAGAATATGTTCTTTAAGAGCTGGAAGCTGATTATTTCTTTTAGTGTGTTATTTTCCCCGTTAAACTGAAGGAAGGAAGTTAGTAAATGAAGTAGTAGATTCAATGAACTTAAAACCTCCCTTTAGAAAAGTGACTGTTGCCATACGAGGTGGGGAATGACCCTAAGCACTGAAAATCTCAGAAACATCTAACCAAAGTGAAGTGTCAATATCATTCCAAAATAATGAAACCAAAACACATCAAGGCTCTTGTCAATCAAAATCCTTTTTTTTTTTCTTTTCCTTCAAGCATTAGTCAGAGAGAAACTCAACACAGACATCTAAAAAGCTAAGAAGACAGGAAGCAGTGGTCAGCCTTTTCCCATCTGCTCTTTGGATCCTAAAGAGAGCATTATTTTCCTAAAGCTAATGTATTCTTTGGTAATGTCCATTCACGCCATCACAGCAGCTGCTAAACTGCTCATGTGTGATTTCTTGATGGGGTCCATCCAGGAACAGTGACATTCCTTCCCTGACCAAAACCACAGCCAATGCCAAGCTCAGGAGACTGCAAAGCATAATGCTTACCTGGCCCTTGGCGGATTCCAGTCTTGTCTTTAGAGTGTTTTCTCTTCCCGCGTTGCTCCAGGCATGGAAGGCCTCCTGTGGTCTCGAAACTCAGCTTTTTGTTGATGAAGAGGAAAAGGACAACCAGAAGAACAAGAAAGACCCCAGCTGCAGACAAGAAGCCGATGGCCTCAGGAGGGACTAGCAAGAGAACACAAAGGAAAAAATATCACCAAGTGAACCACCTTTTAGTTCTAACAACTGATCAAAGTTATCTGGAATCTTCACAATTATTAGAATGCCAGATACTCTGCAAGTCCTGACCTGCTGGCAGCCCCAGAACTGTGTACAGGGGAAAGGAAAAGGATTATTGCCAGGTACAACAGACTAGGCTGGTTCCTAGATGACAGACCTCCATTCCTTTACACATATGGCTTCTTCTGCCTATAATATAACTCCTCTGGCCCCTATCCTTCACTTAATATTCAATGTCAAGCATGCAAGCTATTAGGTATCAGTCAAATGAGTTGAGTTTGAAATGGCTGACCAGTGTTATAAAAGCAAGTCTTTTAAGAATACAACTGCCTAAAACTTAGAAAAACTAATTATACAAGGCAAAGTTGCAGACATACATCCGTCAAATTAACAATTGGAGGGAAGTCATTTCCTGGATATGGTCTTTCTAATTCAACTAAGCAACACATGATGGTGATGATTCCAATGGTGACAAGAAAATTCCTAATCTGTGCATCCATATTATAAATTAGAATTATATTTTGAATGCTAATATTTTAGAATTTTGGAAGATGAATTTCCATCTTCCCCTGTCCCCTCCTCATCAAAAAATTCCCAAGCTTTAAATGACTCTGTGCTGCCCAGGTCCATAGTCCCAGCTATTGATTCAGCTGTGAGGTACATAGAACAGAAAGGTCAGAGCTAGTTCCAGGTTGAGAGAAGACTCCTTCAAAGAAACGTCGTTTGAGTAAAGACAACATTTCACAAAGAAATCCAAAAATCAAATTGTATAAAGGAATCAATCACAAAGCAGGTGTTAGGAAGAGTTATTCAAGGCAGTTGGGTATATGTGAAAGCTTATGAAAATGACTCTCGTGAGAGTAGTTTTAATCCTTGAGCAGGTTTAATATGTGGATTAATAATATAAAGAGATAATATCCAGCTCATGCTACCTTCCAGATAAAGAGAGAAAGGATGAATCAAACCAGTCCCAACCCTATGAAAAGAAAATAAATGGCACTGCCTCACTAAATCAATCTAGTGGCAAGCCAGAGAAAGAACAAACAAGACAAAAACAGCTCTGTAATCTGCAAAATGATAATAGTGCCCGCTTATCAAAACCAACGTATATTGTGAATTTAAAAAGTATGCATGCATTGATTATTTCCTCTGCCTCTAGAGGCAACACAGGTAGCAACGTTTACTGGCATAGGTTCAGCAGTCACACCACCTGGGAAGAAATCACAATCTGCCACTTGTTATCTGTGTGGCCTTGAGCAAATCATTTAACCTCTCTGTGCTTCAGTTTTCTAAGTAATAAAAGAAGACAATAAATATAGCTACATTAAAGATTAAATGAGCTAACACATGGAAAATAACCTGTATGGCACCTAGCACATAGAGCGTTCTCAAACAGGAATTAACATCTTCCTCAGTAGCATCATTATCAGCTTTGCAGACCTTTTAAAATACCTAGGAGCAGTCAAATATGAGATGGATGTGTTGCTTTGTACACAGGCTGTGCTCCACACCCCATTTCCCTCTCTTGTATTAATTATCCCAGAGGGATAGGGAAGGGATAAAGTAGGAGCCTGAGAATAGCAGCTACAAACTACTACATATAAAATAGATATTTTTAAAAAAAAGGTCCTATTGTAAAGCACCAGGAACTATATTCAATAACCTATAATAAACCATAATGGAAAATGATATGAAAAAGAATGTCTGTATATGTATAGCTTAAACATTTTGCAGTACACCTGAAACTAACACTGTAAATCAACTACACTTAAAATCATCTCTATCTCCCCCCTCCCACCAATTCTTGTATTTTCAACTACTTCCCTTAGCAGATACCACATTGTTTTCACCTGCATTACAAATAATGTCACTAACTGTCTCCCATCCTTAAGAGCCCCTCCTCGTCACCATATGCTCTCTTCAACCATGCTGCTGCTGCTGCTGCTGCTAAGTCACTTCAGTCATGTCCGACTCTGTGCGACCCCAGAGACGGCAGCCCACCAGGCTCCCCCATCCCTGGGATTCTCCAGGCAAGAACACTGGAGTGGGTTGTCATTTCCTTCTCCAATGCATGAAAGTGAAAAGTGAAAGTGAAGTCGCTCAGTCGTGCCCGACTCCTAGGGACCCCATGGACTGCAGCCCACCAGGCGCCTCCGTCCATGGAACTTTCCAGGCAAGAGTACTGGAGTAGGATGCCATTGCCTTCTCTGCTCTTCAACCATAGCCCTGCTTTTTCCCAGTCACAACTGACCATCTTCAGAGTACCCTACACTCACCTCCACTTTCTTACCTCGAAAGCCTCTAGGATCCTTTACCCAAATTCCCACTGCTCTCCAAGTACCCAGCCTTACCCCCCGACAAATCCCTTCTCCACAAAGCAGCCAGAGTAATCCTCTGAAGTAAGTCTGATTTGTTCAATTGCCCCACTAAAGCCCTCTGCAGTGGGTTTAATTGTGACCCCCAAAAGAGACATCCACCCTGAATCTCAGAATGTGACCTTATTTAAAATAAAAGGGTTTTGCAATGTAATTAGGGTAGGATCTTCAGAAGAAATTATCCAGGATCAGGGTGGGCCCTAAATACAGTGATAAGTATCCCTAAAAGACACTGAAAAGGAGAAAACACAGAGATAAGATGACCATGTGAAGATGGGAGAAAAGATTGAAGTTATGAAGCCAACTGAGGAATGCCAAGGCTTGCCAGCAGCCACCAAGAGCTAGGAGAGAGCCCTGGAAGAGGTACTATCTCAGCGATTCCAGAGGAATCAACTTTGCTGATATCCTAAATTTGGACTTCTGGCCTCCAAAATTGTGAGAGAACAAATTTGTAGTCTTAAGCTGTCAAGCATTTGGTAATATGTCATGGTAACCCTCAGAAACTAATTTACCCTCCAACAGCTTCCCATCACCCATAGGACAAAATTTGAAGTCCTCAACTTAGTTTGCAAGACTTTTCATGACCTAGCTGCTGATTCTAGCCTTTATCGCTCATCACTCCCCAGCACCAAACTCTTTGTTGCCATCATATTCATCTATTTCTGGTTCCCCAAACATAGCTCACCTCCAGCCCTTTGGAGAGACTATTTCAAATCCATGGAATGACTGTGCACTCTCTACTGTCTAATACTGATACTAGACTTCCTCTGAAAGCCTTTTTTGTTCCTCTTGACCAGGCTGGATGCTTCTACTATGAGTTTCTACCCACTGAGACTTCAACAGCTTTTTCAAGTGTTTTCAAATGTTAAATTTTCAACTTCATAAGAATAAGGACTTTGCCTCAGTTACCCAATGTGCTCTCAGCAGCTAGACTAGGAGATGCATGATACATATTTGATGCTTAAATAAATATTGAATTCTTCTGTGCTATGATATGTTGATACATGGAAAGAAAATATATACCTCAAGTAGGTCAGTAACACTAACAACATAAGATATGATTTATAGCAGATCCAGGCTTAGGGAAAACAAGGTTCATCTATTGTCTATAAGCAGAAGCATTTGCACCTAATAATGCCATTCATTAGTGAAATTAAATCTTGATTTTTTTAATACACTGTATTTTTCCATTATAAAACAACATGATGCATATTACATAAAATCCACAAAATATAGAAAAAGATGATGACAACCACAGTTAAGTTTTTTGTACTTCCTTCCAGTCATTTTGATATTTGGGCAAATACTAATTGTCTGTATTGATTTTACCTTTACTGTCTTGTAAAAAAATTTTCTAGATAAAAACTTCTATTTTTTTTTTTAGAGATTTACAGAAAAAATGATTCATGCATTTAGTAAAATATTTTTAAAATATTGGAAAATGTTTTTTTAAAGATCATGTTGAAACTCACCACCTATCATTGTTTTCTGTTATATTTTCTTAACTATTTTTACCAACATTGAGATACTGTCTTATATTAATGCATTTAATATAAAAACATTCACAAATTCCAGATTGAAGACAATATATAATATATATATAATACATATATAATATATATTATATAAATCTCCAAAGATGAAAGAAAGAATTGGGAGAAAGCTCTTGTATTATTCAAAATAACTCTGCTTTTTGTAGATGAAAATATTTTTGTTAGTAATCATTCTTGTAGCAGTGACTAAACTATGAGTAAGTACAAAATTCCTAGGTAGGTACCAAAATGTTTTTCTCCTCAAAATTATCTAGACGTCAGTGCATTAACTTTTAATGTTTAATGTTTCATAAATGAATGTGAGACTGCAGCTACTTTTTATTACTGTACGGGCAACAGAATTTTTTGGTCTAGAATCTTTTCAATACAAAATTTTAATTTAATTTTTCTTTTAATACCAAAGATGATCAGAATGTGATATTTTATGGAATCTTTGGTTGATTTTCCCTAGAACCTAGTCTTTTTGCCTATCCATGACTTTCTTAAAGCTTGGAAGAATTTTCTTCAATGATGTCTGATAATTTGTGCCAAGTGTTCTTCTTTCTGTCTTAAACTAGGGTACTATTTCTTTAGTTACCAATTTTTATATGGCCTACATTTTTCATTTAACTAAAGAGGTGAAAGTGTGCTGTTACCTACTTCACTACTGTAAACTCCGTATATCTGAGTCCGTGGCAGACAGTGGGAGAAGATAAAGTCTTTTGAGCTGGATGGTGAAGAACACTAGGAATAAGCACAAATGTAGCTAAAGCAGAGGGAAAACTTAGTTCAAGGAGTGTGGTTATTTCATAAGACTTCATATTCCTCTCATAATGTATCAATTTTAATTTCATCTTTTCCTGTGTATTTATGGGTACTTAATTGGAAGTCTGAAGAGGTGCATGAGAGACTGGGAGCCAAATGCTACATTAAGCTATAGTTTAGTGTATGTATCTGGTTGGCCAAAAGATGTGTTCAGGTTTATTTGTTACATCTCATGAAAAACTTGATCAAAATTTTTGGCCAACCCAATACTTTCTATATGAGTAGAGTATCAAGGAAATGACTGAGAAGTTAGCAGTGACGTCAGACTTGTAAGAATTGCTTCACCAGAGTTGCAGACAAACAAACCTCTCTAAAAATTGTTTAAAATTACAAATATAACCTAGCAATTCCACTTCTAGGTATATATACAATGGAATTGAAAATACACACATTCACAAAAAAAAACCTGTGAATGAGTGTGCATAGCATTATTCATAATAGCCAAAAAAGTGGAAATAGACCAAGTGTCCAGGCACTGATAAATAAAATGTGGCATATCCATACAATGGAACATTATTCCACCAAAAAATGAAGTACTGATACATGCTACAGTATGGATGAAACTTAAAAAAAACTATACTAAGTGAAAAACATCTGACAAAAGGCCACATAATTGTGTAATTGATTCCACTTATATTAATTGTCTAATGGACAAATCCAAGGTGACAGAAGGTATATGAATTATTTCCAGAAGCTAGCAGGATAGTGGGAGGAATAGGGAGACATGAGGAGTGACTGAAAATGGGTATGGGTTTTGTTTTGTTTTTTGAGGTAATGAAATTATTCTGAAATGAGATGGTGCTGATGCTTGTACAATTTTGTGAATATACTAAAACCCAGCGAATAGTACACTTTAAGAGGTGTGAATTTTAAGGAATATGAATTTCATCTCAAAAAGATGTTTCAATTCCAGTCTTCTAGTAAAGACTGGGAAGAAACATGAGAAAAAATGAGCTTTCTGAGATTTGGCCTGGAAGTGATTTTCTTCATGTTTAAAGATTGTGTAATTTTATTATTCAGAATTTAGAATTAAAAATAAAGTCTGAATATTGTACAGTATGGGAATTGTATCAGCAGAGCTCTAGCATCAATGTGTAACACCGAACACAGCAAGCCAACAATTCTATTGGTCAAAGCCAGAGAGTTTGATGCCGCTGAGTTTGAGTCTAAACAAAATAAGGGAATTTGGCAGGAAAGTCTACAGTCATCTTGCATTCCATATATACAAATGCTATGATGAAGAACAAGCATTACATGTATCATCTGCGATAGATGACAAGGCCACATATGTCAAGAAACTTCATTGCCATCTGCAGAGTAACTCATCTAATTATTCCAGTAATTACTAAATTGGAAATCAGATGGCTGTGAAGTTCGGTCACATAGTTCATACTGAAAACTTCCTCAAAGTTAAATATACCTCTCATGTTCCACTGGAGAGCCCCATCTGTTGGTTCAGAAGCAGTGACTCAAGGAGAAGACAGAGCATGCAAAGATATGAACAAAGAGGCCTCTGCATGTCACATGGTCGATGGATGTTTGTATATTTCATTCCACAGCTATTGAAAAGGTTAAAAAAAAGGGGGGGGGCGCTAGCCAGTTGCAGCCATCTGACTCACAAGTACTAGATATAACATAAGAGGAAACTGAAATTTTACTTAACAAAATGCTAAGGCAGGGAAATCAGAAATAACTGAGTAATGATAGTAGAAATAATTAAAGAGTAAAGTTATAATTTCTCAGGAATAAACTTTCTTGTCACTGCTCTGAAGATTGTGAGGAATCTCATTTAAAAAAAGGAAAGTCTGAAGTAAATCTAAAACTCTACTCACTTAAACACCTCTACCATCCTCAAGTAGCCATCAACCTGATAGTCCTATTTTCCATCACACCATTTTGATTTCATTCCTCCCTTTTAAAACCAGCATTGGAAGAGAACAAGATGGCGGAGGAGTAGGTGGACGTCGACTCTCCACAGATACATCAGAAATACACCTTCAGACACAGAAGTGTATGCACACCACCAGCTGAGAGCAGACAGGAGTACCTGACCAGCAGAAAAGAATATACAGGACCACGCAAAACTCGGTAGGAGGAAGGAACTAGGGAGAAAAACAAGAGTGTTGGTAGGACTGGACCTGCCCTCAGCAAGTGAGGGAACTGAAGCAAGGGTCCGATCTCCACATCAGGGCAACTGTCTGAGTCAAAGGAGAAACATTTAAGGCTGAGAGTCAAACAGCTGATCTGTGGCAGCCTAAATAGAATGAGAATCAGACAGTCCTTGCCGCAGCCATACTTACCCCGCAAAGGGATGCCGGTCCCCTGGAAGGTGCAGCAGCTGGAGTGGGAGTTTAGGGATTGTGGAGCAATCCCAGGGTGAGGGCTGCTGTTGACTGTGGAGAGACTGATAGAGGGGATGTGAGAGAGGAGACTGTGGTGAGAAATGCCTGTGGAAGAAAGCCAGGCAGCCATGGAAGCATGGCGATACTGCTGAGTCACACGTAGGGGGTGGAGCCATCACCATAGCCTCTCTCTCCCCACAGGCTGGCGTTGGCAGCTGAACAATAGAGAGGCAGGCCCATCAAATGCCTGACACACTGAACTACAGAGTAGGACCCCAACCAGGGGGCCCCTCTATGTGCCTGACGCACCAAACAACAGAGAAGGACCCCACGCAAGGGAGCCCTCTAAGTGCCTCAACAGCGGAGCTATGGAGAAAGACTGGCCAAACAGGCCTTCTGACTGCCAGCTACAAGAGGCTTGATAAAAGACTCTGACAGGGCCATAACTCCTGGGACGAAGCAGTCTGTGACCCTGCACGCTTTGCACTGCGCCATCTTCACGCTCAACTCCCACAAAGGCAGAGCTGCCATAGGAAAAAGAAATCTTGTGTCTATGTGTGCAGGGTTACTTCAGTCATGTCCAACTCTTTGCAACCCTGTAGACTGTGGCCTGCCAGGCTTCTCAGTCAGAGGGGTTCTCCGGGCAAGAATACTGGAGTGTATTGGCCAATACTGGTTGCCATACCCTTCTAGAGCACTATATTTCCTGCTGCCCTAGCTGCCAACTCCCCTGAGTGGCTGGTGCTGCCAGAACCCCTGCAACCCAAGCAGCTACACCACTTCCACACCTGGCCCTCACAGGGTCAAACCCAAGTCCTCCAGGGCAGCCTCAGGAGCAATCCCCAGTGGACGACCCAAATGCAGAGGTGGAAATAAAATCACAACTGAAACCCAGGGGCAGTGTGGCTAAGGAAGAAGACTCAAAAACTTCCCACCAGCTGTACAAGCTGCAGATTAAATCCACACAATCAACTAGGCAGACCCTGTGTCTATAGAATATATAAAAGCACATCGAGAGCTCCTACAAAAGAAAACGCACTAGTTCAGAGAGCTGTGGGCATTGGAGGCAAGAAACACAGGAGCAGGACCAAATTAGAATCTGAGCTGCCCCCACATCAGGTCCAGAGATGAGCACAGTGTTGAAGGGCATCCTAGGGAGGTGAGGTAGACCGTGACTCCCAGCGAGAGAAGGACTCTAACAGCAGTGACTTAAGAAAAACATTTATTATGCTTATGTTTTGACTTGTTCTGTAGATGCTTTTGGATTTATTTTCATTTTTTTTTCTACCTCTGTTGTAGTTGACGATTTTATTGGCACTATGAAATTTAATTAAGCTTTTGAGCTTTTTATTTTTCCTCAGTCACATTTTTTATTGCTGTTATAAACCCCTGCCTCTATGTTGGGCTTTTGCAGTTCTGTGGAGTTTTCCTTTCTTTTTTTCTTTTCTCTTTTTTTAATTCTAATTTTTAATTTTTAAACCTATTATTTTTTCTACATTTCTTTTTTTTTTTTTTGCTTTTCCTACTGTTCTTTTCCCCTTGCAGTTAATCTTTAATATATATAAATCATCTATATCTACCTCTATTTAACTTTGAATATCTGTTCTTTCTTTCTTTTCTTTCCTCTCAACATATTTGTTAGTTTTATTTTCATTACTTTATTCCCCAACTGGTACCTTGCTTTAGTTTTGTTTTCCAGTTTGTGCTTTAGGTAGTTTTGTTCTTACTGGTAGATATAATTTGTGGTTTCCTTTGTTTGCCAGGTCAATCTATTGTACTTTATTTTTATTGGACTGTTTTGATTTGCATATGGGTATATATGTATATGTGTATATTCAGTTACACTTTTTATTGTTATAAACCTCTGCCTCTATGTTGGGCTTTACCAGTTTTGTGAAGTTTTCCTTTTTTTTTCTTTTTTTCTTTCTTCTTCCTTTTTTTTGCTTTTCTCTTTTTTATAATTTTAATTTTTAATTTTTTAAAAAAGTTATCTTTTTCTACATTTATTCCTTTGTTTGCCTTTCCTGTTCTTTTCCCCTTGCAGTTAATGTATATAAATGTTATATACATTAATGTATATAAGTGTTCTTCATCTACCTCTATTTAACCTTGTATATCTATTCTTTCTTTTCTTTCTTTCCTTTCCTCTAAATATATTTGTTAGTTTTGTTTTCATTGCTTTATTCCCCACTTGGCATCTTGCTTTAGTTTTGTTTTCTGGTTTGTGTTTTAGTTAATTTTGTTCAACTGGTAAATATAATTTTTTTATTTACTTTGTTCACCAGGTCAATCTACTGTACTATTAGTTGGACTGTTTTGATTTTGCTGATGGGTGTATATGTATTTGTGTATATTCCATTATTTTAATTAGTATTTGCTTGATTTTGTAATTGCCATTTGTCTGGGGTTCATCTTTGGTTTCTCGTTTTGGGGTATTTGTTTTCATCTCACTTAATGCCATAACAAACCACTTGTGGAATCTTCATTCCTGACAAGAGATTAAGCCCTGATCCTTTGAAGTGGGAGCACTGACTCTAAGACCTAGACTACCAGAGAACTAACCCTAGGGAGTATCAAATATTGAGAACTCACACTAAGGAAACCACTTGAATGCAAGACCTGGCATCACACAACCACCAGTAGCACATTGTGCAGGACGCCTCATCTAGACAACAAACAAAACAAAAATACAAACCCAATCATCAGCAGACAGATTTACCAACTCACTCAGCCTTACCCATCAGAGGAAAAACAAACAAACAACAAGAACAACAACAGCAACAACAAAAACTCAGCACAAATCTCACCCTATATGAAGCGTACACAAACCACTAGACCAACCTTAGGAGGGCAGAAACCAAGAGGAAGAAAGAATTCAAACTTGAAGCCTGGAAAAAGGAGGCCTCAAACACAAAAAGTTAAAATATATATATAATGAAAAGGTAGAGAAATACTACCCAAATGAAGGAACACATTAGAAACACAGAAGTCCAAATAAATGAAGAGGAAATAGGCAAACTACCTGAAAAAGAATTCAGAATAATTATAGTAAAGATGATCAAAAACCTTGAAAACAAAATGGAGAAAAATGCAGGAATCAATTAACAAAGACCTAGAATAATTAAAGGATAAACGTACAAACAACACCATTACTGAAATTAAAAATACTCTGGAAGGAATCAACAGCAGAATATCTGAAGCAGAAGAATGAATCAGTGAGCTGAAAGATAAAATGGTGTAAATAAGTTCTGAAGAGCAGAACAAAGTAAAAAGAATGAAAAGAACTGAGGATAGTCTCAGAGACCTCTGAACAATATCAAACGCACCAATATTTGAATTATAGGGGTCCCAGAGGAAGAAGAGTAAAAGAAAGGGTATGAGAAAATTTTCAAAGAGATTATAGTTGAAATTTTCCTCAACATGGAAAAGGAAATAGTCAATCAAGTTTAAGAGGCTCAAAGAGTCCCATATAGGATAAACCCAAGGAGAAACATGCCAAGACACAGACTAAACACCAAGAAAGAATATTAAAAGCAGCAAGGGAGAAGCAACAAGTAACGTATAAGGGAAACCCCATACATTTGACAATTGATCTTTCAGCAGAAACTCTGTAGGCCAGAAGGGAATGGCAGGATATATTTAAAGCACTGAAAAGGAAAAATCTACAACAAGATTATTGTATCCAGCAAGGATCTCATTCAAAATTGATGGAGAAATCAAAAGCTTTTCAGACAAGCAAAAGTTAAGAGAATTCAGTACCACCAAACCAGCTTTACAACAAATGTTAAAGGGACTTTTATAATCAAGAAACACAAGAGAAGGAAAAAGATCTACAAAATCAACCCCAAACAATTAAGAAAATGGCAATAGGAACATATATATCAATAATTGCTTTAAATGTAAATGGATTAAATGCCCCAACCAAAAGACACAGGCTGGCTGAATGGATACAAAAACAAGACCCCTATATATGCTGTCTGCAAGAAACCCACTTCAGACCTAAAGACACATATAGACTGAAAGTGAGTGGATAGAAAAATATATTCCATGTATATGGGAAGCGAAAGAAAGCTGGAGTATTGATCCTCATATTAGACAAAATAGACCTTAAAATAAAGATTACAAGAGATAACGAAGGACACTACATAATGATCAAGGGATCAATCCAAGAGAAATACATAACAATTGTAAATATCTATACACCCAACATAAGAGCACCTCAGTACATAAGACAAACACTAACAGACATAAAAGGAGAAATTGACAGTAACACAATAATAGTAGAAGACTTTAACATCCCACTCACACCAATGGACACATCATCAAAATAGAAAATTAATAAGGAAACACAAGTTTTAAATGATACATTAGATGAAATAGATCTCATTGATATCTTCAGGACATTCCATCCAAATGCAGAAGACTATAGCTTCTTCTCAAGTGCACATGGAACATTCTCCAGGCTAGACCACATCTTGGGTCACAAATCAAACCTCAGTAAATTTAAGAAAGTTGAAATCAAGCATATTCTCTGACCACAACACTATGAGACTAGATATCAATTACAAGAAAAAAAACTGTAAGAAACACAAACACATGGAGATTAAGCAATACATTTCTAAATAACCAACAGGTCACTGAAGAAGTCAAAAGGGAAATCAAAAAATTTCTAGAAACAAATGACAATGAAAACATGACAACTCAAAACCTATGAGATGCAGCAAAAGCAGTTCTAAAAGGGAACTTTATAGTGATACAATCCTACCTCAAGAAACAAGAAAAACATCAAATAGACAACCTAACTTTATACCTAAAACAACTGGAAAAACCACAAAAAAATAGCCAAAATTAGTAGAAGAAAAGAAATCATAAAGATCCAAGCAGAAATAAATGAGAAAGAAATGAAAGATAAAATAGTAAAGATTAATAAAACTAAAAGCTGGTTCTTTGAGAACATAAACAAAATTGACAAACCTTTGGCCAGACTTTTACAGAAAAAGAGAGAGAAGAATCGAATCAACAAAACTAGAAATGAAAAAGGAAAGGTTACAACAGGCAATGCAGAATTACAAAGGATTATAACAGACTATTATGAGCAATTACATGGAAATAAAATGGATAACCTGGAATAAATGGACAGATTCTTAGAAAAGTTCAAACTTCCAAGACTGAACCAGGAAGAAACAGAAATTATGAACAACCCAATTACAAGCACTGAAATTGAAGCTGTGATCAAAATTCTCCCAAAAAACAAAAGCCCAGGACCAGATGGCTTCACAGGAGAATTCTATCAAACATTTCAAGAAGAGCTAATGCCTATCTTTCTAAAACTCTTTCAAAAAATTGCAGAGGAAGGAACACTTCCAAACTCATTCTACAAGGTCACCATCACCATGATACCAAAACCAGACAAAGACAACACAAAAAAAGAAAACTACAAGCCAATATCACTGATGAACATAGATACAAAAATCCTCTACAAAATTTTAGCAAACAGAATTCAGCAATACATCAAAAAGCACATACACCATGATCAAGTTGGGTTTATTCCAGGAATGCAAGGATTCTTCAATATACACACATCAGTCAATGTGATACACCATAATAACAAATTGAAAGATAAAAACCATATGATCATCTCAATAGATGCAGAAAAAGCCTTTGACAAAATTCAGCACCCATTTATGATTAAAACTCTTCAAAAAATGGGCGTAGATGGAACCTACCTCAACATAGTAAAGGCCATATATGATAAGCCAACAGCAAACATTATTCTCAATGGTGAAAAACTGAAAGCATTCCTCCTAAGATCAGAAACAAGACAAGGGTGCCCACTTTCCCCACTATTATTCAACATAGTTCTGAAAGTCCTAGCTACAGCAATCAAAGAAGAAAAAGAAATAAACGGAATCCAGATTGGAAAGAAGCTCTCTCTGTTTGCAGATGACATGATACTCTACATAGAAAACCCTAAAGATAGTATCAGAAAATTACTAGAGCTTATCAGTGAATATAGCAAAGTTGCAGGATACAAAATAAATACGCAGAAATCACTTGCATTTCTATATACTAACAATGAAAAACCAGAAAAAGAAATTAAGGAATTAATCCTATTCACTATTGCAACAAAAAGAATTAAATATCTAGGAATAAACTTATCTAAGGAGACAAATGGAGAAGGCAATGGCACCCCACTCCAGTACTCTTGCCTGGAAAACCCCATGGATGGAGGAGCCTGGTACGCTCCAGTCCATGGGGTCACTAAGAGTCAAACATGACTGCGAGACTTCACTTTCACTTTTCACTTTCATGCATTGGAGAAGGAAATGGCAACACACTCCAGTGTTCTTGCCTGGAGAATCCTAGGGATTGGAGAGCCTGGTGGGCTACCATCTATGGAGTCGCACAGAATTGGACACACCTGAAGCGACTTAGAGGCAGTAGCAGCAGCAAGGAGACAAAAAAAAAAAACTGTACACAGAAAATTATAAGACACTAATGAAAGAAATCAAAGACGATATAAACAGATGGTGAGATGTTCCATGTTCCTGGGTAGGAAGAATCAATATACTGAAAATGATTATACTACCAAATGCAATCTACAGATTCAATGAGATCCTTATCAAATTACCAATGACATTTTACACAGAACTAGAAAAAAAAAAATTCACAATACAAATGGAAACACTGAAGATCCTGAATAGCTAAAGCAGTCTTGAAAGAAGAATGGAGCTGGAGGAATCAACCTTCCTGACTTCAGATTATACTACAAAGCTACAGTCACCAAGACAGTATGGTACTGGCACAAAAACAGAAATATAGACCAATGGAATAAGATAGAAAGCCCAGAAATAAACCCATGCACCTATGGGTACCTTATATTTGACAAAGGAGGCAAGAATATACAATGGGGCAAAGACAGCCTCTTTAATAAATGGTGCTGGAAAAACTGGACAGTTACATGTAAAAAAATGAAATTAGAACACTTCCTAACATGATACACAAAGATAAATTCAAGATGGATTAAAGACTTACAGGTAAGACCAGAAACTATAAAACTCTTAGGGGAAAACATAGGCAGAACACTCAATGACATAAATCAAAGCAAGATCCTCTATGACCACCTCGTAGAATAATGGAAATAAAAACAAAAGTAAATAACTTGAACCTGATTAAACGTAAAAGCTTTTGCACAGCAAAGGAAACTATAAGCAAGGTGAAAAGATAACCCTCAGAATGGGAGAAAATAATAGCAAATGAAACAACTGACAAAGGATTAATTTCCAAAATATACAAGCAGTTCATACAACTCAATGCTGCTGCTAAGTCACTTCAGTAGTGTCCGAGTCTGTGCGACCCCAGAGATGGCAGCCCACCAGGCTCCCCCGTCCCTGGGATTCTCCAGGCAAGAATACTGGAGTGGGTTACCATTTCCTTCTCCAATGCATGAAAGTGAAAAGTGAAAGTGAAGTCGCTCAGTCATGTCCAACTCTTCGCAACCCCATGGACTGCAGCCTACCAGGCTCCTCCATCCATGGGATTTTCCAGGCAAGAGTACTGGAGTGGGGTGCCATTGCCTTCTCCAACAACTCAATGCTAGAAAAACAAACAAACAAAAAAAAAAAAATCAAAAAGTGGGAAAAAGACCTAAACAGACATTTCTGCAAAGACATACATAAGGCCAACAAACACATGAAAACATTCTCAACATCGCTCATTATTACAGAAATGCAAATCAAAACTACAATGAAATATCACCTCACACAGGTCAGAATGGCCATCATCAAAAAGTCTACAAGCAATAAATGCTGGAGAGAGTGTAGAGAAAAGGGAATGCTCTTGCACACTTGTGGGAATGTAAATTGAAACAGTCACTATGGAAGACACTATGGAGATTCCTTACAATCTAGGAATAAAACCACCATATGACCCAGCAATCCCACTCCTAGGCATATACCCTGAGGGGATCAAACTTGAAAAAGACACACGGATACTATTGTTCATTGCAGCACTATTTACAATAACTAGAACATGGAAGCAACCTAGATGTCCATCAACAGATGAATGGATAAAGAAGTTGTGATACATATAAACAATGGAATATTCAGTTCAGTTCAGTTCAGTCCATCAGTCCTGTCTGACTCTTTGCAACCCCATGAATCAGAGCACGCCAGACCTCCTGGTCCATCACCAACACCTGGAGTTTACCCAAACTCATGTCCATCAAGTGAGTGATGCCATCCAGTCATCTCATCCTCTGTTGTCCCCTTCTCCTCCTGCCCCCAATCCCTCCCAGCATCAGACTGTTTTCCAATGAGTCAACTCTTCACATGAGGCGGCCAAAGTACTGGAGTTTCAGCTTTAGCATCATTCCTTCCAAAGAAATCCCAGGGCTGATCTCCTTTAGAATGGACTGGTTGGATCTCCTTGCAGTCCAAGGGACTCTCAAGAGTCTTCTCCAACACCACAGTTCAAAAGCATCAATTCTTCAGCGCTCAGCCTTCTTCACCATCCAACTCTCACATCCATACATGACCAAGGAAAAACCATAGCCTTGACTAGACGGAACTTAGTCGGCAAAGTAATGTCTCTGCTTTTGAATATGCTATCTAGGTTGGTCATAACTTTTCTTCCAAGGAGTAAACGTCTTTTTATTTCATAGCTGCAATCACCTGGAGAAAAGGAAAGGAGTGATTTTGGAGCCCCAAAAAATAAAGTCTGACACTGTTTCCACTGTTTCCCAATCTATTTGCCATGAAGTGATGGGACCAGATGCCATGATCTTCGTTTTCTGAATGTTGAGCTTTAAGCCAACTTTTTCACTCTCCTCTTTCACTTTCATCAAGAGGTTTTTTTAGTTCCTCTTCACTTTCTGCCATAAGGGTGGTGTCATCTGCATGTCTGAGGTTATTGATATTTCTCCTGGCAATCTTGATTCCAGCTTGTGTTTCTTCCAGTCTAGCATTTCTCATGACGTACTCTGCATAGAAGTTAAATAAGCAGGGTGACAATATACAGCCTTGACGTACTCCTTTTCCGATTTGGAACCAGTCTGTTGTTCTGTGTCCAGTTCTAACTGTTGCTTCCTGACCTGCATACAGATTTCTCCAGAGGCAGGTCAGGTGGTCTGGTATTCCCATCTCTTTCAGAATTTTCCACAGTTTATTGTGCCACACAATCAAAGGCTTTGGCATAGTCAATAAAGCAGAAATAGATGTTTTTCTGGAACTCTCTTGCTTCTTCCATGATCCAGTGGATGTTGGCAATTTGATCCCTGGTTCCTCTGCCTTTTCTAAAACCAGCTTGAACATCAGGAAGTTCATCTCTAATTTTCTTGAAGAGATCTCCAGTCTTTCCCATTCTGTTGTTTTCCTCTATTTCTTTGCATTGATCACTGAGGAAGGCTTTCTTATCTCTTCTTGCTATTCTTTGGAACTCTGCATTCAGATGCTTATATCTTTCCTTTTCTCCTTTGCTTTTCACTTCTCTTCTTTTCACAGTTATTTGTAAGGCCTCCTCAGACAGCCATTTTGCTTTTTTTGCATTTCTTTTCTATGGGGATGGTCTTGATTCCTGTCTCCTGTACAATGTCACAAACCTCCATCCATAGTTCATCAGGCACTCTGTCTATCAGATCTAGTCTCTTAAATCTATTTCTCACTTCCACTGTATAATGATAAGGGATTTGATTTAGGTCATACCTGAATGGTCTAGTGGTTTTCCCTACTTTCTTCAATTTAAGTCTGAATTTGGCAATAAGGAGTTCAGGATCTGAGCCACAGTCAGCTCCCAGTCTTGTTTCTGCTGACTGTATAGAGCTTCTCCATCTTTGGCTGCAAATATAATCAATCTGATTTTGGTGTTGACCATCTGGTGATGTCTATGTGTAGAGTTTTCTCTTGCGTTGTTGGAAGAGGGTGTCTCTATGACCAGTACATTCTCTTGGAATATTACTCAGCCATAAAAAGGGACTTTGAGTCAGTTCTAATGAGGTGGATGAATCTAGAACCTGTTATACAGAGTGAAGTAAGTCAGAAAGAGAAAGATAAATATCATATTCTAATCTAGAAAAATGGTACTGAAGAATTTACTTACAGGGCAGCAATGGAGAAACAGACATAAAGAATAGATTTGTGAACATGGGGAGAGAGGAGGAGAGGGTGAGATATATGGAAAGAGTAACATGGAAACTTACATTACCATATGTAAAACAGATAACCAATCAGAACTTGCTGTATAGCTAAGAAACTCAAACAGGAGCTCTCTATTAACCTAGAGAGGTGGGATGGGGAGGGAAATGGGAGGGGAGTTCAAAAGTGAGGGGAATATGTATACCTATGGCTGATTCATGTTGAGGTTTGACAGAAAACAACAAATTCTGTAAAGCAATCATCCTTCTACAAAAAAATAATAAAATAAGTAAATAAAAAGCAGCATGACTTTGTTTCTGTGAGGTTCTCAAGTGTGGTCATACAGCATAAGTCCCTGACTTAAGCATAAGCTTGTTCACCTTTAAAATTCCAGCTCCATCTAAGGCTCAACACAATGGCTACAGATAGCAGTACTCAAAGCTGCTAAGAGACTAGATCTTAACTGTTCCCGCCACACAAAACCAAATTCATGACGTGAATTATGTGAACAAAAAAATCAGTTATGTGACAAGATGGAGGTGTTAGCTAACACTATGATGGTAATCATAGACAATATATGAATTATCAAGTCAACACACTGTACACCTTAAACTAACACAAGTTATATCAATTGTGTCTTAATACATTTTCAAAAAGAATTTAGGATTGCTTGGACATGTCGAGAAGCTTCCCTGGTAGCTCAGCTGGTAAAGAATCTGCCTGCAATAAGGGATTCCTGGGTTCGATACCCCAGAGAAGGGAATCCTCTTCCAGGAATCCATCCACCTCAGGACCCAAGGATCCTCCCAGGAAGGACAGTGAACAAGGTCAGAGAAGAGGTGACCTGAGTGCAGTATGGGTGTCCACCACTAAGATTAGCCCAAGCCCAGACTCCTTTGGTTCCAGGGCAAGGAGGTGACAATAAAAGCTATAGCATTAGATATCAGCAGCTTTTGCAAAACAAGATGTTTTCAAAAGTAATGGTGGCACAATAAGAGTTGAGGTCCTTGAGCTATAGTTTATGCCCAGAACTTCTCTGCAAAAAGAAAAGAAGTTAAGAAATGAGAAACTTTTAAGAGCTGAACACCAATGTGACAACTCCATATACAGCTAATTCAGTGCACAAAGTCAAAATATCTGTACAATTAGACTCATTTATACTATTAGCTTAAAGCTCAACATTCAGAAAACAAAGATCATGGCATCTGGTCCCATCACTTCATGGCAAATAGATGGGGGAACAGTGGAAACAGTGTCAGACTTTATTTTGGGGGGCTCCAAAATCACTGCATGGTGATTTTGCATGGTGACTGCAGCCATGAAATAAAAAGACGCTTACTCCTTGGAAGGAAAGTTATGACCAACCTAGACAGCATATTAAGAAGCAGAGACATTACTTTGCCAACAAAGGTCTGTCTAGTCAAGGCTATGGTTTTTCCAGTAATCATGTATGGATATGAGAGTTGGACTATAAAGAAAGCTGAGTGCCAAAGAATTGATGCTTTTGAACTGTGGTGTTGGACAAGACTCTTGAGAGTCCCTTGGACTGCAAGGAGATCCAACTGGTCCATCCTAAAGGAGATCAGTCCTGGGTGTTCATTGGAAGGACTGATGTTGAAGCTGAAACTCCAATACTTTGTCCAGCTGATGTGAAGAGCTGACTCATTTGAAAAGACCCTGATGCTGGGAAAGATTGAAGGCAGAAGGAGAAGGGGATGACAGAGGATGAGATGACTGGATGGCATCACAGACTCAATGGACATGAGTTTGAGTAAACTCCAGGAGTTGGTGATGGACACGGAGGCCTGGCGTGCTATAGTCCATGGGGTCACAGAGTCGGACACAACTGAGCGACTGAACTGAACTGATACTATCAGCCATGCTTTTACAACCAAATACAAAATTAAATGTCATTAAAAAAAATTAAGAACAAGTTAAACTGAGAGTTTTAATGTTCCTTTTTCCTACAGTGATGCTTCTGCAACCCAAAAAATAAAAGAACAAAGCCTTAAATACTTAGAAGCATATCATTTTGCCAGTATACTAAATTTAGGGCTAGTTAGGCACTATAACCTCAAACAACCATCATGGATAGTCAACCACTTCTCTAAATATTTCTAGAACTACAAAATATAAAATATTACATATATATGTGTGTGTATGTGTGTGTATGTGTGTGTATATATATATATATATGAAAATGGGTAATGCTACTTAAATTTTCTTCCTGGTAGTAGCTAACAAGGATATGCTAACTACATATTCAAATGAATTCTTTGGAAGGGAAAAATAGACCTTTCAAAAAATAGGGAAAAAAAATTGGCTTAATGAAAACTAAGTGAGATTTTAACATGTTCCAAAATAAAACATAGCAACATATGGAGTCACTAGCAACCAATCATTTCTAAAACACTTGAGAACACAGCATTTGGGGGTATACATGGGGTGCTATCTTTAATACAGTAATATATATGTGTTAAAATGTGTCCATCTTCTCCTGAGAATTAAGTAATCTAACCTGTCTGCTTTACATGTTTAAAATGTAAATCCCCCTTTAGCATGAACATGAACACACATACACATGCACACACTCACACGTCTCTAGAAGCCAAGAATTATCAGCTAGCTTGCTTTCCTTTTCTTTAATACTCAGAGGGTGAGCTCAGAAGCAGCATTTAAGGATGAAAATGGTTGAAATGCACCAATAGGTCCACAAAAGGATCTCTGAGACTTTGTTCATTTCTCTGAGTTTCCCGAACTCTTTAGCTCCTCTCCACCATCCTCAGTCTCTCCCTTTCCCTACAACTTCCCAGTGGGGAGGACGATAGAAAAAGAAGCAAAAGGAATGAGATGATGTTGATGGTTTATAAGGCTACAATCAACATTTTTGGATTTTGGGATTTTAATGGCATGTTTATATTGCTGAATTTAAATAAATGATATATGGGCCTTGTACAACTTATATGTCATTCACCAAAAAAGTTTATCAGTTAGCATGGATATAATTCAATATAACTTGAACATCACTGAACTTAAGTATATAGTCAAATTAGGCACATACGCCCAGTAAAAGCATGTCATGTAGAAACATCAGGGAACATACACAAGATTTTGGTGGAATGGTTGTTGAATCAACGTGGCAATTTATCTTTCAAGTAAAAATAGAATATTTTTATAAATGAGAAATTGAGAGACAGGTCTACTTAAGACAGGAAAAATGTCTCAGTAGAAAGATACCCAAATTCCTTCAACTCTCCAAAACAAATCCATTTGGAGAGCATTTGGAGTGAAATATAATTTTGATTTGTTTATAACTTTTTTTCAACTCACAGAACTGCCCACACAGTGAGACTGAATTTTAACAGAACTGTTTTTCACTAATCCAATATCCTCAAAACAAATTTTTTCTTGCAGTCTCAAGCAATTAAATATTTTTAAAAGATTATTCTAAAGAGTCTTCAAATTTACATTTTGACCATAAAAAGTAGTATGTAGATCTTTGTGCTCAAGGGCCAAGCAGCACATGGGACATCTCGAAATAGGAAGATTTAAGGATTATTTAAAGCCCCAGTTTCTCAGATGATATAAGTATTGCCTTGTGTCCAGAAAATTATGCATCCACAGAGATATAAGTTCACCCTGTTACTAAGAATTTGCTGGGAACACTCAAAGTCTACTGGCATTTTAGCTAAGAGCATAATGGATAACAGTAAAATTGGTGCTTCCCTGGAAGTTCAGCAGAGAAGCATCTGCCTGCCAATGCAGCAGACGCAGGTTCAATCCCTGGGTCAGTAAGATTCGCTGGAGAAGGAAACAGCAACCCACTCCAGTAATCCATGCCTGGGAAATCCCATGGATAGAGGAGACTACAGTCTATGGGATCACAGGTGAGCTGGACAAGACTTAGCAAGTAAAACAAAATCTACTATCTAACTCTTTGTGTCCTTTTTTAAAGTTCAGACCACTCTTGACAACCATTTAAGTAACAACCCTTGAACAAAATTATCATTGTATTCAAATAAACTAGGCACATTTTACCTATTCTTGTTCCTTAGTGGATGTTAAGAAGCCTCCTTGGAATTAGTTTCTGAATAAAACAGATGGGATTCTAATCGATTCTCAGATTTCTCTACTAGAAGTATTTACTGGTTCTTTTTAATTACAAAGAGAAAAAAAAAACCACCATAAATTGTCTGTTTTACTGTCTGGGCTAATTTCATTTCATTATATCCTTGGAGTAAGCTATTATTTTCCCACCGGTTCCCATGGCATTCTTCATTATCAGCTGCTAATTGTCTAGCATTCACATAGGACTGTGAACCAAGTAGGCTGCTGCGTGGGCTGAAGTTCTAGGGGAAACTGAACAGCAGTGGATTCTGCTTTGTTATTATTGTGACACATTAAGAAAGTGTCCACCCACTTACATGCCCACATCACTCTGCTGCACAGAATCCATACCCAGAGGGGCTGTGTGCTGAAGCTGGGAGGCCGTCTGCACTTCCCCACGGTGATTAGCATCACACATCAGGGCAACATTACACAGGGGCAAACTGTTGCATTATGACAGCCAGAGATCTGGCTCCATATGGCAGACCTGAATACTAATCTTAAAACACAGCTAGGAAAGGTTCATCTAAAAGGTTTGCTGATTTCTTGTTTTTTTAATCTCCTCGCCCTCAGCCTAAGTAGCCGACCCAGCCCAACCACTCCCTCAAACTTCTCCCTGTTTATCCTTCCAGAATCAAGGTCAATTTAGAAATCTAGACATTTTTGAAAGCTGCAGAGGCTAGAGACCTGCAAGTACGTTTTGAGATGTACTGCTCCTTGGTGGTTTAGTTGCTAAGTTGTGTCCAACTCTTGCAAGCCCATGGACTGCCGCCTGCCAGGATCCTCTGTCTTTGAAATTATTCTTAATGGAGACTTCGGTATCTGGAGATAATTACATTTGACCTTATAAATTCGAAATGTGCCAAACAAAAGCTATTTAGAAGAGCCAAAACAACATGCAATATTTTACACATTTAGGTCAAGAGGGAATTGTGAAAGTCTCTTAATTAGCAAAGCAAACAAGGACTATGAGAGCAGGGTTTTGAGGCACAGAACGTGATGTTTTTATTCACGTGCTTTGTGGGCACCATGTTGCAAAGTCTGGTGAAACAAAGCCCTGATGTCAGAGCAGGCTGTGTGTTGATCACTTTCACCAGAGAACTGTGCCTCTTGAGACACCTGTGCCTACTTCAGGCAGATCCTTTCAGGGTACAGAGCTACTCTCATCAGATGGGAGTCACAGAGAGCTAGATTTCCTTCCTGCATTAACCAGGATTATTTGAATGCTCTAAAACATGAAAGAGGATGACAGCTTCAAGTGGAATCTTACTTACTGGTGCATCCTAGTGTAGCCACCAGAATCCAAAAACTATTTCAGGTCTTTAAAGTTTAAGAATACGATATTCAAAGTCTACTTAGACATGCTCAAATTCTTGAGGACTAGTTCACTCTAATTAAGCCAGAGGCTGAGGGGCAGAGAGGCATAGAAAATACAAAAAGAGTACTTGGCCCTGAGTTCCGTCCAGCACCGTACTACCAAACTCTACAGCCCAGGGTGATACGAAATCTTGGGGACAGGGCTGTGTCTTGACTGCATGACATCTATGTGCTTTTCCAACAATAATACACATGATAAATCAAAATCCTTCAAGCTAGGCTTCAACAGTAGGTGAACAAAAATGTCCAGACATACAAGCTGGATTTAGAAAAGGCAGAGGAGCCAGAGATCAAATTGCCAACATCCTCTAGATCATAGAAAAAGCTAGAGAATTTTAGAAAACATCTACTTCTGGTGGCTCAGACGGTAAAGCGTCTGTCTACAATGCGGGAGACCCAGGTTCGATCCCTGGGTCAGGAAGATCCCCTGGAGAAGGAAATGGCAATCCACTCCAGTACTATTGCTTGGAAAATCCCATGGACAGAGGAGCTTGGTAGGTTACAGTCCATGAGGTCACAAAGAGTTGGACACAACTGAGCGACTTCACTCACTCTGCTTTATTGATTATGCTAGATTATGCTAAAGCCTTTGACTGTGTAGATCACAACAAACTGTGGAAAATTGTTAAAGAGATGGGACTGTCAGATCACCTTACCTGCCTCCTGAGAAACCTGTATGCATGACAAGAAGCAACAGTTAGAACTGGACATGGAACAACGGACTGGTTCCAACTTAGAAAAGGAGTACATCAAGGCTGTATATTGTCACACTGTTTATTTAATTTCTATGCATAGTACATAACGTGAAATACGAGGTTGGATGAAGCACAAACTGGAATCAAGACTGCCAGGAGAAATATCAATAATCTCAGATATGCAAATGACACCACCCTATGGCAGAAAGTGAAGAGGAACTAAAGAGGAGAGTGAAAAAGCTGGCTTAAAACTCAACATTCAAAAAACTAAGATCATGGCATCTAGTCCCATCACTTCAAGGTAAATAGATGGGGAAACAATAGAAATAGTGACAGATTTTATTTTCTTGGGTTCCAAAATCACTGCAGATGGTGACCACAGCCATAGAATTAAAAGACACTTGCTCATTGGCAGAAAAGCTATGACAAACCTAGACAGAGTATTAAAAAGCAGAGACATTACTTTGCCAACAAAGGTCTGTATAGTCAAAGCTATGGTTTTTCCAATAGTTGTGTAGAGATGTGAGAAGTGACCATAAAGAAGGCTAAATGCCGAAGAATTGACGCTTTTGAACTGTAGTGTTGGAGAAGACTCTTAAGAGTCCCATGGACTGGAAGGAGATCCAACCAGTCAGTCATAAAGGAAATCAGTCCTGAACATTCATAGGAAAGACTGATGTTGAAGCTGAATCTTCAATACTTTGGCTATCTGATAAGAAGAGCAGACTCATTGCAAAAGACCATGATTCTAGGAAAGCCTGAAGGTGGGAGGAGACAGGGATGACAGAGGACGAGATGGTTGAATGGCATCACCAACTCAGTGGACATGAGTTTGAGTAAACTCCAGGAGTGGTGAAGGTCAGGGAGGCCTGGTGTGCTGCAGTCCATGGGGTCACAGATATGACTAAGTGACTGAACAACAAAAATCAGGACATCAACTTTTATTTTATAATGGTTATGCCTGGTCCAAAAACTAGAACAAATCTTGTATCCACAGAACCACAATGAATCTGCTGCCTCAGTTCAGTTCAGTTGCTCAGTCATGTCCGACTCTTTGCAACCTACCTCAGATGGCTCCATTTTAAGATGAAATCACAGTTCCAAGGGTTGCCTGGTGAGCAGTGAATAAAAGCAAGAAAAGCTGGATCTTGAGGCCTCTTTCCACCCTGTACATGGGTGGAAACATAGATGTTTCAACAGTCTTCTTTCAAGAACTCTCTCAGTCACATCTCAGAAAAGTCCTTTAAAATCAAAACACCTAACCCTCTGAACAGAGCAAGAGCCCATATCACACACTTTAATCTTCAAGTTTTCTTTCTGTATGCCTAAAACATCACCAGAATCTTTATTTAGGGTTCTCTTCCTATCACACAGATGGTAAAGGATCTGCCTGAAATGCAGGAGACCTGGGTTTGATCTCTGGGTTGGGAAGAACCCCTGGAGAAGGGAATGGAAACCCACTCCAGTATTCTTGCCTGCAGAATTCTGTGGACAGGAGTCTGATGGGATACAGTCCATGGGGTCACAAAGATTAGGACACAACTGAGTAACTAACACATTCACTTTTTTCTACCACTCTAACAACTCTGGCAAAGCCCCACTTCTCACAGTTTTTATATTCTTAAGGACTCCATGTTTTGTCCATTCCCACTTTAACAAGAATTTCTTCTATTTTTTTATGTATTCACATGGCTTCAGCCATCATTGAGGTCTACAAGTGGAAACGCTCACGCATGTATCTCTACCAGGATGTCCTACAGGCATTCCCTAGTTATCAAGCCTAAAACTCATTATCCTCTTCAAATGTCCTCTGAAACTGCTGAATATCCACCATTCCATCCCCAGGGCAGTGCTTTAGACAGACCCTTACCATTCTGGGACCAGATTGCTACAAAAGCCTCCAAATTGATATTGTCTTGCATCTCCTTTCCCTTTTACTCCATTTTTAAAGATTTTTTTTTAAGTCTAGCTCAAGTTTTCAACTGTTCAATTTCTTTAAAATTATGAATTTAATTTAAAATAATTGATTAAAGGAGAAGAGGGCACAGAGGATGAAATGGTTAGATAGCATCACCAACTCGATGGACATGAATTTTAGCAAACTCCGGGAGATAGTAGAGGACAGAGTAACCTGGCATTCTGCAGTCCATGGGGTCACAAAGAGTTGGACACAACTCAGCGACTGAATAAACAATAATTATATACTGTAGACTCAAAGTCATGCATAAAACCTTCTAGGATTCCCCCTGGCCTAAAGATTAAAGCTCAAACTAGTACCTTAACATCTGTGATCCTTTCCAAACTAGTCCCAAACCACCTTTCCAGTCTGGTCACTAACCACACATCCCGGGCCTTGTATTTAGCTTTACCAGATACCTATTATTTCCTAAGCATGCCATGGCCTTTCAAACCTCTGTGTATATCCTCATAAGAATCCCTATCCCTGGAATGACCTTTCCAAACAGGCAAAGTCCTCCTCAACTTCTAAGAACCCACTGGAATGCCAACTCCTCTGCAAGTCTCTCCCTGTCCCACCAATCAGTGTATACAACCATGCTGTATCTTTACACTGAACTTGGGACATTGCATTACTGTTAGTTTAATCCAGCTGTAATCCCCACAAGACTAAATTTATTGAAACTAGAGATGGCGTGTTCTTACTTATCTTTATAGTCCTGATGCTTTGCTCATAATAGATCCATAATGCAGGTGAGTTTAATTAAATTAAAAATCATAACCTCCAAGATTATATTTTATTTTATGGGCTAACTGATGGGTTATTGCATACAAACCATTACTATATTAGAGTATGGAACAAGAGGAGTCTCAGGAAGGTTCTTTTCAAATACAAGTCCCATAGACAGTACGTCTTTGTCTTCAATAAGCATACGGTTCTGTTGTTCCTGCCTATGGTTTTGGTCCATTAATATTTTAGGGCCTACTGTCAACTATCCAAAGTGCTGGCTGGGAAAACTATTACCCTAAACTGTTGATCCAGAAAGAACCCTGGATGACACTGATTCTAATCTCTTTGTTAAAATAAAGGCTAAAGAACAAAGAGGCCAAGAGACCTGCCCCCAAATACCTGCCATTACAGTGTCAGCATCTAGGCTTGCCCATGTATTCTAACAGTGTTGATTTTACCACTCTCTGATGTTTCTCCCCTTATAGAAGCACAGCATCTTTGGATCAGGGTGCTTCTCTTCACCAAGAACTTCCAACATCTCACTAAATGAACAAATCTAGTATATGCTACCCTGATTGACAGGTATTAGCATCTACCTGAACATTTCTAGAGCCTGGGGAGCTCACCACTCTGCCAAGCAAGCCATTCCTTCTTGATTCCTATCTTCTGAGTATACCTTTTTCTTCACAGAGAAAGCCAGTCTCAACCCTGCCAATAGCTGAAGACAACAATTCAGTTCAGTTCAGTCGCTCAGTCTAGTCTGACTCATTGCGACCCCATGAATCGCACCACGCCAGGCCTCCCTCTCCATCACCAACTCCTGGAGTTTACCCAAACTCATGTCCATCGAGTTGGTGATGCCATCCAGCCATCTCATCCTCTGTCATTCCCTTCTCCTCCTGCCCCCAATCCCTCCCAGCATCAGAGTCTTTTCCAATGAGTCAACTCTTCCCATGAGGTGGCCAAAGTACTGGAGTTTCAGCTTTAGCATCATTCCTTCCAAAGAAATCCCAGGGTTGATCTCCTTCAGAATGGACTGGTTGGACCTCTTAGCAGTCCAAGGGACTCTCAAGAGTCTTCTCCAACACCACAGTTCAAAAGCATCAATTTTTTTGCACTAAGCCTTCTTCACAGTCCAACTCTCACATCCATACATGACCACTGGGAAAACCATAGCCTTGACTAGACGGACCTTAGTCGGCAAAGTAATGTCTCTGCTTTTGAATATACTGTCTAGGTTGGTCATAACTTTTCTTCCAAGGAGTAAGCATCTTTTAATTTCATGGCTGCAGTCACCATCTGCAGTGATTTTGGAGCCCCCCAAAAATAAAGTCTGACACTGTTTCCACTGTTTCCCCATCTATTTCCCATGGAGTGATGGGACTGGATGCCATGATCTTCCTTTTCTGAATGTTGAGCTTTAAGCCAACTTTTTCGCTCTCCTCTTTCACTGTCATCAAGAGGCTTTTTAGTTCCCCTTCACTTTCTGCCATAAGGGTGGTGTCATCTGCATATCTGAGGTTATTGATATTTCTTGCGGCAATCTTGATTCCAGCTTGTGTTTCTTCCAGCCCAGCGTTTCTCATGATGTACTCTGCATAGAAGTTAAATAAGCAGGGTGACAATATACAGCCTTGACATACTCCTTTTCCGATTTGGAACCAGTATGTTGTTCCGTGTCCAGTTCTAACTGTTGCTTCCTGACCTGCATACAGATTTCTCCAGAGGCAGGTTAGGTGGTCTGGTATTCCCATCTCTTTCAGAATCTTCCACAGTTTATTGTGATCCACACAGTCAAAGGCTTGGGCATAGTCAATAAAGCAGAAATAGATGTTTTTCTGGAACTCTCTTGCTTTTTCCATGATCCAGCAGATGTTGGCAATTTGATCTCTGGTTCCTCTGCCTTTTCTAAAACCAGCTTGAACATCAGGGAGTTCACGGTTCACGTATTGCTGAAGCCTGGCTTGGAGAATTTTGAGCATTACTTTACTAGCATGTGAGATGAGTGCAACTGTGCAGTAGTTTGAGCATTCTTTGGCATTGCCTTTCTTTGGGATTGGAATGAACACTGACCTTTTCCAGTCCTGTGGCCACTGCTGAGTTTTCCAAATATGCTGGCATATTGAGTGCAGCACTTTCACAGCATCATCTTCCAGGATTTGAAACAGCTCAACTGGAATTCCGTCACCTCCACTAGCTTTGTTCATAGTGATGCTTTCTAAGGCCACTTGACTTCACATTCCAAGATGTCTGGCTCTAGATGAGTGATCACATCATCATGATTATCTGGGTCATAAAGATCTATTTTGTACAGTTCTTCTGTGTATTCTTGCCACCTCTTCTTAATATCTTCTGCTTCTTTTAGGTCCATAACATTTCTGTCCTTTATCAAGCCCATTTTTGCATGAAATGTTCCCTTCGTATCTCTAATTTTCTCAAAGAGATATCTAGTCTTTCCCATTCTGTTGTTTTCCTCTATTTATTTGCATTGATCACTGAAGAAGGCTTTCTTATCTCTTCTTGCTATTCTTTGGAACTCTGCATTCAGATGCTTATATCTTTCCTTTTCTCCTTGGCTTTTCACCTCTCCTCTTTCCACAGCTATTTGTAAGGCCTCCCCAGACAGCCATTTTGCTTTTTTGCATTTCTTTTCCATGGGGATGGTCTTGATCCCTGTCTCCTGTACAATGTCACGAACCTCATTCCATAGTTCATCAGGCACTCTGTCTATCAGATCTAGGCCCTTAAATCTATTTCTCACTTCCACTGTATAATAATAAGGGATTTGATTGAGGTCATACCTGAATGGTCTAGCGGTTTTCCCCACTTTCTTCAATTTAAGTCTGAATTTGGTAATAAGGAGCTCATGATCTGGCCACAGTCAGCTCCTGGTCTTGTTTTTGTTGACTGTATAGAGCTTCTCCATCTTTGGCTGCAAAGAATATAATCAATCTGATTTCGGTGTTGACCATCTGGTAATATCCATGTGTAAAGTCTTCTCTTGTGTTGTTGGAAGAGGGTGTTTGCTATGACCAGTGCATTTTCTTGGCAAAACTCTATTATCTAGGTTGGTCATAACTTTCCTTCCAAGGAGTAAGCGTCTTTTAATTTCATGGCTGCAGTCACCATCTGCAGTGATTTTGGAGCCAAAAAAATAAAGTCTGACACTGCTTCCACTGTTTCCCCATCTACTTCCCATGAAGTGATGGGACCAGATGCCATGATCTTAGTCTTCTGAATGTTGAGCTTTAAGCCAACCCTTTCACTCTCCTCTTTCACTTTCATCAACAGGCTCTTTAGCTCCTCTTCACTTTCTGCCATAAGGGTGGTGTCATCTGCATATCTGAGGTTATTGATGTTTCTCCTGGCAATCTTGATTCCAGCTTGTGCTTCTTCCAGCCAAGCATTTCTCGTGATGTACTCTTCATATAAATTAAATAAGCAGGGTGACAATATACAGCCTTGATGTACTCCTTTTGCTATTTGAAACCAGTCTGTCGTTCCATGTCCAGTTCTAACTGTTGCTTCATGACCTGCATATCCAAGCCTATGCCCCAACCAGTAATGCTGAAGAAGCTGAAGCTCAACGGTCTATGAAGACTTACAAGACCTTTTAGAACTAACACCCAAAAAAGATGTCCTTTTCATTACAGGGGACTGGAATGCTAAAGTTGGAAGTCAAGAAACACCCAGAGTAACAGGCAAATTTGGCCTTAGAGTATGGAATGAAGCAGGACAAAGGCTAATAGAGTTTTGCCAAGAGAACGCACTGGTCATAGTAAACACCCTCTTCCAACAACACAAGAGAAGACTCTACAAATAGACATCACCAGATGGTCAACACCGAAATCAGATTGATTATATTCTTTGCAGCCAAAGATGGAGAAGCTCTATACAGTCAGCAAAAACAAGACCGGGAGCTGACTGTGGCTCAGATCATGAACTCCATATTGTCAAATTCAGGCTTAAATTGAAGGAAGTAGGGAAAACCGCTAGACCATTCAGGTATGACCTCAATCAAATCCCTTATGACTATACAGTGGAAGTGAGAAATAGATTTAAGGGACTAGATCTGATAGACAGAGTGCCTGATGAACTATGGATGAAGGTTCGTGACACTGTGCAGGAGACAGGGATCAAGATCATCCCCACGGAAAAGAAATACAAAAAAGCAATATGGCTGTCTGAGAAGGCCTTACAAATAGCTGTGAAAAGAAGAGAAGCAAAAAGGAAAGATATAAGCATCTGAGTGCAGAGTTCCAAAGAACAGCAAGGAGTGATAAGAAAGCCTTCCTCATCAATCAATGCAAAGAAATAGAGGAAAACAACAGAATGGAAAAGACTAGAGATCTCTTCAAGAAAATCAGAGACACCAAGGGAACATTTCATGCAAAGATGGGCTCAATAAAGGACAGAAATGTTATGGACCTAAGAGAAGCAGAAGATATTAAGAAGAGGTGGCAAGAATACACAGAAGAACTGTACAAAAAAATATCTTCATGACCAAGATAATCACGATGGTGTGATCACTCACCTAGAGCCCGACATCCTGGAATGTGAAGTCAAGTGGGCCGTAGAAAACATCACTATGAACAAAGCTAGTGGAGGTGATGGAATTCCAGTTATTTCAAATCCTGGAAGATGATGCTGTGAAAGTGCTGCACTCAATATGCCAGCATATTTGGAAAACTCAGCAGTGACCACAGGACTGGAAAAGATCAGTTTTCATTCCTATCCCTAAGAAAAGCAATGCCAAAGAATGCTCAAACTACCACACAATTGCACTGATCTCACACACTAGTAAAGTAATGCTCAAAATTCTCCAAGCCAGGCTTCAGCAGTATGTGAACCGTGAACTTCCAGATGTTCCAGCTGGTTTTGGAAAAGGCAGAGGAACCAGAGATCAAATTGCCAACATCTGCTGGATCGTCAAAAAAGCAAGAAAGTTCCAGAAAAACATCTATTTCTGCTTTATTGACTATGTCAAAGCCTTTGACTGGGTGGATCACAATAAACTGTGGAAGACAACAATTAGGCCTCCCAAATTTATCCTCTCACATAAAGAACTGCAAGTTTCTTCAACTGTTCCTCATGACACGATTGTGATCCACGATTTTACTGGTTTCCCTTTTCTGCCCCATAGAATATGACCGAGCCCTACTGAAAATGGAATAGAAATAAAGCCTTTGAAAGAAATGTCCTTCAGGGCCTCTTTAATTGTTCAATGCAAAATTGCCATCTCTATCAGCTCTACAGGATATCCAAACAGTAATACGAAGGACCCACTGACAGAAAACATTACTGGAGAATGTTGTTTTGAACCAGTTTATATTTGGTACAGATCTCCCAGGTGGTGCAATGATAAAGAATCTGTCTGCCAGGGACATGGGTTCAATCCCTGGATAAGGAAGATCCCTCATAGTAGGAAATGGCAACCCACTCCAGTATTCCTGTATTCCTGCCTGGCAAATTCCACGTCAGAGGAGCCTGGCAGGCTACCATCCATGGGGTTGCAAAGAGTCAGACATGACTAAGCACAGCATAGTTCAGTTCACAAGGAGGAGAAACTACATGCATTATGCAAATACCAAAAACAAAAAAAATTTTAGGGCTACAACATCCCAGAACATGAACAAATCCAATTAAAAATTTTCAGAATGAATTAAAACATCTCAAAACAGTCTCTCCTATTTTTTCTCCTTTCAGTCCCCATCCTGATTTTTGAAAGCACTCACTAAAATATCAATTCAAAACCAAAAATATTCTATACATAATCTTTGATAAGATCACAACCATCTAAACTCCTGCAGCGATTGTTTCAGAATCCCACTGTGAGTAGAAAAACAGAAGAAGAAATTTCTCTCTTGGCTTATCTAACATCTCTTCCAGCTAAATTTTCATATTTAAACCTGGTGGAGTCCCATATTGATATCATCACTGGTATCTCCACTGAAGAGCAAAAAGATTGAACACAGCCTGTTCTCCCACATGGAAAATCAACCTGAGGTTATTCCTTCAAAAATTCAATTGGTTATTGAGCACCCACTCATGACTGGACTTGATACCTAACTCCACGAAGTTTAAAAAAGATTTTCAAGGAAGCCTTCATAGGTAGAAAAGTTATTCTACACAAAATAAGAATTGAAGAAGGGAATTTAAGAATCAGTTGTAAAATAACAAAAATGTTAAAGGAAGCTGAGTGACTTAGCAAGAAGTGCTCCAACAATTAAAACAACCCATAATTCATGTCTATAAGCAATGCCTTATCTTATTAATAAAATAAAAACACAACCAATATCTGAAACTTGTAATTTATATAATATACCTTGTCAGATTGCAGTGAGATAGTCCAGTCTGCCAAACTTTTGAACATTTTTAATACTGATAAACAAATGAGTGTGACTGATGAGTAATATTTTGGTATATATGGCCAAAGAAGCCTTAACTCGCAAAAACAAAGAAACTTTCTGCCTTTGGATGAATTTAATCTGGCTCCAGATATTTTCCTGAAATGCTTGTTGACTTGTCTTTAGATACCATCTTTAAGATAAATCATTTCGATTGTCCACAGACTGGAAATTAAGTACCTGCCCCCACACTTCATTCACTTCACTGAAGCAGAAAGATGAGAGTTTGCTGTTGCTATGAAGAGATAGGCATGTCTGCAGCCTGGGTAATGGGATCTAGAGGAACTATGGGGACTGAAGAAGAAAGACAGGAGCTTCTAGCTTCTAGGTAAGGAGGAAGCTGCAGGCTGGAGAGAGAGGTTAGACTGAGAGATGCTGAGCAGGAGGCTCTCTCTTATGGACAGGAGCATCCTGGAGAAAGAGGAAAGGATGAAGAACTTCTCACAAAATCACCAAGAATTGCAAGAAGAATCCAAGATTACAAGGAAGAAATGGAGAATTAAGAATGCAAATTTCAAAGATTAAAAAAAAAAAAATCACTCTTTGCCCAAGGCAAAGACTAACCTGAAGAGTGAGGGTACTGGTGTAGATCTGAATTACTATGCATTGATACCTTAATGGCAAAGCTGTGAATCTCAGAGCCCTTGGAGTCCCGTTACAATCAAGTAATTCACAAGGAGTCTCTAGGGGCTTCCCTGGTAGCTTAGATGGTAAAAAAAAAAAAAAAAATCTGCCTACAATACAGGAGACCTGGGTTCAATCCCTGGGTCAGGAAGATCCCCTGGAGGAGGAAATGGCTACCCACTCTAGTATTCTTGCCTGGAGAATCCCATGGACAGAGGAGCCTGGCGAGCTTGAATCCACGGGATCACAAAGAGTTGGACACAACTGAGAGACTAACACACACACAGGGGACCAGTTAGTGGTTTGTAAAGTTCCCAGCAGTTGCCAGCCCAAGACAGAGACACAGAAATTTACCTTCTAGACCAACAGTGATGCCTTTGTCCTGCAGATCCTAAGAAGGATAATAAGAAGGTAACAAGAAGACGTACCACTCCTCCCCAGTGGGGACTGTGCAAAATTTCCCTCAGATTATAACAAGTTCTTGGCTCCAAAATGGTGGCACTTCTTGCCAGGGAAAGGAACAAATATCTCCCTTCCGTGGAGCCTTTGAGGGCCCGTGGTGGCTGGGTAGGGGCCTGTTCTCCAGGCGCCAGCCTGAGGGGAAGGCAAAGACCCCAGAAGAAACTTTTGTAACTGTGCCAGCATATAACGGCCTCCAAGGCCAGAATAACTTACAGACCTTGTCAGCTACTTCCAGTTACTGGTCAGATATATAGACAGCTGATCAGAGGAGGACTGTAGGAAAGGCTGCCCACCCCTACGTGGGTACAAAAGGGAAGTCTGGAAGGGGGAAATGGAGAAGGAACCAACAAGATCTGACTCTCCAGGGAAGTCACTCAGAACAAAAGCAAGTATGATAATAATTACTATATTTTACATGTACATGGCATTTACTCTGTGCTAGGCACTATTTCGGAGAAGGCAATGGCAACCCACTCCAGTACTCTTGCCTGGAAAATCCCATGGACGGAGGAGCCTGGTGGGCTGCAGTCCATGGGGTCCCTAAGAATCGGACACGACTGAGCGACTTCACTTTCACTTTTCACTTTCATGCACTGGAGAAGGAAATGGCAACCCACTCCAGTATTCTTGCCTAGAGAATCCCAGGAACGAGGGAACCTGGTGGGCTGCCGTCTATGGGGTCTCACAGAGTCAGACACAACTGAAGTGACTTAGCAGCAGTAGCAGCAGGCACTATTTAATTTCATTTACACTGCTCATTACAGGCACTCATTTAAATTTCACAGTAAACCTCTGATGTTAGAATATTATCATCATCATTTAACAGATGAGGAAAAAACGAGGTTTGGAGAGTAACTTATACAAAGTTATAGGGTAGGAAGTGGCAGAGCCAGGATTTGACCCCCACAGGATGGTTGGAGTCCCCAATTGTTTGGGTTTTTTTTCAAATTGATTGATTGATTGATTGATTGTATTTGGCTATGCTGGGTCTTCACTGCAGCGCTTGGGCTCTGTTGTCCCACAGCATGTAGGATCTTAATTTCCTGACCAGGGATCGAACCCACATACCCTGCATTGGAAGGTGGAGTCTCAACCACTGGATCACCAGGAAAGTCCCTGAAGTCTCCAGTTTTAATTACTCCGGTATCCTGCCTTTTTCAGGGCTCTTTTGAGGCTGGGCTGCAACAGACATTGTCAGTAGGGGTTCATACAACTGTGAGGAAAGCAATTCTAGCTTGAAGTCCAGAGTGGAATAAGAATTTAGAAGTGAGGACATGAGGATCTGGGGCCTCAGCCTGAGCCAGCTGATGGAAACAGAGAACACGAGAAGTAAAGAGGATGCCCCTCAGAGACTGAGGTCAGAGAGGTCAAAAGAAAAATCAGTGCCAATCCTGCAAGGAGGACAATAATGAGCACTATGTAGCTGTAACTTCATGCATCTGTTTATTGTACATATTCTGTTCCTTTTCAAAGATCCCCTCCCATTGTGATAAAATTATCATGCATATAAACAGACGACTGCAAAAACTTTGGTAAGAGACTAGCACTGCCAGAGAAGTTAAAAGAAAATAAAAAGGAGAAAGACTGCTCCTCCTAAAACTGGGAACTGAAAAGCCCCCAAAGATGACATCAGCCTAAATTGTCCGAGAAAAGAATGACAGAAGGCTAGCTCAGGGAACTTTCTGTCTGGGGATGGCCTGTTTTTCTACCAGGAGAGAGAGCAGGGGGCCAGAGGCAAGTGAAATGCTTGACCGACGTCCTCCTGCAGCTTCTCTTCCTCTTTCCCTTGGGTGCTCATAGGGACACAGTTGTGTCCCCCACAAATTCAGATGTTGATGTCCTGACTCCCAGTATCCGAGAATGTGACCATATTTGGTCTTTAAAGACGTGGTTACGTTACAATGAAGTCTTTTGAGTGGCCCCTAATTGGATAGAACTGGTGCCTTTATAAGCAGAGGACACGTAGACACAGGGACAGATGGGCACAAAGAAAAGACCACGTGAAGGCCAGGTTGGAACACAGTTGACCAGAAGCCAAGAAAAGAGGCCTCCAAATAAAAGCAACCCTACCCACACCTTGATCTGGGACTTCAAGTCTCCAGAACTGAGAGAGAATACATTTCTGTTGTTAAGTGTGCAGTGCTTGTTATGAAACCCAAATGGGTTAATACAGGTATCTTCCCTTGAACTACAAGTGTACATCAGAGAATGAGTAGCTGTCTCACTGAATAAACATGAATGTTTCCTGCCCTGAAAGAGACTGACAATCAGTTCTCAGAGGGGATCACATACCTAGTGGGGATGGAGAAGAAAATGATGAAGGTCCCTCCAGAATTCTGTAGCTGACTTTCCAAGCATCACCACCCCTCAGTTCATATCCTTTTTGTACCCATGATAAATGACCACAAATTCTCTGTAGAATTCTGTTTCTATGCTGTTTCCTAAATTCATCCTCCTTAGCACTCTACCAAATTCATCTTCCCCCCCGAGTACTATTTTTATCATGTCACTCCCCCTCAGCTGGTGGTAGTGGTTTCTCACTAGTTATAAGATACAGTTCAAATTCCTTTACTTGTCTCATAAGACTATAAAGGGTCCAACCCCTAGCAATCTCTCCAAGGAGGGTAATAAAACCAATCTAGCAAGGTTGTTTGGGAAGAACTAAGCATAGAATTGGCACATGCTAAAAGTATGATGAATGCTAGTTCCTCCTCCACATCACATTTCATTGGAAAAGTGCTTGGCTTGTGAATTTAGAACCTTCTTCTGGATGAGTCACCTATTGACTCTAAGTCAGACTTAGCAGGATGTTTCTGATCATAATTGCATCGTGTTTGTTCTTGACCTTTCTTTGCATTGTGGAATGCACAAAGGAGGTGCTTTCTAAATACAAATTCTTTTGAATGACTTTTTAAAACCACTCAACAAGGACTTAAGAAAATCAATGTCATCTGGATTTTTAGTACTTCACTTTTCATCAGGGCTTTAATAAACTGAGCGAAGGACAGTTTATTAAATACTCTAACCCTTTGACCAGGGCTTGGAAATATTCTCACTGAGAGAGCTTTCACTTAAACTATATTGCTTTAATGGAATTTGAGTTGTAAAGGAACATTTTAATTATCAGAATCTTCTTTAGAAAAAGCCTCTGAGATCTGAGATAAGTTTACATATTATTATATGAATCACAATTTGCTTTAAGAGCTTATCTAAATCCCATCTGTTTGATTGGAAAAGGGAACTCGGAATGAATCCATCTAATTTTCAGTTTTCTTCCTTGGAGAGAATCGTGATTGAAAGTTAGAGTAGGGTTATGTGCTGCCTTTTTTTTTTTTATGGTTTCTAAAGGAAGTTTTAGGGTTTCCATAGTAATGCATACGGAGTCACTATTTTCTGCTACAATTTCCCAGCACAGAGAAGAGCACTGGGAGCTATGGTTTAGTAAAAATGAAAAAGTCAAGAGTAGATCATTCTAAATTTGTTCTGGCTGTTGGGGGATGGGTGGGATAGAGCATTATACTATTAGCTGAAGGGGACTGACTCCCAGCTACACAAGACGCAAAAGCTGCATTTACTGGTCTTACAGGGGCAATGTCAAAGATAACCTAGGCATTTTGACCAGGCGTGAGAAAGGTACAAGTCCCCTCCCTAGTGACCCTAAAATTCTTGAGAGACCTTGCATTTAAGGAAATACTGGTGTGGCTACGCCTCCTCCATGTGCTCCCTTTCCTTTCTCTCTTGCCCTCTCATTTTTCTCTTTTCTTTTCCCACACTCCCTGTCCTTCCCTCTCTGCTCCTTGCCCCACCCCTCTCCTCTGTTCCTGTCTGCTCTTACAGCTGTGGTCTCTGCTGTTTTGGAGGCAGAGGAGAGTGGTCTAGGACACTGGTGAGGCACGCCCCCTCACCTCCCCAACCCCTGCCCTGGGAGGGGCTCACGTTCCCAGGCACTGTCCCCGGTGTCCGTTTATCACCCTGGGGCTGCTGGGCCTGCCATATTCCCTTCCTTGTAACAATTCAGCCTGTTTTCAGGTTTTTTGTTTTTTAGAATAGTATCTCTTTACCTCATGTCACAAGGTGTACCTGCACATCCTTGCTTTGTTAAATCTGAACAAACTGTTCTCATTGGTGAATTTACAGGGACTAAAAAAGCCTCCCAGCAGCTGTCCACTGTAACTGAGGACTCGTCTCACAGACAACAAGGCCACAGAAAGGACTGTTCCAGCACCATGCACCTCGGTGGTGGTCGGGAAGGGACTTCTTAGCAGGTGGCAACGTCTCTGTGATTCCACTTGCAAGAGTTTCAAAGCGTGCATTTGCTTTAAACTGATTTTACTTTGAAATGGTATTTCATCATGATTTTCAAAGTTGGTTATTATTCATAATCGCTAGAGCAAGCACACTGTTAATAGCAACCATACCTAGCCATTTAAAATCCTTTCTCTGCTTATTCAACAGAGCTAAGTGATTTAGTGAACTTTAGAAAACTCAAGATGATCCCTGGCTTTAGCAGAAGACTAACTTCCTAACCTTGCCCATCATGAAGGCAAGTCCCTTGAAAGTAAGACACTGTACATAAGAGATCAAGGTTTAACTTAGCTTTTAACATTTATTTAACAATTATCAATTCCTACCTATGTGCCACCTCTCTCTGCTCTTTTGGTTAAAATCACTGACATATATGCTAACAAAGTCTCTGACTACCTTGAAACCAGTCAAGGTAATTGTCTTGGCATGTGGCAACTTCAGACTGGCAGGAATCCCTCCCCCTCCTTTTCATGTAGAGGTGGGGAATATTGAGACAGTTTCCAGTAAGGCAGAACTGTTGACACTGTTGTTTCTATAACAGAAATGAGGACCCATCTGAGATCCCAGACTCTCCAGATATGAAATAGTTAGGGGATTTGGTGGGTCAACGACTTGGAGGAAAGAAGAAGAATGGGAACATCTCGCTGCTGTGACAGTGTGAAGCCCCAGAGAGTAGCATGATTGCTCAGAATCTATTCATTCACCCAGGCATCCACCCATCATATATTGAAGGAATTCCTACTTGCACAGGAAATAGGGAGGTAAGCATGGCACACAAGTGTCCTGACTTCACAGAGCTGGTGGTCCAGTGAGGAATACTCACTCTAAATTTCACCTGATGCCTCTTTTGAACTCTCCCTGCACATGGGTGCATACACACACATACATATACACACACCCACACAGTTTCAGAGAGGAAACTTTAAGGGAAGAGATCACACACATCTAGGCTATAAGTTTTAATTCTCTAAGGATAAAGAAACTTTTATGAAATGAGATGCTAAAACAGGGCAGAGACTCTCAGGCTATCTCTTCATGGATTCTCCCCCTTCACTCCTTCCCTGGCATTTAGTGAATGTTTCTATTGCCAAACTCCATGACAGATGCTGTTTGAGACTGAGGGTGAGGCAGGGTACAGGAATATTTGACATTTACCTTTAAGGATTTCACAACACAAGAAAACTAGCTATAAAAAGCTGCTAAGCTTGCCCTCATATGTGTACCAGGTAAGTGGTGTGGAAACGCCGTAGAGTTCACCTTCAGAGTGGACTGGAAAGGAATCGTGTAAGAGGGGACTTGAATGGAGTAGCATCTGACAAGGGAGGCATTCTGGGGGAAGGGGTTGGAGTGCAGGACCAGAGGCCTAGAAGTGGTCACGGACCGCTCTGTCTTGGGACAATGAATTGAGGATGCTAGTTTTGTTGAACCAGAAGTTTCCCTCAGGTGGGATGAGCTCACTAATACAGATCAGGACACACAGGCTTAGAGAAATGGAGTGACCTGCCTGTTGGTTCCAAAGCCCCAGCTAGCTGGAGAACCAGCACCAGCAAGGAGAGCTAGGGTTTTTCTGTAGCAGACAACAAAATCCAACTCTGGCTAAAAAGTAAAACCATAATTTGATGAAAAGATATGCAGTGTTCACAGATTAGAGAGAAAAAAGAAGTAAGACTAGAAAAGAGTCCGAATGAGGGCCGTTTGGGAACCTGGATGTGGTGAATGAATGGTAGGCACTATCAACATGATTCAGTTTTGATAATTGCAGGGCTGTGAGTCTTGCTGAAGAGACATGCAGATCTCCCAGCTGGAAGGGTGGAGCCACTTGATTGACAGTACAACCCCAAATGCCCACCATCAGGACTGGTGGCTGTCCCAGGCAAAATTAGCAGGGAAGAAGAAATAGATACTGGGCAAGCAAAAATGTTCTTTCTCTAAATAGTATTGAGCCCATTACAACAAAATTGCAGTAATTTGCTCAGGCCATAAGGTTTTGTACTCTTAGAGGTATGTGAAAATTCCATGCTGTGTTCTCCATAGATTACTACACATGAATTAAATAAAGCAGAATCAGTTTCAAACCACTGAGTTTTAGAGCTAAAAGGAACCTCAGAGTTTAAATAGAACAATTCTATCACATTGTAAGGAAGGAACCAAGAACTTGTACAAGGTTCTACAAGCTAGTTAGTGGCAGAACCAGGAGAAGGCTGGCTAGCTGAGCCTGCCCAGCTCCAGGCCAGGCTCCACTATGCTGTACCACATGTCATCGCAATAGAGTCTCCACACAGTATAAAAATTTGGTAATCAACTTGGCGTTGGATGTGATGCAATTTAATGTCTCCTAGAGCACATTTTACTCACCAGTATAGTCCCAAATCATACCATGTCTTCCTGAAGTTTCCTTTACATAGCCATGCCTCAATTTAGGAGCTAATATGGCAGTTTTAGAATGTCAAATGTACATAAAGCCACTCTATGAGTTCAGTCATTAGAGTTTTTCTAGGCATATTTACCAGTTTAGGAAAAAAGAAAACTTAGATGACTAATGTTTAATAGGCTCTTGATGCTGATTTGTTGGGTACATTCTTTAAGACATTTACATACAAGTACAAAAGAAAGTAATTCCAGAATTGTTAAAAAAAAAAAAAAAACAGAAACTCAAAAATAACCTAAATGTCAAAGGGTGGAATGGTTGAATCAACCCATACTATTAAAAAAGATTACATGATTATTAAAGTTACAGGCATGGAAATATGATAGCAATACATAGTTGAATGAAAAATTTTGGCAACAAAATTCCATATTTCTATGAAAACAATAGCAATGCGCATATACAAATATCTGTATAGTTATGCATGTGTATATGTCTTTATGGTTGTTGTTCAGTCACCAAGTTGTGTCCAACCCTTTGTGACTCCATGGACTGCAGCACACCAGGCTTCCCTGTCCTTCACTCTGTCCTTCACTCAAACTCAGGTCTTTGAGTCGGTGATGCCATCCAACCATCTCTGCCTCTGCTGCCCCCTTCTTCTCCTATCCTCAATCTTTCCTAGCATTAGGGTCTTTTCCAATGAGTTGGCTCTTCACATCAGGGGGCCATAGTATTGGAGCTTCAGCTTTAGCATCAGTTCAGTTCAGTCACTCAGTCATGTCCAACAGAACTTCCAATGAATATTCCGGGTTGATTTCCTTTAGGATTGACTGGTTTGATCTCCTTGCTGTCCAAGGGTCTCTCAAGAGTCTTCTCCAGCACCATGAACACATACATAAAAACATACATATATGTGCGTATGTACACATGTACATGTATAAAATTTCTACCAAAATGTTGATTGGAGGCGTACACAGTGAAATACCGGTGACCTTTTTATTTTTCTCCTTATTTTGTATTTCATATCAAAATTTATTTTTTCCTTAAATAGAAAATAAATTTATTTTCTACATTTTACTTTTTTAGGATTGCTTTAGGCAATCCTAGACATGTCGGATAACCTAAGCCTCACTATCCATACAATCGCACTGTAAAGAAGAGAAACAAGGCCCCCAGGGTTGGAGAAACCATGCTGGCTGCTGCTCACAACCAGCTGTGTTAGCCAGGGAAGGACCACACTTCCTGGACACGTTCTCCTCAGAGCACAGCAAGAAGGGTAATGATGGGATCGCCTACTCTGAAAGGGCCAATTTTGTTTTTCCCAGAACTTCTTCTGTTTCAGGGTCCCCAGATGGTCCAGCACTACTCTTGTACCCTTGGACTTTCAAGAAGTATATAACTGCACTCTGTGTTCCGGGAGTAATGGCAGTGGAGGGGTGGGAAAACAGGATGAAAAACACAGGTACGGAGGATCCAACTCTCAATGGTTTTCTTTTATCATTTTAGAGATGCTGAGAGATAGCTCTTGCTCCAGATTCAGGTACCTCCTCTCCAAAGCCAGACTCTTTTGAAAGCAGACAATGAGAAAAGGGCTTTGCGGCTGTCCCTTTGCCTTCCCCCAGCTCTCCTCTCTGACAGGCAAGAGGGTGATTTAACTGTCAAACACTGGGCAGCACATCTTCTTTCAAGAGGCTCCACAGACCACTCCATAAACCAACAAAGGATTAGAACAAACAAACAAGTGCCTGAAAGCTTTTGTGTTGCTATGGCAACTAGCCTGGCTTTCCCAAATTCACAGGGGAAAACTCTGCCACCAAAAAGAGAATGTAACTAATAAGCCTGACGTTTTATGACTGCTTCTGCAGACACCAGATCAATGATTCTAACACAGCCACAATCAAGTCTAACTACCAACCATCCCAAAGCTGACCTGGCCTTGGAGGTCCAGCATTAAGCGTTGGCAGTCAACTTTGAGTGAGCAGAGGTATCAGGCTGGTCCACTCAGTAGATGCTTATGGGACTCTAAGCATCCATACAAAAATACACTCTATTTTTTATAGAGTATAAACCAAGTTTTATATTCTATAATGCAAACAGGTACCTATCTGTTTCTAAATAAAACTGCCTACATCCCCCCACCGAAAAAAAAACCTCTCACCTAAGGAGATGTCTATATTTCATAATATGCAGCACCTGCATACATGAGTCATGAGTTGCTCAACTTCATGAATAAATAAGTTCTGGAGTAAAGGTGGTGGGGGGCAGGTCTCAGAGAGGTAGGAGGGTCTGTGTGCCCCCATACCAAGTTTTCTTTACAGACTCCTGCCAGAGATTGGAGGTCTATAAAGACTGGAGGGGGCTGTGAGTCTATGCTTGGTTCCTGGCATTGGGTGAGGTGGGAAGAGGGGCCAGTTCACAGACTTTTCTGAGTAGTTGTGGTACCAACCCTTTGGAGGGATGATAGGAGGATGTCTCAGTTATGCTGGAACTGTCCGTGCTGGTTCTGACCATGGAGCTGTCTGTGTTCAACTGCTGAAAGCAATGCCCACTTTCATTGTAAAATAGCCTTCTCCTCACCTTTGATGTCATGCTCTCTGGTCCTCCCATGTGTTCAAAAGATGGAAAGAGCAAGAAGGTCAGCTGGATGAAAGGACTGGTGGGAATGCAAATTGGCACAGTTTTCCTGGAGGGCAGTTTTGTGATATACACCAGACACTATAAAAATTCCAGAGTCTTTGACCCAGTTAGTACACTTAAAGAATTCATTCTAAGGAAATAATCAGAGACATGCACAAATATATTGCAAATATATTAACTGTAGTGTTCACAACACAGAAAAACTGGTAACAATATGAAAGCTTAATAACATGAGAAAGGTGTTCAAAATAAATTTTAGTACAGCCCACCCAGAGGAATTCTGAATGCCTAAAAAAGTGCTATAGAAAAACATGCATACTATAGTATGTAAAACTTTATATATGTATTTTTTAAGTATCATTTCTCACATACTATTTTGCTAACTAATATTTTATAATAAGTTACTAGAAAGCTACACATCAAAACAATGGCAATGGTCATCCCTGAGTGACTTCACTGTTTCTTTTTTTTTTTTTTACTTATCAAGTTGGCTATAAAATCTTCTATTTTATAATTTTAAAACAACAGAAGCTTAAAAAGGGGAAAATAAGAAAGAATAGAATATATTTCGACTCCACCCTGTTCCCAGAAAGAGATATATAAAATGTAACCAACTAATTTTTAATTTATCTCCTCAAGTTAAAAATCATGAATTGGACCATGGAAAATGAGCTATTTCCTTTATTCATCCAACAGTTGTTAACTGACCCCTAGGTATAAAGTATTGAGGTGCTGAGTTAGAAAAAGACAATGTGAGTGTGGGGGGACCTAGCAAAAGCTTTCAAAGAACAAGGAAGTAGCATGAGGTCTGCATATGGACTGGGACGGCAGCACACCAGAGGTAGAAAGGCCAGTGCGTTACTTTGTATTGCTGCTGCAACAAATTGTCATGAACTTAGAGACGTAAAACCACACAAATGTATTACCCTATAGTTCTGTAAGTTCAAAGTCCAAAAGGAGTCTGTTGAGACTAAGATCAAGCTGTCAGCAGAGCTGCATTCCTTTCCGGAGGCCTTTTCCTGCTTCTAGTAGCAGCTCAAATTTCTGGTTCCATGACCCTTTCCTCCAATTGCAAAGCTGCAGTAGCAATATTCAGAAGAGTCCTAAGAGATAATCTGCTTCCCTGCTCAGTGGTAAAGAATCTGCCTGCCAATGCAGGAGGCATGACTTCAATCCCTGATTTGGGAAGATTCCCTGGAGAAGTAAATGGGAATCCACTCCAGTGTTCTTGCCTGGAGAATCCCATGGACCAAGGAGTCTGGCGGGCTACAGTCCATGGGACCACAAAGAGCCAGACATGACTTAGCGACTAAACAACAACAAGAACAAGAGATCATCTAGTGAATTTAACCTCCTCTTCCATCTGAGGCTGCTAAGGAACAGGCAGTTAGTGGCGTGCCCAAGGCTGCTTTACCAATGGCAGCATCAATCCAGGATCCTGAGCCCAGCTCCCAGGCTATTCTTCCTCACAAGACCCTTTCCAAAATATCTCCCTCACCTGCCCAGTACACATTCTCCTCTACATACACCTTACAGCTTTCATCTGTTCCTGTCCTTCTATCTGTGTTAAGTTATACATGCCTAGAATTCTCCTTCTTCACTTCATGCCCACCATCCAAACCTCTAGCAACTCCAGCAGCATTTTTCCAGTCTGCCAAACCAGAGAGGTTGGAGAGGAGGCATGATGAGCAAACTTCACAGAATCTGCTCCATCAGTTCCTACAGAGATGCACAGAGCAGAGCTGGAAGAACTGACTACATAAATAATAACTAGAAGTTTCTTTCCAGAAGTCCCTTTCTCACTTTCCCTTCATCACTTTCCCTTCCGGCTTCAGAATGGATAGAAAAGCAGAGCTAAGCCAATATTGAAGAGGCAAAGAAGCAAAATTTGTTGAGCATGAAAAATTTTCATAGACATTTAGCAATGTTCTTTCTCCACAGGACAGAGTCAATTTCCCCTCACCCTTACAGGTTGTCACTAATGACTGTGTACGCAGGAAGTGTCAGGCTTACGTGTATTAAATCACCTTTTTTTCCTCCAGGGCTCTAGGATGTGCTTTCATGCTTATTTATGTACTTATCCTCATTATCATGTTCCGGATAACAAGCTGTATACTATGCTCCAGCCCTTGAAGGAAGCAATGCTCAGTTCTTCACCCAGGTTATTTAAAAAAAAGAAATAACCAGATGCCTCCATTTGCCTTTGAAGAGAGAAATAGCCAATATCTACAGACATCAGCCAATCTTACAGCAAAGAAACAAGCTCTGCGAATGAGAACAGAATGTCATTGCCACCACCTGCTCCTGACAATTCCCAGCAGACTGGGCTTCTCATCCGACTCAAAGGAATCAAGGGTCCACAAATGTCAGACCATGTTGCCATGGGATTTCTGATGACTCCAGAAACTCATATACTACCTCTCTTAGCTAGGTATTTAGACAAACAGATGGGGAAGCTATATACAGGCTCGTTAGGCTCACAGTTCTGTGTCAAGGTCAAAACTAGTTTTAAAATGGACACAAGCACGGGGAGCAGACTTTGTTTATGTCCTTTCTTCCTGCCAATGGCTACTCAGAGAACAGCTATTGCTTACTTCCCTCAGGGCCCTAAATATCCATTCCTGTCTCTGGTGATGGGAGTTGAAAACAAAGCAGTTCCATCGCAGCACTGGTGAACATCCCTCCCCTCCTTTCCAGGCATTTGCGCCACCTCCAATCTCTGTCCACCTCCAACTTTCAACTCCCTTCATTTCTAGACATGGTCAGATGAACTCATAAGACACAGATCCATAAAGAGTTTAAAAGTCCATAGCACAAAAGATGCTCAAATTAATTTCAAATAAAACAAAGCTTTAAGAGGTTAAATATCAAATTTGCATCTATTGTGGTTCTTCCTCTATTTTCAAAAACCATGCCCTCCCTCAGAACACCAAGTGAGCCCAAGAAATGTTCAAAACCAAACATACCTGGCTTTGTGATAGTCAGGACTGTAAAGCAAATTAAATTACGGTATTTCCTTGATAAAGTTGATTCACTGACTGCTTCAGTTCAGTTAATTCGCTCAGTCATGTCCGATTCTTTGTGACCCCATGGACTACAGCACACCAGGCCTCCCTGTCCATCACCAGGACTGCTTCACGGCTACTTAAATACTTCCTAAAAAAAGTACTTCCACTTCCCCTTCCTCTCTGAATTCTTATTATTAATTTTTCTCTAATTCTAAGTCATAATGACTTTTTGCCCTTCTTGGAGTTAATAATATGCTCTCCAAAACTACGGAAGATCACAGTTCCCATCTAAAAGGGGTAAAGGAAAGCATACTTGAGTGTGAGAACCACCCAAAGGAATGTTTGCTAAAGAGGAGGTAGAGAAACTGGTCTGACTCACCACATAGCTATCAGAACCTTCTGCCTTAATAACCTAAATATTTTACAAATATATAACCACCTGTTCAGTGGCACTATTAGTTTTCTATGGGCAGAATTATCTTCCTGATAAATTTGCTACAAATTATTATTCATGTGCTATCAAACTGTAATTATTCCCTTTGGGGGACAAATGTAATTTGCTGCCCTGACTAAACTCAGACTCTGATTATAAATATTTTGGTTCATCAGAAAAACGCTTTGTTTCTCTTATTTGTAGCTACAGCTCCTACAATAAAAAGTAAGTACAAGATCTGATGAAGACAAAGTGCCCTGTCTCCTTTGAATACTGTAACCCGGAATAAACATACAGTATTTTCCAAGCATTAATCACTTACTTTTTCACTGCATAGCTTTATAGAGCTTCAGACTGAGATGAAATGGATAAAATTCACTTCCTGGATTTAAAATCTGGTGGGTCACAGAGGTCATAGGTAAAACTGTAAAGATAGAGGCAATCGCTAAGCTTGTACTTTTTGAAAACTAAAAATGTGAAGTTATATGGCATGAAGGACCATTGCTGATGAGTTGTAACAGGTTTTAAAATACTACTTCTTCATATAAGAGGAGTCACATAGTTACAGCAGAGAAATTGTTATAGAATGTCTAATTAGTCTATTTCCCCTATGTATAAAAGAAAGAGAACTGGTATTTTATTTTCATGCATACTTATTTTTCATAAGCATAGAAACTCAGAGTTATAGAAGACCTTCATATCCTTGGAACTAAGAACTCCCATTTAAACTGATAAAAACTTTGAATCCTCTCCCAGGGGGTGGGGAAAAAGGAAAAACAATGTCTTATAAATACATTTATAGAATGCACTGATGCTCCCTTAAAATCTACCCCCAAAGCCCTTTGGGTCCTCAGACTCCAGGTCAAGAATTTCTGCTTCAGAGGTGATATCTGGCCCATTCTGAAGTCCTATTCTCCCATCAAGCCAACACAAAAAACAGTTCCTCTCTTCAAAATAATAGAAGGTGCTCTCCTTCCAACTGAGCCTGATTAGACATTATAGTTGCACTCATTTTTACTATTGTTCACATTCTTCTTTTCCCAAAGTATAGAGGCAGAATGTTCTGGTAAATGGAAGGGTATGTCTCTAACTAAATTGAGTCACTCATCTGTCATCAAGTGAGACTGGGTCCTCACTCGTTAGCGGTGTTGCTGAAAAGATCCAAGAATCAGGAAAGAAACTGGAATACACAGCCTCTCCAGTCTACTCCAATATGAGACTCATACACTCAGATGCCTATGTGTCTATGCCCTTCCTTCACCGGGGTGATGCTTTGTGCTGTGCTCATTCGAGTCCGACTCTGTGACCCCATGGACTGTAGCTCTCCAGGCACCTCTGTCCATGGGATTTCCCAGGCAAGACTACTGGGGTGGATTCCCATTTCCTACTCCAGGAGATCTTCCCAACCCAGGCATCAAACTCTTGTCTCTGTGTCTCCTGCATTGGCAGGCAGATTCTTTACCACAGCACCTCCTGAGAAGCACACGGTGGTACGAAGGACTAAATACTGCGCTTCCTACCATGAGATTCAGCCAGGCTGAGTACATACCCTACTTTGGTTCTGTGCATTAATTTGGGCACGCTGCCACTGCTGCTGCTAAGTCATGGCAGTCGTGTCTGACTCTGTGTGACCCCAAGGACAGCAGCCCACCAGGCTCCTCTGTTCCTGGGATTCTCCAGGCAAGAATACTGGAGTGGGTTGCCATTTCCTTCTCCAATACATAATCAACCTCAAACTCATGTTACCTCCAAAACATATTGCTCCTATATCTACTGCCTCATTAATTGTTTGGAAGTCACAACTTGACTTCTGTTAAGTTCTAAGTAGATCAAAACCCCTGTATCTTTTACATAAGCACTGTTAAGTCACATCACCCACCATTGTTGGCAATGCATGCATTCAACTGGTTCATTTTTTTAGACAATATATTTTTATTAAAAGTGGACCATGTGCCTAGCACGTCCTAGAGCCACAGCCAGGACTCAGGCAGAAAGTTCCTGCTCTCATAGAGTATCCACAGCACCTTACACAATCTGAACTGTGATTCTGGCTCTTGAATGTCCAAGTTTTCTCCTGATTTGTCATTCTTGTGAAATATCCACAATAATAGAGGATAAAACACCTCCTTTTCATTAAAGATAAAACACAAGTCCATGTGTAGGCCTTACAGAGCTTTCAGATAATTCTTCTGGGACTTCACCTTCAAGATGACAGATTCTGACTCATTCACTTTAAGTGAAGAGAGGAATACAACAATTACATCACAGAATATTAGAAGAAAATAAAGTAAAACCATGAAAGCCATCCACATTAAAGCCTAACCTTGAAATTTTCCTAAGAAGAGAATACATAATATAAGTGCACAGGAAAACTGTAATTACACATTCTTTAAAAATCCTGGAGAAGAATCCCTTCTTTTTATTAATTACAATGGGTCTATGCAGTGTTAAAGAGCTCTGAAGTAATTTTGGGAACTGTTTGTTTTCCACATTTTTAAATGCTGAGAATATAATTAGGTACTTAAACACAAATGCTAATACATCAGTTTGTGTCCACAGAGAACACTCTTTGCACAACACATGATTTGATACTAATCTATGCCAAGATTTTCTTCCACAATCACAAATTAGCTGAAACTGGCCACAGGAATTCCCTCCATACTGCCAAAAATCTCTCTTCTCAGGCTTAACACTTTCCAATCTAAACATGAAGATTCATTCCAGGTGTGAAAAACTGAGAAAAGTAAAAAGGGGGCAGGAGGGGCAGGGAACAAGCAACTGAAAAACATGTTAGGCCAGAGACTCTCCTAGGCTGCCAGGCCAGACACTGCTGGCTGCCCCCAATATCTAGTCTCGTCTTCTTCCTTAGGAATAGAACCCACCAATTATTAGCCAAACAGTTGGCCATCCCAGAACAAAGATGGCATGTCTCAGCATCCCGCAAAAATGGATGAGGTCATATGATTAAGGGGGAAAGCAATGGCAACCCACTCCAGTGTTCTTGCCTGAAGAATCCCAGGGACAGGGGAGCCTGGTGGGCTGCCGTCTATGGGGTCACAGAGTTGGACACGACTGAAGTGACTTAGCAGCAGCAGCAGCAAGCACATGATTAAGAGCAGCTTGTCCAAGGAGACACACGTACAAGCATTACGAGAAAGTTTGAAATTGCATTAAGGATGCTGACACAACAAGACAGAAGGAGCCTGAATCCCTGATGATGGAGAAGCCAGAACAATGGCCCCTAGCTAAAAGACCCTGATGCTGGGAAAGAGTGAGGGTAGGAGGAGAAGGGTGTGACACAGGATGAGATGGATGGATAGCACCACCCACTCAGCAGACATGAGTTTGAACAAACTGGGAGATGGTGAAGGACAGGGAGGCCTGCAGCCCATGGGGTCACAAAGAGCCGGATACCATAGCAACTGAACAACAACAAAACTACCTGTGGACTTTGCTCAGAGGAAGGAGAAGTAAACTTCTGACTTGTTTAAGGCATAGTAATTTGGGGTTTTCTGTCACTTGTAGCTGAATTTAGGACACAGCAACCTTATTTAATCCATACACTACTTCTATCAGGTCGATATTATCATCACCATTTTATACAATAAGGAACTGAAGAACGTATCTGCTCAGCCTCTCATAAGCAAGAGAATCACACACATGAAAAAGAAAGCGTGACGGCATGAGAAGCAAGCAGCTTAGTGCAGGATGCAGACAAGCACACAAACTAGATCACTGAAGTTTTTGTATAGAATTTTGAGAATTTATATAAAATTATATAGGTTTTATATAGAATTATATATAGAATTTTATATATTTTATATAGAATTTTGAAGCCAAACCAAGGCTTCCCTGGTGGCTCAGTTGGTAAAGAATCTGCCTGCAATGCAGAAGACCTGGGTTCAATACCTGGGTGGGGGAAGATCCCCTGGAGAAGACCCACTCCAGTATTCTTATCTGGGAAACACCATTGACAGAGGAGCCTGACGGGCTACAGTCCATGGGGTCACAAGGAATCAGTCACTACTGAGTGACTAACACTTTCAATATCCAAGCCAAGAGTTAATTCAAGTACATGATTTTATACTAGAAAGGAAACACACCTCAGTTCTGAATGCATAACATACTAGTTGTTGACACACCAGATGGCTGCTCCTGCTATTCTTAGGTTAAACTGCAACATAGTTTTCAGGCCTTGCTCCACAATTTCATCCAATGACACTCTAAGCCTTATACATCACAGTCAAATATTCCATAAATGATGAGATCTGGGCATTACCTTGGCTTAAATGTCTCAAATTACTTTGAATATTCTCAAAAACCCACAAATTATTATGAGTCCTGTGGTGCTTGAAATTTCATCATCTCAGTAAATAAGCTTCACCCAAATAGCCCCTGCTCTTTGCCCCCTCTCTTCCCTATATTCCTCTTCTGTGTCTCTCCATGCCCCTAGCACAGTGACAGGTATATCTAAGGTCATAAAAAAGGCTATTTGAAGCAACTGTCTAATGTATAAGAATCACCACCTCAACTTTTATATCAAAATAACTTCAGTGTCTTCATACCCCTTTCCCATCCATCCTGATCCAGCAAGGACAGTGGCATTTCATAGACAGCACTGTCTAAGTATTAACTTTGCTTGAGTGAAGCTTAACTTTTAAGAGAGACTATTCATTTCTCCAAACAAAAAGACTGACAGCTGTTCCACAATTTATTAATTATGGTCTTAATAAAGAATGTAGTCTTAAAATCATTTTTGTCAACATGGTTTTGAAGAAAGGTCAAATTTCTATTAGTAAGGTGTTAATTTTGAATCATTATAAAGAACTGACAGCATGATTTTCAAGAACTTTAGAAAACACACCAAATACCAGATAATTAAACTCTGAGTATTATAATAAATACTTGAGCTGAAATTTCTTTTCCATTTGTTTGGCACAGGCATTTAACTGTACTGCATCCCAATAATCACATTAGGGTGCTCAAAATAATGTTTTGCTCCTGATCTTACCCAGTCATCTAGAAAGATACAACTGCACAATTAACTCAAAGGGTTACCCTCACTCATTAGCCAAAACACACACAAAAAAGATTGTCCTCTAGTGGTGAGGTCAGGAAGTAAGAGATTTGAGGAAGAGAGATTTTTGGGTCCCTGGAATGGTTGCTTGACTCTGTGCAATCAACCAGAGCAGTAAAAATCTGTACAACTTAGCATATGGCATTTAAAAAAAGAAAAGTAAAGAGATAACTGTTTGATTTTATCAATATAAATTAAATGGCTTGATTGAGTTTGGTACCACAGTTGCCATAATTTGTAGACCAACCTCTTGGAATATTCCCTTGTTGTCCTAATCACTTTCTACATAATTAAAAATTCTCAAGGCCCATTCTCTTCCAGTATGCCAGAGTGAACAGAAAGAATGGTACACAAATAATCAGTCTGCTTTTTTCTAACAGAAGTTTCATCACCACCAATTAGAATGTATAAAACATTTCTTTACTTCTTCACACATGGTACTAGGAAAGGCCATCAGTGAGCTCTTTCTTTTGAAACTGTGCTTTGACTACTCAAGGCATATATGCTTAGTCACTCAGGTGTGTTCAACTCTCTGCAACCCCATGGACTTCAGCCTGCCAGGCTCCTCTGTCCACGGGATTCTCCAGGCAAGAATACTAGAGTGGGCTTCTATCTCCTACTCCAGGGGATCTTCCCAACCCAGGGATCAAACCTGCATCAGCAGGTGGATTCTTTACCACTGAGCCACCTGGGAAGTCCTGACTATTCAATATGTACTAGATAGTCTCATTTTACACATAAGAACCCTAGGCCAGCTGTAAAGCCAAGGGGAAGAACTCATAGAAGGACTTGTCTTGAGTAAAGCAGCTAGCATTTTATTGAAGCTGAGACTTGAAACCAGGCCTGCCTCTTCCAAAGTCCTTTCTCATGACCACTCTGCTAACTCTTTCATCTCACTTCCAATGGGACTTGTACTTTAAGGTTGTCACCCCACAGGGGAAAAACTGTTATTTCTCTCCTGCTAAGTCCCCATGTAACTAATAACTTGCAGAGTAGCTGGTTTGGGTCAGACAATGTTAAACCAGAAGAAGTGAAGTTGCTCAGTCAGGTACAACTCTCTGCGATCCCATTGACTCTAGCCTACCAGGCTCGCCCATCCATGGCATTTTCCAGGCAAGAGTACTGAAGTGGGTTGCCATTTCCTTTTCCAGCGGATCTTCTCAACCTGAGGATCAAACCCAGGCGTCCCACATTGCAGGCAGTCGCTTTACCCTCTGAGCCACCAGGGAAACCCTAAGGTAGACCAGGCCAAGCAAAATGCTCCTTCTGTGGCTTTAAGCCCCTGATTCTAAACAACAAAGCTGCCAGGACTCAGAGAAGCAGCTCACAACCTAAGGTGTCACTGCTCAGTATGCAACGCAGACAGCTAAGGAGAACACAGAGAAAGAACACACAAACCGGGCAGACACGAAATTCAATATTGACACTGCCTACAGAGCAAAGGCTATGAATGCAACAGAAGCCCAGACGTTTCCTGTTAGCGATATGGAACTAGGGAAATGGTCCCCTCGCTTTCTGTGATTAATTACAGACGGCTTCTCAGAGGAAAATTTCAGGTGCTGTCAGAATGAGGATGTTGCTAGTGACCTCTGTAATAAAGAGTGATGGTGTTGGGCCTGATCAAAGGGAAAAGTGACACCCTTGTGAGGGACAAGATTCTAAGAGAGCCCACTGTTACAGTAACATGGGTAATGAAAAGAATGAAGCAAAATAGGAGCATTTGTTTGGTCCAACAACAAATTTTTTGGTGCTTACTGTAGCCAGGTCTGCGCTGGATGCTGAGGGAACAAAGATGAGGAAGTCCGTGTGCATTCTCCAGAGGGAGATAAAAGACACAGATTTAGCTATCATGTGTTAACTACCAAGCTGGAAGTGAGCACAGAGGACTGAGGGAACCCAGAGGAGGTGCTCTTAAGTCAGCCTGGAGGTTTGAGGAGAGTTTACTGGAAACAAGTCTGAGACTGGTTAGCTGTCTAACCTAGTTATTGACAGCAGGAAATCCACAGACGATCAAGGTTCAAATCCTACCACTCCCTCCTCTATAAATGAGGCAGATGACTAAGCCTTTGGGGGCTTCAACTTCTCCAGCTGTAAAAATGGAAATAAGAATAATAACTACATTGTGAGGATATTCTGAAGATGAATATACTTTTCTAAGTTTTTCTGGCACCTGCAATAGTCAGTCAATAAAAGTTCCTGGTTGTACTGCAAAACAGAACAATAAACATGTATTCAACAAATAAGTGAATGAATTCAACAATTTGGAGGTGGCAGGAAATCAAGAGGGAAGCCTGTCTTGAATGTCAAATGTCTATCACGTCTATGGGACACACAAGAGAAGTTTTCTAGTGGGCAATTATATATGCAAGTCAAGGACAGATCTAATGTAGAGGTATAAATTTGAGAATCATCAGGTGTTTGAAGTCATGAGAAGGATGAGATCATCTAAGAAGGGAGAAAGAGGACAGAGATGAAGGTTATGAACAAGTTCTGAAAGCTCAAACATTTAGAAATTAGGAGGGGAAGAGAAACCAGCAAAGGAAAGATAGGAGGAAAATCTAACGCATAGGAACCAGATGAATAAAGAGAAAAGGATCAGTATCAGCAAAGGCAAAGGGGTGTGAAACAGCACTGTGTGTGCAAGGCAGGGGGAGAAATTACTGTAAGGTTAGTACTATCTGTGCACAAACTGAGAGGCAAGGGGGAGACAAAGACTGAGATAAAAGTAAAGCCAGAGGATGACAAACCTTGTATGCCTTGGGATGATTAAGAGGCTCGAAGGGATTTTAATCAGGATAGAGTTCTACCCAGGTGTGCATACTAGAAGACTTATTCTGGGAGCTATGTGAATGATGTCTATGGGAAGCAGAATAATGACCCCAAAGATGTCCATGTTCAATCCCTAGGACCTGTGAATATGTTAGGTTGATGGCAAACAGGCATCAAGGTTGCAGGTGGAATTAAGGTTGCTAATCATATAACCACAAAACAAAGATTATCCTAGGTTTTCTAGATGGATCTAATGTAACCAGAGGTCCTTAAAAGTGGAAAGGGGAATCAAAAGAGAGAACCACAGAAATGGTAGCATGAAACGAACATAACTATCTACGGTTGGCATGATGATGGAGGAAGAGGACCATGAGCCAAGGAATGTGGGCTGTCTCTAAAGACTGCATAAGGCAAGAAAATTCTCCTCTAAAGCCTCCAAAAAGAAGTGAGACACGTTTCAGACTTTTGAACAACAATAAAGTGAGTGAAGTGAAGTCACTCAGTTGTATCCAACTCTTTGCAGCCCCATGGACTGTAGATTACCAGGCTCCTCTGTCCATGGGGTTTTCCAGGCAAGAGTACTGGAGTGGGTTGACATTTCCTGCTCCAGGGGATCTTCCCAACCCAGGGATTGAACTCGGGTCTCTCACAATGTAGGCAGACGCTTTACCGTCTGAGCCACCAGGGAATTCCCAAATCACAATACTGGATGATATTAATAATAAAAATCTGTGTATGTTTAAACTACCAAGTTTTGTGGCAATCTTTTACAAAAGTGAGAAGAAATGTCTTTGAGAAGTAAAAAGATTGGAATCAGATCAGACAAGAAAAAGAAATAAAAGGAATCCAAATTGGAAAAGAAGTAAAATAGTCACTGTTTGCAGATTGCTTGATACCATACATAGAAAATCCTAAAAGATACGATTAGAAAACTACTAAAGTTCATCAATGAATTATTTAAAGCTGCAGGATACAATATTAACACACAGAAATCTGTTGCATTTCTATACACCAGTATGTCAACAAATTTGGAAAACTCAGCAGTGGCCACAGGACTGGAAAAGGTCAGTTTTCATTCCAATCCCAAAGAAAGGCAATGCCAAAGAATGCTCAAACGACTGCACAATTGCACTCATCTCACACACTAGTAAAGTAATGCTCAAAATTCTCCAAGCTAGGCTTCAGCAATACATGAACCATGAACTTCCAGATGTTCAAGCTGTTTTTAGAAAAGGCAGAGGAACCAGAGATCAAATTGCCAACATCCACTGGAACATCAAAAAAGGAAGAGAGTTCCAGAAAAACATCTATTTCTCCTTTATTGACTATGCCAAAGCCTTTGACTGTGTGGATCACAATAAACTGTGGAAAATTCTGAAAGAGATGGGAATGCCAAACCACCTGACCTGCCTATTGAGAAACCTGTATGCAGGCCAGGAAGCAACAGTTAGAACTGGACATGGAACAACAGACTGGTTCCAAATAGGAAAAGGAGTACGTCAAGGCTGTATATTGTCACCCTGCTTATTTAACTTATATGCAGAATACATCATGAGAAACGCTGGGCTGGAAGAAGCACAAGGTGGAATCAAGATTGCTGGGAGAAATATCAATAATCTCAGATATGCAGATGACACCACCCTTATGGCAGAAAAGGAAGAAGAACTAAAGAGCCTCTTGATGAAAGTGAAAGAGGAGAGTGAAAAAGCTGGCTTAAAGCTCAACATTCAGAAAACGAAGATCATGGCATCTGGTCCCATCACTTCATGGGAAATAGATGGGGAAACGGTGGAAACAGTGGCTGACCTTATTTTTCTGGGCTCCAAAATCACTGCAGATGGTGATTGCAGCCATGAAATTAAAAGACCCTTACTCACTGGAAGAAAAGTTATGACCAACCTAGATAGTATATTCAAAAGCAGAGACATTACTTTGCCAACAAAGGTCCGTCTAGTCAAGGCTATGGTTTTTCCAGTGGTCATGTATGGATGTGAGAGTTGGACTATAAGGAAAGCTGAGCACAAAAGAATTGATGCTTTTGAACTGTGGTGTTGGAGAAGACTCTTGAGGGTCCCTTGGGCTGCAAGGAGATCCAACCAGTTCATCCTAAAGGAGATCAGTCCTGGGTGTTCATTGGGAGGACTGATGTTGATGCTCAAACTCCAATACTTTGGCCACCTCATGCGAAGAGTTGACTCATTGGAAAAGACCCTGATGCTGGCAAAGATTGAGGGCAGAAGGGGACGACAGAGGATGAGATGATGGATGGCATCACCACCTCGATGGACATAAGTTTGAGCAAGCTCCAGGAGTTGGTGATGGACAGGAAAGCCTGGTGTGCTGCAGTCCAGGGGGTCTCAAAGAAAGAGTCGGACATGACTGAGTGACTGAACTGAACTGCAGACTATTCTACAAAACTACAGTGATCAAAACAGCATGATACTGACACAAAAACAGACACATAGGTCAATGAAACAGAATAGAGAGCACAGAAA